>NW_027526266.1:15286391-15679483 GCF_048455015.1 Haemaphysalis longicornis
GTCAAAAATATCTGAGGATATAATAGAAATAGTCAGAAGAAAAATCATGAATCAAGAAATATCTGTCCGGCAGTGCAGCCGCGCTGTCGTCGCGGCAAAGTTGTTAAAGCAGCACGGCGTCTCGGTTGAAAATTCTAGGACCAAAGCACCCAGGGAAAAATAAACGGTGAAAGATAACGGGAGGTTAAACAGAATAACCACGCTCAAGGTGCGTGCGTGGCGTCGAGGAGCAGCTGCTGCAAATAAAAGAAAGTGTTTGATAGTTCCCGGAGCCCTGCAGAGAGGACATCGAAGAGATAATGCCTGACCAGAATTCTGTAGATAAAAATTCAATCGGGGAAGTCTGCATCAAAATTTTGTGTTTTACCCCTCATATTTACGAGATTGATACTGTCGCGACGGCGACAGAGAGATGAGAAGACACACGTCTGCACGCTACAGCGCCGTGGACCCAAACTGGAGGCCCCGCTTTATTCCACGCTCGTGCCCAGCGCGCACCGCAAGCGCGTGGTCAGCCCTCGCCACTCGTGGCTCAGCCCCAGCGTCATCGTTCCTGGAGCGTGCCCGTTTGCGGCAGCAGACGACGCAAGCTGCTGAGGCGCCGCCACATAGCCCCCCCCTCTTCAGACGGAGTGTCGGCAAAACGGACAGTCTTTGCTCTGGGATGTGCGCTGGTGGGGCTGCGAACGGAGGGGAGAGTGGTGGTGTTCAGGGTGGAGTGGTGGATGGTGGTGTCGAAGGCAGGTGGTTCAGCCTCGGTGAAAGCGGGCTTGAGGCGATCGATGGAAACGACAGTGTCGCGGCCGTTAACGCGAACTGTAAACGTCTTTTCGCCGCGTGAAATGACGAGATGAGGGCCGGTGTAGGGCGGTTGAAGTGGCCGGCGGGCACTCTCGACACGGATGAAAACGTATTGGCTGACAGAAAGACTTGGGTGAATAAAAGTGGGTTTTGTGGAACACGGCCGTGGCGGTTGGGGACGGATATAGCTGAAAAACCGGGTTAAATCCTTTACGTAGGATGCGCCAGGGGTGAAAGGGTTATCTTGAGGCTGTGTAGGGACCAGGAAGTCTGCCGGTAATCGCAAAGATGTGCCGTAGACCATTTGGGATGCGGCACAACCAAGATCATCTTTGATGACAGTGCGCAATCCTAGCTGCACAAGAGGAAGGTGAACTGCCCACTGCTCAGGTGATTCGTGAGCCATCAGCGAGGCCTTGAGCTGACGATGAAACCTCTCGACCATGCCGTTGGCTTGAGGATTATAGGCCGTTCTTTTTAGGTGAGTAACACCGAGTAGGCATGTCAAGCGGCGAAAGCGTGTGGACTCAAATTGGCGGCCACGGTCTGTGATAATCTCCGACGGCACGCCAAAACGGGCGATCCACGTCGACATAACCGCGGAAGCAACAGTCTCAGCCGTAATATCGTCGATTGGAGAAGCCTCCGGCCAGCGGGTAAAACGGTCGATCACTGTCAAGATGTAGCGGCAGCCCTTAGATGGTGGTAGTGGGCCAACAAGGTCCACGTGAATTGTGGAGAACCTTGAGTCCGGTAGCGGGAAAGTAGCCAGAGGCGATGTGGTATGCCGAGAGACCTTGCATTGTTGGCAGGCGAGGCAGGAACGGGCCCAGGCGCGTACGTCAGTATTCATGCCCGGCCAGACGTATCTCTCTCGGCAATCAAACGCCGTGAGGCACGAACTCCAGGATGAGAGAGACGGTGAATAGAGTTGAAGGCAATGCGCCTGAGAGACGCAGGAAGGTACGGCCGTCTGCGGCCTGAGACCGGGTCAATGTCGCAAACGATGCTGATTCCCGAATCAGGGCATAAAATGTCCTCGAGTTGCAGAGAGGAGCTGTTTGAAGAACGTAGAGTTCGTAGCTCCTCGTCATCGCTTTGGGCTTGGGCCAACTCCTGAGAACTGAAACCGGGGCGCTGTATGGCGGAAATACGGCCAAGGGCGTCGGCTGGAATGTTGTTAACTCCCTTGACATGCCGAATGTCCGTCGTAAACTCTGCAAGATACGCCAAATGTCGCGTCTCTCGGGGAGAATATGTAGTCTTCGATGACTTGAAGGCGTTCGTAAGAGGCTTGTGATCGGTGAAGATCACGAAGCTGCGGCCTTCGAGGAAAAAGCGGAAATGCTTCACAGCGACGTATGCCGCCAGGAGTTCCCGTCCGAAAGTGCTGTACCGTTGCTCAGTGGGAAAAAGCTTCTTCGAAAAGAAACCGAGCGGGTGCCAGCTGCCGCGGATGTGCTGCTGAAGTACACCTCCAATCGCACAGTGGGAAGCATCAGGCTTGTGGGAGCGTTGTGGCGCGGGTGCACGAGGAGGGTAGAAGAGGCCAGGCGCTCCTTGATGGTAGTGAATGCGCGATCAGCGGCTTCAGACCATTCAAGACTGCACTCGGGAGACTTGGGAGTTTAAAGGAAAGTTTCGAGAGGTTGAACAATGGCCGCACATTCCGGGATGAACCGTCGGTAATAATTCACCAGCCCTAGGAAACGGCGCAGTTGGCGCAAGGACTCAGGTCGGGGAAAGTCGATTATGGCCTTCACTTTGTCTGGCAGAGGGCGGATTCCATTGCAGTCAACGAAATGACCGAGAAACTCCAACGACGGCAACCCGAACGCACACTTGTCGCTATTAAGGATGAGGCCATGCTCTGCTAGGCGTTCGAAAACTATCCGCAGATGGTGCAGGTGCTCAGATAGCGATGAACTGGCGACAAGAACGTCATCTATGTAGGCGAAAACAAAAGGTAGACCACGGAGGACGACGTCTATGAAGCGCTGAAAAGTCTGAGCTGCGTTGCGTAACCCGAAAGGCATCCGAGTGAATTCGAAGAGGCCAAACGGTGTAATGATGGCAGTTTTCTTGACGTCATCCGGGGCTACGGGGATTTGGTGGTAGGCTTTTTGGAGGTCAAGCTTTGAAAAGATGGTACATCCACTGAGGTTATTGGTCAAGTCCTGTATATTAGGTAGGGGGTACCTGTCGGGTACAGTGGACACGTTCAGGGAGCGGTAATCACCACAGGGTCGCCAGTCTCCTGATTTCTTTGGGACCATGTGTAACGACGAGGACCAGTTGCTCGATGACGGGCGAGCAAGGCCGATTTCAACCATGTGGTGAAATTCCTGTTCCGCGATTTTATCTTTCTCTGGAGCCAGTCGACGCGCCACGGCGTGCGTAGGTGGACCGGTGGTGATGATCTGATGAACGACGTCATGCTTCACTGGCTTTGTCCAGTCTGGAGGGGCAGTCAGGGAAGGAAACTCGTTCAGCAATTCCCGGTACGGAGAAGGCAGGTCGCAAAGAAGCGTGAATGCGAACGGATGGACTGGAGACGATTTGCCGATGACAGAAAGGCCGGTTGTGGCGTCCAGGATTCTTTTTCGGGCCATGTCAACCAGGAGGCCGAAATGCGAAAGGAAATCGGCTCCTAGAATGGCGCGACTCACGTTGGCCACGAGGAAAATCCTGCGGAACGCACGGCGTAGGCCGATGTTTGCCATCAGGGATTTTTTTCGGTACGCGGGAATGCTGGACTTGTTAATAGCTTGGAGATGGCACAGTGGTGCTTGAGTGCGGTCACAGGAATTAGCGGGGAACACACTCACTTCAGCACCAGTGTCAACTAGGAAACGTTGACCACTGGTTGCATCTGTGATGTAGAAGAGGCGACTGTCGCTGGCTTGGGAATCGGTCACCGCCGCTAACGATCCCGCGTCCCGTTTCCCGGCCAGCCGCAAGGACGGGTGCAACGTTGCGCCGCTGCACCGAAGCGGCGATGGTACCAGCACAATGAATCAGGGTGTTGAGGTGGCTGGCGCGTTGTGCCTTCCTGGCGAAATACTTGCGGAGACGGGGTACGGCGAGAAGGGCAAAACCGGCGAGCTCGAGGGTTGCGAGGCGGCGGCGAGCTGTAACCAGCCGAGGCGACAAGCTTCTCCAAGTTTTGCATGCGCTCTCGGAGAGCGGCGAGGTCGTCGGATAGCGGTAAGGGCAAAGGAGTAGCAGGCGCCGCCACGGTGGTATGGTCGGAAGATTGAGCGGATGCCACCGTGGACAAGGGCGGATGCAACGTGGCGACTTCCATTATCTTGTCAGCATGCGCGGCCAACGCGGATAAGGGAAGGTCAGAAGCAGTCGTGAGGATCATCTGCACAGAAGAGGGGAGCCGTCGCAGGAAAAGTTCCTTCAACAAACGGGAGTCCGTGGCAGAAGATGCGTCGCCGAGGAGGGTTTGCAGTTCGTGAAGGAGCTGCGAAGGTCGACGGTCACCCAACTCCTCTGCAGAAAGCAGCCCCTGGAAACGCTGCCATTCCGAAGGGCTCATGCGGCTCAAGATGGCAGCCTTCAACGTGTCGTAAGGGTTCGTGGTAGGCGGGTTGGCAAGGATGTCACGAACCTCAACCGCGATCTCAATAGGCAATGACTGTTGTAGATGGTTGAAGCGGGTCTCTTGCGACGTGATGTGACTCACTCGGAAGCTTGCCTCGGCCTGAAGGAACCACACGTCGGGGTGCTTAGCGCTGAAGGGGGGCAAACGGCAAGCGACGGCGGAGATGCCAGGTAAGAGGCAGCGGAGGACACAGAAGGACCGCTGGCGTCGCGGGGAGGGTCCATTCTGAGTACGTGGCTCCGCTATCACGTCCGGGTCACCAATGTAGCGACGGCGACAGAGAGATGAGATGACACACGTCTGCACGCTACAGCGCCGTGGACCCAAACTGGAGGCCCCGCTTTATTCCACGCTCGTGCCCAGCGCGCACCGCAAGCACGTGGTCAGCACTCGCCACTCGTGGCTCAGCCCCAGCGTCATCGTTCCTGGAGCGTGCCCGCTTGCGGCAGCAGACAACGCAAGCTGCTGGGGCGCCGCCACAATATAATATATGCTTCCCATGGGAGACAGGGGAATATAGTATGATCAGGAACGACGGGCATCCTGCCGACTCAAATATGAAATTTCGTGGCGCCTGGCCTTCTCCCCCACTAGAAAAATAGCATTTCAAAACTGTCGGAAACACCTCCACGATAAGGCAAATTGGCCAATTTCTCTGATGATTCATTGAACATAATACTTGCGTGGTGAGGAACACACACTACCCGGAGCTTGTGAAGCTGGTGAGGGAAGAATGAACGTAAGTTCCGGAGAATAGAAGAATATTTGTCATTGGTAAGGTGGTACACAGGCAGAGAGAACCTGAACAGATAACGACTCCCAAAAATATATGCTGTAGTTTATTAAGGGCCAAAATTATCGCCAATATTCCGGACTTAAAAATCGGCGTATAATCTGGCATCCCGATTGTGAAAGACCGATCGAAAGACACAGAATAAATTTATACAACAGCCTTCTCATCACTTTGAAAGGCATTTGTGGAGATGACTACGTGAGTATGTAGAGTATACAAATGATCTTCAAGTGAACTTTTGAGTAATTGGGTAGGCAATTATTTTGAATTGGGGGAAAATGTTGTCTAGGTTCATTTCGACAGGAGGCAAGCTGTCAGGATACGGGCGGAGGTGAAAAACATCTTCCTGAAGAGGAGGAAGCGACGCCTGTGCGCATGCCAATTGAGAACGCTCAAACCACGCCCACGTGATTCCTCGAAAAAGGTCAGGCCTCACGAGGAATATGGGTTGAGCTTCGTACAATAAACATTTAAACAGTTTTAAGAAAGTGAAAACAGTTAGCAATTTAAACTGGCCCAAAATTTAAAGAACTGGCGCCTAAAGGTACAATGCAGAGTTAGCCACATATGTATCAAAAGCAGGACACTGACCAATGTCGCAACAAAATTGACATTTTGGGATACGTACGGATCCTGGAACGTCAATTTCGTTGCAGCATTGGTCCTTGTCCTTCTTTTTATACAAATGCCTTTACCTGATCAGACAGTTTTACTTCGAACTCTCCGCTAAGTTAGCTACATACTTTGGCAACCCCACACAAAAACAGAAAGCCAATGTCTCAATCAATAATAGGAGATGCTGTTTGTACATCGCGGTGACAGAAAATAAAGCACAACAAAATTCTAACACAGCGCAAACATAGGAACAATAAATCATTAGAAGGGCACACGTAGAGAGAATCTGAACAGATAACGACGCCCGAAAATCTATGCTGTAGTGTAATAAGGGCCAATATTATCACCAATAATTCCGCCTGAAAGATCTGGATATAACTACCAGCCTTATTCGGACCGGTTAGACCAGTATGTCTAACCGGTGTGTTATACATAATGATATAGGGCTGTTTATGGTACATACTATAACTGCACATTTTGTGACATTTAGCGAGAGGTGTAACGCACTGAGTCCACTATTGATGACAACCACATTGTTCTGCAGTCACTGATACAACCCGTGGATGTTCCTATCCGATGAGAGAAAAGCAAAACAACCGGCATAAACAAAAGTATACATGCCATTCTCCATTCGAATGGAAATAAGTATGCTAACAATGACAGCAGCAAATATGGCTCCCTGAAGAACACCACATTTTCGATGGTGCGGGGATGTCGAGAAACCATCTTTAGAAAAAAGAACTTTCTTCCATTTAAAAACTCACCACTCCAGGAGAGAATGTACCCTGAAATCTTTCTAGATTCCTGGCGTGACATCAAAGTGCTGTACGCCAAGCTATAGTAAGCGGGTGCTACATCGAGGGTTACAAGAGCACAGCTTTTAGTCGAGGAGCTAATTTAAGACGACTCTGGATGTCGGCGTGGACCTTCCAAATATAATTCTCACGTGTAGAGCCAATGTGGGACGGGCTTGAATATTATTGCTATTGAGAAACTGCATGAGCCGACATGCAGTAACCTTTCAACTAGCTTTACACTGTTGCTAGTCAAAGAAATGGGCCTAATATTGTCTTGGACGAGACCCAAGATTTTAGTTTTCAACACAGGTGATATCATACCAAGTTTTCATTCCTAATTATCCAGCTATGTTGACTAGGTTTAGCAAATTATCAGAAAAAAGAGTCCTCAAACAGAAATTTTAGCATAGACACCATAATGCCACCTGGTCCTGGAGCATACTCAGACAGCTGCAAAACACTAGTAGCTGATTCCGACCGTGTCACAGAAATGAAGCCATTTTTTGAGAACTGCACACAAAGGGAAAGCAAAACGCACAAGAAAAGCGAGTTTCCAGTTCCTGCGCTATTCATTCCAATGATTCCATAGATTCGCTTGGTGGCTCAACAACTGTATTGACGTTATGCTGATCCTGTACGACCTTTCATGACCGAAGAAATCTATGCAACACGCATCTATTTTTGGGCTTTGTTAAAAAGGCAAACTTTCCAGGGTTATAAATTTCTTTTGCTTTAGATACAAACCGCATCAATATGGCAGCCGCAAACTTGCACCTGGGCCAACTAGATGGGCGTTGATATTTTAGAACTTCCTTTGAAGCAGCTTCTCTCTGACTATACGAGTGAGAATATATAAAATTCCACTATAAACTGCAGCTGCAATTTTTCCGAACAAACAATAAATTGGGATCTTTTAAAAGATTCAGAATGTACACATGACACTTGAGTTCCCGTGCGTTCCTCCTCTCCCTATGGGAGAGAGATAAGAGCTGACTTTACTTCCTTTTGAACACGATAAAAAGTAACATGTCGAACTATATGTGCTCACGATTACTTAGAGGGGCATAAAAATTTATATACAGTTAAAATGTGCTCAATTCTTACAGCATGGTCCGCCGTTAATCATAATGCTATATTCCCCGTGTTCGACAAAATCAAATCAGCAACAGAACTTCGCTGCCAGCGAAAAAATGTCGCAGAGCTAGAGATAAAACAAAACAAATTGTTGTTCCGCATCCAGCCGCAACGACGCCCTCCGCGGGAATACGGTCGGAAACCTGAAGTTACGTGGTGCGAATTGAAGTCACCACAAAGAACAACTCGCTTTCACCACGCGGGCAAGACAGCATTGAGTGAGGACGTAGAAATTACTCCATTCGGGATGCAGGCGTTTACTAGAGAAATTGCAACGCAACCTGGAAGGTTGGACGTCACCGCCAGGTTTTCAGATTTCACGGACTATAATAAAAACGAAAGCTCTTTACGACACGATTTAGGGAATACAAAATTTAGCCATCCTCCTCCTTTGGTTGCACGGTTTAAACCAAACGGCATGGCATATCATGGCAAACCAAATCATGGCATACATGAATGACAGCAACCATATAGTACAATGCAGCCTGCACGAAAGTGTTCGCCTAAATTTGAGAGTGTACGTTTTTAATAAATATACGGTGATTTTGATGAAGAACAAGCAACGTTTAATACAATAAATGTCACTTACAATAATCATTGACACCTACTTTTCACGACTGTATACAACATCCAACGCTGGCGATGTTTTATAATTATACTACCACTGCCGTTATTTGGAAAAAATAGGGAGTGTACTTTTCCCCCGAGTAGTAGAAAGTTTGTGAGCCGCACTATGTGCAATATTTGATACACCAATTTCCCCTTCAAAAATCAAGCTTTGGTCTACCGAACTTTGAGCGCCAATTCTAAAATTGTGTGCGCTTATGATGTAGACGTCAATAAAGCCCTGATAGGGCTTTTTGTTGGGCTGCTATACGGCATAGCAAAACCGCAAAGTTTTTAGGGCAACGAAACTTACTTTAAATAACTCTGAGGTACGGCGCCGCATTTGGGATGGGTGAATCACGAACACTGATGTTAGATGCTGCGGTCATCTGGGCTGTTCGCTCCTGGGTCCCAGGATCCTGTGAGCTGACTGGCACGGACCACCTGCCTCTTCCTTGGCCTGCTGAAACCCTTCGGATAGCAAACTTGGATGAAATCGGCGCTTCAATTTGGCAACCTCGAACTTCCGTATTGTCTCCTGACGTCAACGGTGGAGCATAAAAGCGCCAGCATTCAGCCACCTACTTTGGGTACGGCCCCGTATCTGGGATGGGTAGCTTACGACCACTGTTGTTACAGGCTGCGGTCGTCTGGGCTGTTTGCTCCAGGGTCCCGGGATCCTGTAAACTTTCTGGCACGGACCACCTGCCTCTTCCTCACCTACTGAAACCCTTCCGAGTACTGACGCGCAAACAACCTTAAAATCAAAGGTGTTTCGGTTACTAAAGATGAGGAGCTCCTGCTCGACAACGAGATCGAGTGCCCTCTGACGAAATAGGACATTGACTCTGTCAACAAAGTAGCAACTCGGCTACTCGGACGCCCCTTCGGCTCCCGTGACAAGCGATCAGAATTTCTCGCCAAAGCCCGGCAAACTCGCCCAAATACAAGCTGTCTCGGATTCCCTGAAACACAGCAGATGCCATTTTACGTCTATGATCATCTAGGGGCAGAAAACAAGCTTCTTTTTTAGGCACTTTCTCTAAACACGCATTATAAGTGGCTTTATCTGTGGACTGAAAATGGCATTATCAAGGCAAGGAAATCTACCTTGGGCCGTGTCTTTCGCATCATTCGGCGCCCAATCGTTCTTTATTCGTCCAACCTGCGCCAGAGAAAACAAATCGACAATTTACTCGTTAAAAACGACAGGTTCTGGCCTTGATGGCATTTATTTCAAGCAAATTAAGTTGGTTAGCGCGATTTTGTCAGCAGTCCTCATCCATATTTTCAACCTGGTCTTTAAAACTCCCATTTTTCCTTCACGAATAAAGAATACTAAGGTTAAACCTTTATTTTTAAAAAAGGTGACCCTTCACTCCCCGAAAATCATAGACCCACTGCGATTTTTCCGCTTTTGATAAAATTTTGGAAAAATTAATCGAAGTTCGACTGACCAATTATTATAACAAATTTAGTATTCTGTCTCTTTGTCAATTTTGCTTCAGGCCAGAATGGAATATCTACTGACCTTGTCATCGCTTGTTTCACTGGTATGGTAAAGTCGTGGTCGATCACGGAGACGTAGTTGGGGCTGTTTTCACCAACTTCAATAAAGGTTTTTACACCATTGATCATAACATTTCGTTCTTGAAATTTGAATGTTATGGTATTTCAGGACCCCGAATATAACCCCTAAAAAGTTTATTACATAATAGATCCCAAGTCGTCGATGTCAATAACTCCAATTCCGACACGTTTATTGTTAACAGAGGTGTCCCCCAAGGGTGCATCGTAGGACCCTGGTCATTCTTAATTTTTAATAATGATCGCTTCGTGCCTTCATAACTTTAGTTGCATTCTGTACAAAGATGATACCACTGTTGTGTCATCCCATTGTAATCAACATTCTTTGATGTGAAATTTGCAGAACCACTTGTTGGCCATTCAAGAATGGTGCTTTTGTAACCGGCTCATTATTAATGTTAAAGGAGTACTGACAAGACATTTTCGTGTCAGTTTTTTTTCGCTGCTATGCGTGCCTACCAGCCCACTAATCATAGAATGACAGATTAGACGGTCGAGCGCAGCGTAAACATTCATTTACGGCGTCATTTATTCGTGCCAGTTTCGGTTTCGACTGAAAACGCCGAGCGGCCGCCATAACAGGATGTATCACATGACGTCAACATTCTTTCCGCATCGCTGCCTCTCTGGAAGCTCGCGCGAGCGAGCGCACGCGCGCGCCCAGACCGGCCGAGGTCTTCGCCGTCCCCACAGGCCCGGGCAGCATGACGTCAGTCCCAAAACCATGATGTGTACACACGCCCGAGCAGCGCGCGCCAACCACAGCCAGCGCGTCGGCTTTGTCACGGGAGCCCCGACGTCGGCAGTTGGGGCAAGTAGCACATTATGTCATGTCGGCCCGCTCTGGGCTTTCTCGTGCGGGCGAAGATTAAAATAAATTTTAAATATGTTTTGTTGAACTGTTGCTGTTGAAACTTGCTGGGAGATATCTCATGATAAAAAGGAAGCGTTTTGCATAGTTATCACAGCTTTGAAATTTCGTGTCAGTACTCCTTTAACAAAACTGTTTTGTTCCGTTTCACGCCCTTCACAAACGCCTACTGCTAATCTCTAATTTATACATCAACAGAGATTGGGTTCCGTCTACTTGTCATATGTGTTTTTTTGGTATTATTGTGGATAGCCATCTCAAATTTCATTACCATTTAAATTCAGTTTGTAGAAAGGTTTCATATTGGATACGCGCTCTGCTCAGTGCACGGTCTAAATTTTATTTAAAAACATTATTAACTTTGTAATATGCATTTATTGACAGCCATTTGAAATATTGTATATCGTCTTGGAGCAGCACGTATTGTGATCATATCTGGCCTCATCAAAAATTCAAAAAACAAGCTTTAGGAATCATAACTTTTCCTTCCCGTCTATCTCCTTCTAAAAATCTGTTCATTGAACTTGCGATTTTGCCCCTCTCCTGTCTTTACCAGCTAAATATTGGCACTGTGTTCTTCAAAGTATTTGGTTGTGGACTACTGATATCCATTTTCCCTCCGAGAACACTACCTCTAACCCAAACTCCATTTGGTCCTGCGCTCGCAAGAACTTTCTTCTTCCCGAAGTAAAAACTATCTTCGGTATACAAACTATCAAGTTATCGTGCTTGCACTTCTGGAATGCCTTAAACCAGGACATTAAACTTTTCATTCTGCCATACCCTTAAAAAACTGAAACTGTAGCTATTGTCTACCTAACAGCGATGTGTCGCGGCTTATTTAGTTTTCTTTCTCATCTCAGTTGAATTTTTGAATGTTTGTGCAACACTCTTTTCTATTCTCTTTACCAGTGTTCTCATTGTAATTTTGTTCTATAGTCCTTTTGTTAATTTGCATAGGAGGTCCCGCTGCGATTTTGATGACCCTTGGACCTCTTCCTGTATATACTATGTGCTCATGCAATGTTGGTTGTAATAAAATATATTTTCTATTCAATTCAATTCAATTCAGAGGCCACCAAGTTATGTCACACCGGCGCCCTTTACGTTTTCGGCGACTTTAGCTTTCCCGATATAAATTGTAACCACATGTCTGCCACTTACCGCGAATCCACAGAATTTATAAAGCCTGACTTAGATTTTAACTTTTTTCAAAGACTGAATCAGCTCACACGCGGTTCTAACTGTGATAGCGCCGACAGGCGTCGTCTGCATGTTTCGTTATCTCGCGGATAAGCAACCGCCAGTGCGTATAAGAAGCGCGCGCTGTGCCAATAAACTACTTGTTGTTCGTGAGCTGGCTGCTGTCCTCGCACGGAACACGACAACTGGCAGGGAGGATGGGATCGACGCAGTAGGCTTCCGAGGCAGCGTCCGCTGGTGAAAACAAGCGTGGAATGCAAGCTGGGCAGGACGGTGAACTTCGAGGGAACGGCGCGGCAAACATGTCCGAGGTGGGAAGAATGGATTCTTTTGACGAGAAGGCCGAAAGTTTTGACTCGTACGTGGAACGCTTCGAGTTGTACGTGCAGGCGAATGAAGTGGCTGCTGGGAAAAAGTTAGCCGTGTTGTTAACCGTTGTAGGGCCAAGCACGTACGGAATACTGAAAAACTTGCTTGTACCCCACACGACGTCCAGTAACACATACGAGGAGGTAAAAGTAGTACTGACGCGCCACTACAGCCCGCGGAAAGGAGTTATAGGCACCGGTCACTGCTCAGAGAGCGTGACGAATAAGTACACCCAGCGCCGCCCCGCGGAAGCTTGAGCTAACTTTGGGTCGGTGAGAGGCAGACGGCGGTCGCGCGTTCATATATCCGGCACCTCGCGGTTTGTTTTTGCGATTCTGCAATTGTTTTTGAAAGGCGTCTCGACCTTGAAAACTGTTCTGGCAAATAGTTTCTTCGTGTCTCAAGTGCTCTGTGCGATTGCCGGACCATTACGGGGCTGAACTACTACTGTCGGCCTCGCGTGCGCGAGAAGTTGCAGAGATTGTACGTTCCCGCACGCGTGTGTGCCGTGAAAGAAATTGACAGGACAGACATCGTTGCGAAGTCCCATTCTCAGCAAGGGACGGTTATTTAGAGCGCCAATTATGGTCAGTAGCCAGCCTATACAACGGTGCTTCATGACAGAAGCGTGTTTGTGTTATTGTTTCCTCTGTTCGCGCAACCACCCTACAGTCGCTTTTTCGGTTGCCCTTCTTCGGCTCGGTTGGTGTTGTCACTAATTAACAACGCATTGCAGCGTTATTAGCTGTTGACAAAGTTAACGCCGTTCCACACAGTTCGAAATATGCTGCGGAGCGGCGGTTGTCTTTACGAAGATTCCGTTTAGTTTCGGCTTCTATCTTGTGAGTAATGTTAGAGTCGTCTTAACGGCTAATTGTGATACAGTTTGTTCACGCCGTTCGAAATTCTCCAAAAAAGTATTTCCTCCTCCTCCCCAACCTCTGCTTAAACAATAATAACCTCAACTTTCAGAGTTGAGTTACTCAAAACTCCTTAAAGATGTGAGCGCGAGTGAATGCAACCTTGCCTTTGATAGCTTTCCACGCTCTCGCTTGGAATGCGTGGCCGAACTATGTACACTTCGGGAACAAAGTAGGGCAGTAAGCGGGATGCGTATTGACCGTCTTGACATTGCTTTTGGCATCACCCGCGAAGTGATGTGAATGCATATTCATGTGCCGCCTTTTGGTATCCATTCGGTGCCGTGAATGTCGCTAAAAAAAAGCTTACTGCTGATAAAACAATAGTGGCGGAAGCGGTAATACCTTGTGTTCTGCAACTACTACGACGGCATGATATTCATTGCAGTGCGTGATGTATATGAACACTGAAAGCAAACGTTTTAGTTTTACGGCCCTTCCTGCCTGCGCTGCGCATAAACGGTAATCGTATTCATAAGTTTAACTCCTTCCACTGACAAAAAATGTCATGACTTTCTTACTTCCTTCACTTTTCTTACTGCTAAAATCATTTCTTGCGACGCTTATTCTCCCACGGCTGCCAGAGCGAGAAACCTGCACAGAACTATTGCAGCAGCAAGGCGGCGTATTACGTTGCAGTGGAAGTACAGGGTCACAACGTGACTATGCAACTAGACACCGGCGCCTCCGTCACAGTGGTGCCAAAGGCGGTTTATCAGCAGAAGTGGGCGCACCTGCCTTTGGAAGCAGTGACGGAGCCATTAAGGACGTACACCGGTGAGCTAGTCCCAGTTCTTGGATCGGTCGACGTCCAAGTTAGACATAACAAGCAGGCTTGCGTTCTTCACGTAGTCGTCGATGATGCAGGTAAAAAACTGTCGTGCCTATTAGGAAGAAACTGGCTGAGTCGACGAAAGTTGAACTGGCAGGAAATCGCTGTCATCGGGGAAATAGACCTGGTAACCTTGCTGAAACAAATTGGCGCCTGTTTTTTCGAAGCAGTTGGGTGGGACCGATTTCGGGGTTCAAAGCTCAAATACTTATAAACCCGAACAGCACACAAGTGTTCTGCAAAGCACGCAAAGTTCCTTTCGCGCTGGTGGAACCAGTGAGCAAGAAGTTGGATTCATGGGAGGAAACTGGCATCGTGAAGCGAGTCACAAGAAACGACTGGGCAACGCCCTTGGTAGCGGTGCCGAAAGACAGAGGGGCAGACGTGAGGTTGTGTGGGGATTATAAGCTCACGGTGAACCCCGTGCTGAAAACGGAGCATTACCCGCTTCCGCTACCAGAAGACTTGTTCGCAATCTTACAGGGCATGAGTGTTTTCTGTGTTCTAGATCAAGCCTCTGCATATCAGCAAGTTGAGCTATGTGAAGGTTCTAAGGCTCTCCTGATCATCAATACGCACAAGGGGCTGTTTCAGTACCAACGGCTGCCCTTCGGTATTGCAAGTGCACCGGCAGTGTTTCTGTCCCTCATGGACAGAACTCTCTGCGCATTCCTCACGTCGGATGCTACATTGACGACGTAATTATAGGAGGAAGCACCCTCTTGGACTGTAAAGAGCGGCTGGAACAAGTACTTCAGCGTCTTCAGGCCCACAATGTTACGCTTCAGGAAGAAAAATGCAAGTTTTTTCAAACCGAAGTTCGGTACCTAGGCCACCGAAAATCAGCGGCCGGAATCGATCCCTTTGGGTGAAAGATAAGAGCAATCACGGTTGCCCCGAAACCACAAATGCAACAGAGTTAAAATCGTTCCTAGGCATGGTGACATTTTAGGCCAAGTTTCTGGCGAACTTGGCAACCGTGGCAGCACCGCTCTACGCACTTTTACAGGAAAATTTCCGGTGGCACTGGCCCGAAGAATGCGCTGAGGCTTTCCGCAAAACCAAAATGCTGCTCACACGTCAAGCTCAGTTTTGTGCTTCTACAACCCGAAACTGCCCTTAGTGCTCAGTTGTGATGCATCCCAGTATGGACTGGTCGCTGTGATTTCGCATGTGCAACCGAACGGGAAGGAACGGCCCATTGCATTTGCCTCTCGAACATTATCAGCCGCAGAACGCGCTTACTGGCAAATTGAAAGAGAAGCACTCGCCATAATCTACGGGTTAAAAAAGTTTCACGGCTATCTGTACGGCCGCATTTTTACGCTGTTCACGGATCATCAGCCGCTGCTCGGCATTCTGTGTGCCTGCAAGCCGATACCCCCGATGGCTGCAGCGCGCATGCAGCGGTTGGCTCTTATCTTGGCAGGATATCGCTACGAGCTGCGGTATTACCACTGCCGAGTCAGACAACGGCTGAAGAAGCGAATTTTTTGGCTGTTTTCGAAACTACACCGCTTTCAGCTAACGATGTCGCCAAGGCTACCAGGCAGGAGAAAGCGCTCAGCAAGGTTGCGGAATTTACCCTCATCGGGTGGCCACAGCAGGTGGATTCAGAGCTACGGCCCTACCACAGCCGCCGAATGGAACTCTCGCTAGAGCAAGGCTGCCTAACGTGGGTAAGCGGGGTCGTTATCCCGCACAGATTGCGAGGATATGTCCTGGCTTTGCTTCATGCGGAGCACCCTGGTACAGCCCGAATGAAGATGTTGGTACGTGGCCTAGTATGGTGGCCTGGGCTTGACGCAGACATTGAAAACGTGGTGAAGAATTGCAATATCTGCCAAGCGATGCAGAGTTCTACGCCGCGGGCCCCCTTAGAACCATGGCCGTTTCCTGCGCGCTGCTGGCAGAGGGTGCACGTGGATTTTTTTGAGCTCGAAGGCGCTTCATTCTTGCTTTGTGTCGACACCCACTCGAAGTGGATCGACGTGGTTCACATGAAATCAACAACTGCCTTCAACACCATTGAACATATTCGTCGCTGTTCGTGGCGTATGGGATGCCTGAACAACTGGTATCGGGTAAAGGCCACCAGTTTGTGGCGCGAGAGTTCAATGACTTCCTTGAATCATAGGGAGTGCTACACACGTACAGCCCAACGTATCACCCGCAATCAAATGGCGCAGAGGAAAGGTGCGTGCAGACCATGAAAAGAACCTTGCGCAAGCAGCTACTTCATGACGGCACTTCGGGTACCCACAGAACGCTACGCGAACACCTGGACCACTTTCTACTTGCCTATCGCTCAACTCCATGCACAGTGACAGGCCGTTCACCAGCCGAACTGTTTCAGAAAAGGGCACCACGAACTAAGCTGTCCTTGCTAAAGCCGTCCTTTAAGGAAGACATGGAGAAGGTACAACCCAAGGCCAAGTCTCAAAGCGACCGACATCGCTCGGCGTTCCTGTTCTTCACGGAAGGGGACAAGGTTTACGTGAAGACGGTCAGGGGTAAAAAAGTGCCGTGGACTGAGGGCCTAGTAGTGGAGGTTATTAGCCCAGTGACGTATTTGGTGAACACGGGGGCAAAGTGCATTTTTTTCACGTTGATCACCTGCATGTTGCTAGTTTTTCCCAGTCCGCAGATATGCCCACCAGTCCCCCTACTGTTGCACGCCAGTAACCTTACCCAGCCGATACAGCGACTCGGCCGTTCGTGGTTCCCCAGCAAGTTCCCATGGTTGGGTCCGCCGCGACGGAGGTACGGAAGGCCCCTGTCTCCGACCGGTCCCTGCAAGGAGACCACCCGGCAATGGAGCGGGGAGGCTACCTGCAGATGAGTCCAGGAGAGGAGCCAGCCATGCAGCCCATAGGCTCTACTCCCGAGGGTTCACCACGCCAGGCCCTCCTCCAGCCCACACCATCAGAGGACCGTCCCTCTCTACGTAGAAGTTCGCGTCGTCGGCAACCACCTGATCGTTGCCAGACCGAGGACTTTCGCAGCGGAACTTATACTGTGGGGGAAGGAATGTGATAGCGCCGACAGTCGTCGTCTGCATGTTTCGTAATCTCGCGGATAAGCAACCGCCAGCGCGTAAAAAAGCACGCGCTGTGCCAATAAACTACTTCTTGTTCGTGAGATGGCTGCTGTCCACTTGCTCGTCACGCCGCGCGCCTGCGCACGGCTCTCCCCGCACGGAACACGACACTAACATCCTCGAATAATTCTTACGACAGCTTCTGAAACAGTAGGTACGATGCTTCACATAGATGGTTTATCGATCACAGCCCCCTCCAAGTAACTCTTAACATTGCGGCACCTTTCTCCGCCACTGACCTAAAAAAAAATTCGCGACTATAGTAAGGCCAACTACAGCCAAATTAACGCCGAACTCGAAACCTTTTACACTGAATCACTCCTACCATTTTTCGACCGTCGGTCAGTAAACGATAACTGGGTGCTGTACAGAGATAAACTATGTGCACTAGCTGATCAGTATGGCCCGTTTGTAAAAGTGAAAAATGATAAATCGAACCCATGGTTTGCGAAATCTCTCCTGCCACTTGCAAATAAACAGAAACGTTTATACTGCAAGGCTAAACGCCATGACATGCCCTCTGCGTGGCAGGCATACGAAAACAATGCAAAACTTGATTGATTGATTGATTAAAGGGTTTAACGCGCCCACGCAAAGCAGGCGACGAGGTGCGCCGTACTGGAGGGCTCCGGATTAATTTTGACCTCCTGGGGATCTTTGACGTGAGCCGAAATCTCGTACACACGGGCGTTTTTGCTTTCCCCCTCCATCAGAAAGGCGGCCACCGCGGCAGGGAATCGAACACGCGACCTCGTGCTCGGGAGCGCAACGCCTTAGCCGCTGATCCACCACGGTGGGTAACTATAAAGAATTACTGTTCAGCCGTACAATGTGCTAAACATAAATTTAACTCTATCTACCCTCCCTTTTGGCATCAAATTCTAAGAAGTTCTGGACACTTGTCTTTCCTGAACAAGATGACAGGCAAATATCCTTGCTAGATGACGACCATGTTCTCCTTTCAGATAGTGATTGCCTATCAGCATTTAACGCTTTTTTTGTTTGTTTTTATCCTGGACGATAACTTTGACATACCATATGATCCCAAACTTGCAATCACATACATAGAACAGATAGAAATACCGGCTAAGGGTATTAAAGGGACACTGAAGTGAATTTGTCAAGCTCCCGTTTTTGCTTGCACTGCGTAGACTGACTCAAATTAGCACACTTTTCATTGTTTATCCGGTTGAAAAATCGGTAATTATTTTACAAAGCGCGAAAGAAGAAAACTACCATGCGCGGTTTGCGGCGGCTGCACCAACTAAGCTGTGACGTAGGTTGGAGGGGGCACCGTGATTGGACGATGCCCAAGGTTAGTAATCACACAAGTTTCGGTTTCGGTTTCGGTTCTGTAAAACAACATGTTTGACATCCGATGGTGTCGTTGGATGGACATTTTCAATATTCCAGTAATCGTAGTACCGCGCTTCTGCCATGTTGTCAGCTGTAAACTGCATAACATGAGCCTCCCAGGACGGCTTGGAATCGTAGCATTCACTAGCCGAGGCCTACGCAGTGCATGAACGCCCTCCGCGTCCCCGCAGACGCTCAAATGCATGCGCTTTCCCCCCATATTTGGAGCTTGCCTTACTCATGCCTGTATCGTAAAAAGCGTGTTCGCACCAGGCCAAGGGTCTGTTGATTCTGGCCTGTGCCCACTGCCCGCAAGCAGTCGGTGCCTATGGCAACAGCACGCCAACGAGAACTCGCTAGCGCGCCAGTGCCAGCCTACGAGAGTTCTGTGGACTAGTTCGTGGAGCAGTGAACGTTGCGGGCCAAAAAAAAAAAGGTGAACCCAGTATAAAAAAAGTTAACTTATATAACATATGTAAAAAAGTTAACTTATATAAAAAAGCATGGATCCGCGGGGATTCGAACTCGTGACAGGCAAAACATTTGCGACTAACATACCTAGCGCTCCAGACCACTCGGCCACGGCGCGAGACGTGCTGAGCTTGCAAATATAAGGTATATAATGTATAACCAGTTTACACTTTTATTGAGTTTTAGTGTTTCAGCAGCTTAGGTGACTTTTTGTTGTATTGCGCTCGTGCAGTAAGCGTCCCCTGGGTTTCCACAATAGCTCACGTCTAGCAATTGCATTTCTTAGACGGAAAAGCGTTCGCAGATGCGCAGTCGTGCTGCTGACCGCTCTGCTTGTACGCTCAGCGCAAAAAAGTGCTTCCCGCACCCTAGTTGTACGCTGTATGGTAAAACTATCAGTTGATTTTATTTCCTTAGTACCTATATTGACTTCACTGGCTCTTCTCCCCATTCAAGAGGTCTTATATTTTGCTACTGGCGTACCAGTCAGCGAAGCGTCGCATGTGCGCTTGTGCAGCGCTTGTGTGAAGCGACCTTGACTTGGAGCTAGATACAGTGTACAAATTAACGAAGTAAAGAAAGGCACATTCTTCCATTCACAAACGTGTTGTGGCTTAGTTTCTTCGGCGGCCGGCGGACTAAACGTTCGGCCGACTGACTCGGTCGCGGAAGGTCGGCGAGCCGTGCAGGAGCGCAGCCAATTGCCAGCTCCTCTACTGCTGACGTCACATGAAAACGCCACAGAAAATTGGCGAGAGTGCAGAGAGGAGGACAGCATTTTAGAATTGATTATTCTACTAAATAAATTCGCGTATACGCGCTCAGAGTGGTCGAAACAGGGCCTAGGGACTCCGGACTACAATTTGCGCTCGTAATCCCGCATTGTTTACAAATCACTTCAGTGTCCCTTTAATATTATCAAGCTATCCACTTCATCCAGGCATTGACAACATCAATTCTGAAATTCGTAAAAACACCGCCTGTGTTTCTGCTAACATTTTGTTTCACCTTTTCAGGCAATCTTTTGGGACAGGTCAACTCCCCTCCGACTGGAAAATTGGTAAAATAGCGCCCGTGTTTAAAGCCGGCAATAAGCAGTCACCCAATAAGCAGTCACCCGTCTAAATTTTCTTACTTGCATCTGCTTCAAACTTCACGAACGCATAATCGCTTCGCAAGTTTTGCGGAGCTTAGAATCACATAATTCCTTCTTTCACAACCATGCACCGAATCAGGAAAGGTTTTTCTTGCCAAACACAGCTGCTTGAACTAACAACTGAACTGCATTCCTACATTTAAAGTAACCTTAAGATTGACTGTATTTTTTTATTTTTCCACAGCTTTCAATTATGTAGCCCATTGCCGTCTGATTTCTAAAGTATCTTCCCTCCGATTAGACTATCTAACCCTGTATTGGCTGCGTATCTTTCCTTCACCTCGTCGACAGTTCACTCTAATTGACGATTCCCCTTCCTCCATTTCCCACGTAACTTCTTGTGTACCACAAGGGCGTGTCCCCGGCCTTTTGTTGTTCTTAATGAATATAAATGGTCTGCCAAATAATATTTCATCCTGCAAGCGAACGTTCGCAGGTGATTGCATATTATATCGCCCTATATCCTCCACTGACAACCACTTAAAACAGCAAAACGACCTTCGCCGCATTAACGACTGGTATAACAATTAGTTAATAACAATGAACACGAAAAAATGCAAAATAATCTCCTTTACGTGCAAGCAAAAAAATTCCCTCGCACTTCCCCGAGAGGGAGAGTGTGTAAGTGCGAATGCAGGGTTGTTGATTGCGCGATTACGGTGGATATCGTGATCTTGGAGTGGAGAGGAGGCGCCGAACACCCGCCGTCACTGAGCGGAGAGAGGAGGAGGATAGTAGCGCCCGCCGTTACGGCGAGGGCTACACGAGCGCCCTCACGTGTCGGAATGCGGAGCGCCCGCTACGCGAGCGAGAGCTCTCCCGCCCGAAGTGGAGAGGAGGCGCCCAACACCCGCAGTCACTGAGCGGACATAGGAGGAGGAGAGTAGCGCGCGCCCATCTCCCCCCCGTTGCTAGGGAAGACGAGGAGGAAGACGAGGAGCGCGCGCACCCGCAGCTGTTGCTATGCGGAGGACGGCGGCGGACGATTCAGGCTCGCTTAAGAAGTGCATTCGCACTTAAAACGTATACACTTTTCGCTACACTTTCATTATTCCCCACTGTCACAGGCATCTTCCTATAAATACCTTGGAGTCTCCTTCACTCCCAATCTCTCCTGGTCGCACCACATTGTTAGCATTTGCACGAAACCTTCTAAGTCTTAAGGATATCTACACCGTACTTTACATAGCTGTCCTACTCACATCCGTCAACTAGCCTATCAAGCCTTCGTCCGCCCGCAGCTTGAATTAACCGCTCTTATCTGGTACCCTTACCACAACTACATAAGTAATATGGTTGAAGTGATTCAGAATCAGGCGGCCCGTTTCATTCCACGCATTCATGACTATCACAGTAACATGACACAAATTAAGCACAGCCTTTCGCTTCAACCCCTTAGTACTCGCCGCGACATTTCTCTTCTTGCCTATTTCACAAATACGTGTACAGCAACAGACCTTTCCCATTTCATCTGCATGTTCCCTCCATTACTTCACATAGGTTGCATAATATATTCAGTTTGATGCCGTTATATGGGTCAACTGATGCGTTCAACTTATCTGCTCTTCCTCGCTCCATACGTTTGTGGAACGGTCTTCCAGATAACATCGCATCTGTATCAGACAATAAGTCTTTCCGTCAATTGCTGCTTACTCTCTTTTCACAATAACATCTTACCACTGTTTTGCTGATTTTCTTATTCTGCGAAGTCCTATATCTTTTGTGTGTACCTCTAAGAATGCAGTTCAAAGCCATAGAAACCTGTCGCCTCTGTAGGACAGAACGTGCTGTCCTGTTTTTTTTCTTATTCCAGCGCCACAATTTGTACCCGATTATGACTACAGTTTGCTGGAAATGTGTTTTGCATGTGCGCATAGGCTCTACATTTTTTCTTGTGCTTTTTTTACGTACTGCAAACTGAAGCAAGTTATTGGTGCGGATAACGTCACTATACCGAGCTATCCTTGGTTACTCTCTCCTTATTCTACTACCCTGATTGTATTTGGTTCACTTTGTCATTCTTGCACGTAGATTTTGTGTGTCTTTTCTTAATGTAGACTTTTCTTGACTTATTATTTTCTTGTGTTCGTATTCCGACTGAAACCTATATTGCTAACCTCGTCACCATGACTTGTTCTGCGATCTCTTGTAACGCATTTAATGAGTTCTGAATCATCTGCAACACCTAACGTTTTTCCTTTTTACCCCCTATATATATATATATATATATATATATATATATATATATATATATATATATATATATATATATAAAGCAAATCAGAATAGGAAAAAGAGGGGCTCGTTGAAATAATACAGAAATAACAGTTGGCAGTCAAGAAAACCTCGGAAAGCAAAGGGGACGATGTGGTAGGTCATTGAAACAGATAAATAATTTGGAAAGAAGGAAAGTGGAGAAAAAGTGCCTGCCAGGGGGGATCCGAACCCACGACCAGTGGCATAGCCAGGGGGGGGCTGACCGGGCTTCAGCCCCCCCCGAAATTTTTCCGGCCGTTGCCGTGCTGCCTGTATGCCTGGTACGTCGCCTGTGAACAAAGCTGCATATCCTTCGAAAGTGCCACTCATAGAAGCATTCAAGACTCAATGTCTGCCCTACCCAAGGGTGTTTACACAAAACCACGGCCGGACTCGACTCTTTTTCCGCGCTGCGGAAAGGGAGTCGAGTCCGGCCGTGACAAAACGATGCGCCTGAGGGGTGCGAACCGATGAGTCATGATCGCGAAGGGGCAGCCCCAAAAGCCACGACGCCTTCGGGTAAGCTCAGCGCACGGGACGCCAAAGGCATGCGTTGTGTCCCTTTGTGCGAGGCATGTGGCAACACAGAGAATAATTGGCCGGCTGAGTCGTTCTCAGCAGAGGAGATTAACGCCGGCCATTGATGGTTCAAGACTGGTACGATGCAGGCCCGAAAGGGAACAGTCGATCTTTGTATATTAAGCAGAACAACGTGCAAGCGGCGGTGGCTGACCACGGCTGCTCCATCTCCTAGAAAGGGGGAGATCAAGCGGCAGTGGGCACACATTCAAGACTCGTGCAAGGTAACTGAAGAATGCCATGGGGCTACGTAATGAATGAAACATGCAGTTTAGCTGGATGAATGTCGTGCGCGGGCAGAGGGACTTTGCGAATGAGATACAAAGCAAGGTATGCCCCTCTTCCTCGCGTCAGCCCTTCATTCTTCCTTTTTCACGTTTCTGTCGAGGCCGGGAGGGTATTGTTGGACTGGGCTCAAAATTGCGCGCACTGAGTGTCCCCTTCCGACGGCGATGTTGCGACAATCAATTTCACCCCTGCGATTAGGCAGCTTTGTTCGGCGGTATTCTCCCCTAACCTAGGAATCTGGAGAACAGCGGGTCGACAAAAAAGGCGCGCTGGGGCTCCCCGAGCTAGTCCCAGACTTTATCCTAAATGTGAAGGCACGACGGTCACCAGCCCTGACACAGGCAGACGGCGTCGCGACAGTAACAACGATCAGATGGCCATATTCTACCTTGATCACAACTAAAGCCCCTCCATTGCGTCCACGGCCGCTTTTTCCCTGGACGGCGGCTGCCAGAGCAGTGTATATTCAGGGGCCTGAAACACAACGGCAATATGAACGCCCCTGGTTTTGAGAAGCTCATGTTCCAAGTGCCAACACCCAAAAGAGGCCTCGAATTGTAAGTCATTTTCTTCCGGTGATTAATCCTTGCATGATCACTGATGTCTTTTGGCGATGGAGGTTGCATTGTACGTTAAGTTGTGTAGTGCAGATCAGTTATGCATTCTTTGATATTTAAATAATCATTTCCTTATATTTACACGATGCCACAGTACATTGCGTCTGTGACCTAGAAACGTGTATCTCGTTTTATTTCGAATGCAGTATTTGCGTTTGAATTGGTCGTTGAAAGCGCCCACGGTGGAGCGGATACGTGATTTTTAATGAGGGAAAACATATATTCAACCCCTGTAAACGCCTAAATATTTTATTATGCACGAAGTTGGAGAGGGTTACTCAGAGTGTATCGGGACAGCGTTAGTATGAGTACATGAAGAGTGAAAAATATATTTGTTTTGGCTGCAGTTTTAATAGTTTGCTTTTACTAGGATGAAACTTCATGTGAGGTAGCCGCTGTCGCATTGTGTGCGCGTTATCGGGACTTTTGTTACCGCGTTTCATATCTACGCGTGAATCCACTGCTACACCCAATTTTAAACCCATAGCAGCGTGCACAGCGCAAGTGAAGAACCTTCTTACTGGTGGCGAAGAAACGAACGTGCCTTTCTGGTAGAATTTTCCTTTAACTCTTCCTGGCCTTCTTTGAAGTTCTGTGGACGCACGAGTATCGTTCTTTCAAGGCTCGATCGGTCGTGCAAGACAACAGAATTCCCTAATTAAATAAACGGGCTACAGACCGCAGGCCCTCTCAAGAGCACCAGCACACCTCCGCCCTCGTCCTCCCCTCCACCCCCCGCCCCCCTACATACGGGTGCGCGCTGTTGCCTTTCTTCCTGAATCCACAACTGCTACGTATACATTCTAAAATGTTGCATGAAGGACATTTTGAGCAATCGTCAGCATTTCTCAAGTAACCGAAATTACCGAGGAATTATCACGGTAAACAACTTTGCAATTTTTAGCCAATCTATCCTGTCGTAGCCTGAAACCATGCTTCCGTTTCAACATTACGGTCGCTGTCAACCAAGGAAATAGTTTAACTGTGTCATTACTGTCCGCTTCATGCTGAAGCATGGTAGACTTTGGGCTTTCTGTATGCGGGGCCATGCCAATACGCATGTTTTCTTGGTGCACTCCGGAAAACAAAATGCTGACTTGTTTCGGGCATCGCACCATGCCCGAAGGTCATGCTGGCTCTGCACAGCTTCCCAATCCTCCATTTTCTGGTGGACCAAGGAGATTCCCAACATAATTTCCATTTCCCGCGTCTCTAACGAAAACTGCAAAACTCAAGTGCGCCCTATACATTCCAAAGCCGCCCATGCTCACGCACTGATACTTTTTATCGTTTATCTTTAAAACCGGCAGTGTGTACTCCGCTGAAAAATGGCAGTGCACGCGTCAGCTACAAAAGTATGTCCTTTCATTAAAGTTTGAAACCAAAATGGTAGGACCGCATTATAACTCTTTCGTCAGATCTCACGACAAAATTCAAAACGGCAATATTTTGCTCAGATTGCACAGAACATGCCTCACCGCAAAGTATATTCATACATCGTCGTCTTTGCGCGCGTTACTATTTTTTCTTGCTAAATATAAAGTTCGATACAGCATCGAATAGTGAACTTTGCAGTGACTTGCTCTACCTCATCTGGGAGTTGTAACTAAATGGGGTGGCTGCTCCAGAAAAGTTACTGGATAGTACGCCCCTTCAGGCAGACTATAGGGCATTCATGCACGAAGCATTGAAAAATTGACAGGTAATAATGCAACTATTTGAGAACACCAAACTCATTACAGCAGACTCTACATTTGGGCTGTGCCGAAATGCAAACCAGATTCATTATGTTACAAAGCACAAGCTTCTCATGTGCGCCAGGAGACCTGATAGAAGCTACGAAATGGACTGCGTTGAGACTCAAAACAGAAGCGCAAATTTAAACTGGCATGACTTAACAAATACCGATGGCTGAATTATTCCGCTTTGCGTGTGGACTAATCCTGCCATGTTCGTGTAATTTTCGCCCTTAACAGCGCTGTTATTGCGCGTGATGTCTGTGTGCTTAAGGTTGATATTTGTTAAAATTATAATTGCGAGATATATGCATATGCATAATTCATAGCCTCTCTTTTTTTTAAAGGTGAGACCTGCGCTACACATAACGCAAGCGCATAGATTCCATGTATACTGCACAGAATGAGCTCCATTGGCCTTACACTGGCCGCTACTGTACGGGCGTTGAATGCAAAAAAATTTGTTTTGCATTGTGAACAAAAACAACTAAATAAAAAATCTAATTCTTACGGCCTACGTCATTTTATTGTGGATGTCACACTCATCATACTCCACACGTTGAAATAGAGCAAGTAATTGCATGAAACTATGGCCGTTTAATGCAATGCCTGCACAAGGTTCCCGTGCGTGCAATGTGCGTCCCGTACAAGGAGGTTAACCTCCTTGGTCCCGTATCACGGGCAGAGATTTGTATCACGCGGTCTGCGGATTTTCACCCAGCTTACAACTTCAGCTGGCACAAATACAATCATAATAAACACCAATATCATGAGAGAACCTTAAAGGGCCTTTTAAAGACAAAATACAACCTTGTTCAATTGAATAGCAACTAGCCTTTGGTAACTCGCACAGCTCCATTCCAATCACAGGCGTTTTTTCAGCCGAAGCAATGCAACAAATGCCGAAAATCTTCAAATTTAGCGCTGCAGTGAAGTTATATCGGCAGGAGTGGTATATATATAGGCGGGCACTAAAACGTAGTTATGAGTGTGTTAACTGCACGTTTGAATTCAAATGATAAGATCAATGGAGGCCCCTCTACAATCGCGCAATCATTTTCCTTGGCGGTGACTTAAGTCGTTGGGCGCCAATCGTACAAACAAGATCCTGAACTGTCACAGTGAAATATCCGCCGGAAAGTGGGCGGGGATTCGCCATTGCTTCAAACGTTTAATTTAATATATCGAATATTCCTTTGAGGTTTGTGATAAAACTGGTATTATTGTTGTCGGGACAAGGCAGACTTTTTAATGAACCAAACATGTATTTTATCTTCATAGCCTTCAAGGGCGCTTGCAAACTACCGCGCTTTTTTTTCTTTAGGGGGGGGGGGGGTGGAGAACAACCTTAGCCCCCCCCGAACAAAAATCCTGGCTACGCGCCTGCCCACGACCTCCAGAAAACCGGTCTCGTGCGATAGCCACTAGGCTACCGGCGGGGCGATTTTCCCCTCCACTTTCTGGGGTATTTATGCTAACGTAATTTGTTTCCTGTTCTTGGGGGTGGTAGCCAGCGCCACTCGGACTACTCGGGGTGAAAGGGACCTTATTTTTAACCCCCGGGCCGTGACTCGAGTGTCTACGACATGTCAAGAGTGGTCGAGCAGCGTTGAACCCTCTTAAGCTTCCTATGGCACCAAGACTGCCAGAACAGAGGCCCTCGCTATGCATGTAGCGAATCAGGACAGGAAAATGAGGGGCTCGTTGAAATAATACAGAAATAACAGTTGGCAGTCAAAAAAACCTCGAAAAGCAAAGGGGAGGATTCACCCGGCTGTATTCACTCGGGAGGATTCACCCGGCTGTATTCACCGGGAATACAGAAATAGGCACTGTCTTGCATATACCTTATCCAAAGACCTTACCTTATCCCCTTCCTCTGGTGTTTACCTGGTCACCTAATTTCTTTTTTTTCGTTCCTTAGCTTCTACCTTAATACTCCCCGCATCCCTCTAACCTTTGCTTTTGGTATTCCATTTTATTTATTTTATTTCTATCTTTTTTTTACTCTGCGTGGTCTTGTGCCCCGTACGCCACTCTAACTTTATTTTTTTGTTTTTGAGTTTCAGGACAGGCCTGTTCCAGGAATGTTGCCGTGCGTGACACGTGCCATTTCAGTTGCCGGGTCATTGCTTTTTCTTTTGTGTGTGGGTTTATGCGGTTTTCCTCCCGGTTTTTTTCTCTTTTTTTCGTTTTTCTTTGACATAGTTATTTCCCCCCTTCTCTACCTTTTCTTTTGACCTGAGGCTTACAGATAGTGTCTGATAAGGACCCAACTCTCACCGCCTGGTCTGCTTCCGGCGGTTCTGAGAACCTTTCCGTATGCCCCGCGGCGGGTCAACAAACACCCTCTCATCCTTTCTCCCCAAAAATTCCTCGAATATCCACCCCCCCCCCCCCCTGACTTCCCTGAGACCTACTTCGCGGCTCAAACTATACAACCTTCTTTTCCCCTCAATATCTTCCCCGACATACTCCCAAACCAATCCGCTTTCTCAAATTCACTTCCTTCTTTCCTTCCCCCCTCTCATTTGGGGACGTACCCCTATATAAAGCCTGCCAGCCAGGCGAGAGATTGCCCTGACGAAAGCAAGTCTCTTTGCTGAAACGTTGGCAAGAGTCGGGCTTTTACCTTGTTCAAAGTTTTCTTTATATATATATTATATATATATATATATATATATATATATATATATATATATATATATATATATATATATATATATATAAGCTGTCATGGGCACACAAAGGCGGGAAAGTGTCAACACCACAAACTTTTTCCTTAGGTCAAGAAGGAACTTACGGCGTGGTACAAAGTTATTAGAAATTTATATCTCCAAATTTTATACAGTCGAACACGGATATATCGAACTCCAAGGGGATCGCGAAAAAGTTCGATATACGAAAAATTCGAAATAAAAAATATGGTCTCTGAGACCTCACCTGTGGCAGGCGATTACTTACCGATCGACGCTTTCAAGAATGACAACGACTTCCGCAATCATGAGGCAACAGGATGCTCTATTTGCGTGAAAAAAAAAATCGCTGATCTTGGCCTGCTTCTTCGTCCTGGAAATGAAATTAAAGACGCTGGTCTCGATCTTCTCGAGGCTGTCCAGGTGCGACAGCCCAGTTCCTTCCATGTCGCCGCAACAACGGCGAATCAAGCTGAACGCAGCAGCCACTTCAGCGGCGGAGTACGATCGTGTAGCCACCTCCTCGTCCGGACGATCTTCGCCACTCGAGCTATCAGCCTGGGTTCCTCCGACCGCAGCTACGATATCCTCGTCACCGAGGCTTGCAATAGCCTGAACATTGCTCGTTCATGAAGTCGTCGGCAGACACTCCGGCTGGAACAGCAGCCAGGAAAAGGGACAGCTTTGTCGCATAGTCCAGGTTCTTGCGTTTGTTGACGATGGCTGCGGTTGCAGCGGCCATTGCTTCCGCGTCGCTTCACCACCACCCAGTCACACGTGTCGTGAGACGCGTACACGACGCCTGCACAACTAGAAAATTCCAGCAGTCCGCTGCGCCTTCGCACACCGTGCGAAGGCGCAGCGGACCGCTGGAATTTTGCGTGCAACACGCACGCAAAAGAAGAACAACGCGCACGCAACACAAGAACTTTGATGGTGACGATTTGAAGGCTCTCTGAACGGACTCCAACAAAGCGCTCGCGATGGTCACCCCCGAGAGAAACAGTGATCTACGAAAGGTGCGGGTCAACTTGCGAAACAGCAGCAACAGCAAAATGCAAAAGGAGGAGGCCGCCAGCGCATTCGTTCCTGCTCTTCCCTTCCCCGGGATGACATCGGGGAAAGACAGACCCAGAGAGAGTAAAAAACATTTTTATTGGCAAGGCGGGGAGCGTACGCAGCCGAAAAAAAAGCTGTTCCTCAATACGGGGAACCTGCGCAGTCGCAGCGAAGTCTGGAAATCCCTACCTCACACTGTAACATTTTCCGAGCGTTTCGGGCTACTGTCCCTATCGGGTTTCGGCGAAGGCGCGATGTCGCCCGCTAACCGACCACAGAAATCGGGGGTGCAGCGACCGCCGAAGAGCACCTTCCAGCTCGCGCGGCGTTCGATATACCCAATGTCGGAAAAAATACCGTTCGATATAAACGTACGAATTCCTATACTTTTACAATAAATTTTCAAGGGGATAATTTATGAGTTCGATATAGACAATAATTCGATATACCCGTGTTCGATATATCCGTGTTCGCCTGTATACGTTTTAATGTGCAAGATTTCACCGGCCAGTTCTCACACCTTACGGTGCAATTTACTTTTTAACACTCCATACACTGCTGTTGCATGGAACCTGAAGCCACAATTATTTGACTGAGGCATTTGATTGAGCTTGATTGAGGCACCCCTTGAAATTTGAGAGGCGAAGGACGTCAATGAATGTTGTTTGAAGAGCGGAAAATGAGTTGTGTCTGCACTTCTTTTATTTGTACCCCGGTTACAATTTGCTTAAATGCCTTGTTACAAGTTAGTTTACTTAAAGTTCATTTTAAATAAGGTCACACCGCCCCTTTAGGTCATTAACTATCACCTTTGTTTTTTTTTGTGTGTTTCAGAGACTTGTATTGAAGCTAACAGCTCATATGCTCTGTCATTACGGCTTACACTGCGCTGATGAGTTTGAAAATATAAACGCCGAGCACGAGAATCTACCAATCTACTAACAAAGGATATCTACCAATGTAGATCTACGAACAAGAATAGTATTGCCTTCCGAGGTGTAGCAGGTGCCCCATTTTATTGATCGCACGACTCAATATATATTATCCTTTGTTGTTAAAACGTTTCGCAGCTGAACGCCATCGTTTACAATCCGGCAGCCCCCATATACTCATCGTTCCGAAAAAGAGCTGGAAATGTCCTTCAGCGTCCACAAGATAAAATAAAAGACTAGCTTCTCAACCTGGAAATACGACACAGGAAACTGCTTCTACAGGCTCGTCAAAAGTACGTTCCTAGTGATGTATAATAGCAATAAAAATTTTTTGAAACACTTGAAACGCATCGTTTTAGTCCTTGCTGACGAGGTATTACTTCGAAGACCGGTTTTGTAGCACGTGTATTGTATCCAATCTTGCTGAAATACACGTCATGAACATCAGCGTTCTCGTATTCTTCTGACGAACACACTGAAAGCATGACTTCTCGTATGGACAGTATACTTTTCCCAGTAAGTGAATTGACCCATGAGAATTGGGTTGTGTTTAGATTGAAATTTTTTTCGCAGCCATTCGTATCATCAGGTGTGAAGCGTTTTATTGTTATTTTAATTTGATCAGAAAAGAGAATAACAACTATCAGTGTTTTTTGAAAAAAATGTTTATTACTACCTACTAATTAGCACTATGGAGGATTATGTCAGCCTCTCAACGACAAAAAAGTTGAGTAGTTGTAATTTATTCTCCTGTTGACTCCCCAATTGCTGCCTTTTCATTTTATGGACAATAAAGACCACCGTTCTAACAACCTGTAGATCTAGCACGGGAAATATAGAGCGGAACATATTATTACAAACATTCGTTTCATTTACGTTTGCTGTTGGTGAGGAACCGAAAGCCACCTTTTTAAATACCTATATCCAACCGCGGTTTTTGCCCAGGCATGACGTTTGCACACAGCCATATCTCAAGCAAGATTGCACTGAAGACGACGGTAGAACTAATCATGATGGTAGTTTTTATTGGTGAAAGCCAACAAGGGCAAAATGCCCCAAAGGTGGTTGTTTGATGACCCAGATGTACAAGTAAATACCAAATGTATCAGTATAACAAAACTGAAGCGAATTCATGAAAATAGCTGGTGTGTAGGGCCAGGATGATTATGCATGATATGAAGGAAGCTGTAAAAACTTGACGTTTGATAATAACTGAAAAACACGCATGTTAGAAAACATTAGGTTCTCTGCCAAGAACTGTGATGGGTGTAGCGGGAAGTGTTGTCTGTACAGTTCATGAAAATGTTTGCGTCGTGTGGTATCCATCATCTCGAATTGAATGAGTACGTGAACTATGGATAGGGCCTCACCGCACCTGCTGCACTGGGGTCTTGAAGATCCCGTGGGCAGATACGAGTGCATTACATGGGTGTGCCCTATCCGTAGCTTAGCCAAGGCGACTTCCGTGTGTGTGTTGTGTGAGTCAGCTCTGTACCGTTCCAAGTGTGGCTTTATCACATGTAGTTTGTTGTCTGTTTGTTCATTCCAGTGTCTTTGCCGTGTTCTACACCATTGTTGTATTATGTGTGGCTTAAGGTCTGTATAGAGTACCGTTGTTATGTCTACAGTGTTCCAGAGTGCAGCACCAGCGGCGCTCTCGCCTGCCAACTCCTTTTCAGCGATCGCAGCGTGTCCTGGGACCGAGCAAACGAGCAGCTCGTGTATTTGCGCATAGAGAGGCATAATGGTGTTGAAAACGAGATTAACTGTGTGGTTTTATGGTGGCTTGTGCGGTGATAGTGCACGAACAAGACACAAGGAATATTTATAGATGATAGAATTGAGAATTTGATTTTTATCAATGTGTTGTACAATCAGTAAAATTTCATATCCTTCTGCTGAAACAAAATGGTTGTGTTTGGTCGCATGGGTTTGGCCGCATTGAAATTGGGACCATGAGCAGCGCAAGACACCATACTGGATGTTTCAGAAGAGTCACAGTAAAGTTCTGTACATGGGTGCACTACAGAGACGGAAAATGCATCAGTATTGCAGCTCGTGTTGCCGTTTTTTTTCTTCAAGTTTCATAAAAAAAGGTCCCACGACAAGCAGTGAAGTTGCCAAGGCGGTAAAATGTCTGAAAAGGATGATCTGTACACATATAAAAAGAACGTGCTGAGATCCGAGGCTCGCTCTCTCACTCTCAGCGAGAAGGAAAAAATAACTGATGGGCGATATACGAACAGAAGATATGTGGATGTATTATCAAATACAGGTTAAAAGGATGGTTATTCAACGATGAAATTTAAAACTCATTAAGCAAGTTTATGTATGGCCGTTGGTTCTTAAAGCACCACGTGTTACACTCGACATACAGACTTTCGACGGGGCTAGTGCGGGAAACACCCGACGCAAGACAAAGCCCCAAGTGTAGCCGTTGGTGAAGCATCTCCATTGCTGTTTTTGTCGCCGACCCATACACCACACTGCCATAGTCCAAACAAGACCCAACCAAAGCGGTATACAAGCGCAGCAGGAGTTCTTTGTCGGCGCCATAGGATTGGTGGGAGAGAACCTTGAGGATATTCATTGTTTTCAGAGATTTATGTGTAAAGGGACCCCGAAAAGCTTTGTGAAAGTGGAAGTCAAATGCATTCAGGTGGTAGAACACATAACGGGGGATTTTTGAGCCAAGTGTGAGCCTCATACGTTGTACGGACAATTTTAAACAATTTTTGAAGATCGCCTTTTTCAGCCGATGAGCGCTACGCCGCAGCGAGCCGACCGCCACTGACGCAACGGCGACCGCGGCTGACGCAACGGCGAAGGCGCCCCCTGATTCGCCCAATCACCGCCCAGGTCGGCCCCTGGCGGTGTCACTGCCATTGGCTTCCGGCTGCTCTTCCTCCTTCCCACGCGATCCCATTGCAAAGGCGGCAAAGGCGGGTCCGCAGCGAATGACGCGTGCCTAGGCGCAGGAATGTAGCTAGAGCAGAACGGACGTCGAGCGTCGTGATGTCGCATGGCTATTCCCAGTGTTTCCAGCTGCTTTGAAGGAAGCAGAGAGGGAGGAGGAGTCGATCGGCAAGTGGGGAGAGGTGCATTTAATTGCTTCTGGCGCAGCTAATACTGAATGTAGATCAATAATTCCAACGGCAATTCTTCGCTATATTGGTGCTACGCGACAACACAGGCCTTTTGTAACTTTTACAGAAGTCTTTTCTGGGTCGCTTTAAGTTCCTTGATGTGGGGAATGAATGCGTGTTTGTGGTGAAACGCAACACATAAAAGATTATGCTCCATGTTCACAGGAATGGACAGAATGCTCCTTGTTCACAGCAACGCACATCCCCGTAAACGCCGCCTGCCGCCGCTTCTCCGCGGCGTTGACGGGATGTGCGCTGTGTGGCTGATAGGGGCTCGTGCAGAGTTTTGGTTCTGTTTCGCTTCTTTTCGCCTTTCCGCGCCATAAAAAAACTTGTTATGGTGACGTCTATAAGCAAAAAAGTACGTTTAGGTCACTTAAAAAGCAGCTGTCTTATTAGAGTACGGGATCGCCTGCAAGAGTTACCCGGGGACGCGGTTGTCTGTGCTTCGTCCCCGCTCTTTTGGGCGTCGGTGACGGTAGCAACATGTCACCCCTGTCACCTCCAAATACGTCGAGCACAAATGAATTCTACTGTCGCCTCGTTTAGACAGTGAGAAGTTGGCTTCACTTCATTTTGCAGTGTGGACAACGAACGCGGCTTCCTTTCAAATATCTACGCCCCAGAAACATCGTTTCGGAGATGTGATTATCCAATCCCAGACAATAACTTATGCCTTTTATAAGAATAAAAACCATGCGAAAATGTCGAGTATATTCCAAGCTCGAGCGTCGTTAAAAATGTGCCCACACGCGCATTATAGCAACAACCAAGTGAAGTTATGAAACCACGGAAAAATAATGCTGCGCAAGTGTGGAAGGAACACCTAATGGAAATGAAAAAAAGAAGAACCCAGTGCAGCTTCTCACATGATAAAGACGTTCGTCGAAACTTAAGCCAGGTACAGCTGGCCAGACCAACTATACGGTAAATGTACTGCTATTTCGCGAGACATCGGTGAGGGGGAAGAGACGGGGACGCTGTGTACAAATGCGGGGCATAATCAAGCAATGAAAGTTTTAGTAATCACACACACACAAATCTCGCGTTCACATTCCTTTTGTTTTTTGTTTACTTCAACGAACAGCTGATCGTGCGGCGGACGCATTTTTGGAAGTATAGAGGGTAGGCAGTTCACAACTAAGAGATGAAAGGTGCCGTTGGAAGAGTTTGGTATGTGATAAGGCCCTCTGATTTCAGTTTCTGGTTTATTCTGCAGGCTCCGTGTGCCACATGACGATATTTCGAAAAAGCGTTAAGTCACGGACGCCTTTATATTCTAAGCCCGCGTGCACGCTGCTCGCATGTGATATATATAGCAGATGAATGTTAGTGGGCACTCACCTCACGACAAGACGACTCTGTCGTGTGCTCACCCCCAGTATAATTGTGCATTATCAATCGTATTTTTGTTGAATATTCCCGAAATTATCACAGACTGGCATATAAATGGAGGTGAACACTTTCTGAGGTATAATATTGGCAAACGTAACTGGCGTGCTGTCAGGTAGGAGTGCTCCGCTGATTATGTAAGTGCACAAAACTGATTTACGTCGTTGTGTATACCAGTAGCATGAACTTCTGAGGAAGCGGTGGTTACGGAGACAGTGTTAGTAAACTCAGGGCAGTGTAGCTACAATCAGCTCCATGCATACGCCGGTTCCGCGACGCTGGCCTGTGACACACATCTGGCGCTTATACACACAGAATATACCACACTAAGATCGCGTCAGAAACATTTATACTCTCGTAAAGACACCCCATTTGCGAACCGAGTGACTGCTCCACATAAACATGGATTTCAAACGCCTGCAACCGGTAAATCTCAGTCGTGAACGCACCGAAAAAGCAGCGGCGACAGTGGCGAGCGAGACGGCGACTCCCACGGTAGCTTTCGAAACGGGCCGCTAGGGGGATTTCAATGGCGCCCCCACAGGCCGCGCTCGAGGCGTATATATGTAGGAGTGTTCAAGTGTGTCAGCGTGTAGGTGGTGTATCATTGTATGTGTGATGTCTGGGCCTAGAGCTGAGGCTTTGCACGTGCTCAGAGCAGCCCTCAGCTCATGCAGTGAAGAATCTAAGTTTTAAGAAGTTGTTGACCTAGCTGTTATCTAGTAAAGGCTTTTTTTCGGCCGATTGTTTGTGTTTTATAAAAGTGTGTAGTGTGATGAACTGGACACGTGCTTGAAGTGTTGTGCGCTGCGTGAGCCTGGTGTTCCAGTGTGTCCCCTGTTGTACTAACCAGGGGCAGGCTTTCTGTTTCTTGTCTGTTAAGTTGACGTATTCGTGTCTATACCTTGGGTGCGTCTGTGTACGCGTTTACTGATGTTATGAATGAGCGCCAACTATCTAGTTTTGCCTCCCGGAACACACGTTTTCCGAACGCCTTTGCCATTTTGAACCATAAAAGGTTACCCGACGTGGGGTACCGACGGAGGATACCCCACGCCTTGTTCTAGGCCTCTCGCACCCTACTACATTCCTCATTGTCCCAAGGCCTCCTTTCATTGCGCGGGGCACCAGAGGCGTGGGGAATGGACTCTCAGGTTGCGTCAAGGATGTGTGCCGTGAGTAGCTGGGCGGTTTCATCTACATGTAAGTGTGCTATAGCTGTGTGCTGTAGTTTAAATGTATATGCGAATGTACTACAGTTTGCTTTCGATTCATTAAACCTGTTATGGGAAGATGGACTGCTTGGGCTTTTACATATATGTTAGTGAAGTGGGCAAGTGGTCACTACCATATGAGTCCGTGCCCACGCCCCACTCAAGACAAGGAAAGACAACTGCGAAACCAATAGTGAAGTCAAGGCATGAGGATGTGTTGTGTCCTATGGTATGACATGTAGGCAGTTTCCTGTTGAAAAAGCATGCTCCAGAGCACGTTAAAAACTTCTCTATCATGCACCCTCGGGCGTCCGTGCGAGCAGAGCCCCAAGAGAATTGTGCGTATTAAGGCTGCCTGTGAGGATGTATGGGTCGGGCACCAGGTCAACCAGCGCCTCGAAGTCAGAGCTCGAAGGTGCAAGATGAGGAGGAATGTAAAAGGAGCATACCTTTATCAACCTGTAAAATATTTAATCTCATTTATTAGTTCCCTAAGTGCCCGAAGCCATGTCATAAAGAATGGGGCTAATACATACAGGAATAAGTATAAAACAAATAAAACTGGACACAAGAAATAACGGTCATTGACATGCATCAGTCAGCATCAGTAACAACAAGACAGGCAGGTAACAGAAAACTTACACCGAACACAATGGTTCAGTTACAAGAATAAAAAAGCCAGAAAAAGAGAACACAGCAAGAGCAATTACACAGGTTCAAGGTGGCCAGGCGTAGGAATCAGCATTGATATTCGTATTTGTTGTAATGGTCTTCCAATTTTTTTTCGAAAAGATACCCGGACAGTGCATTATGCTAGTGTGTCGAGTAGCAAATTCCAAATGGCTAATGCATTGGGCATGAATGAACTTGAGAATGCTGATGATGATATTATTGATGATGGTGATATTAGAATTCTGAAGCTGACGATATTATTGTGCGAATTGCTACTGCCTCAAGGACAGTGTTCAGAGTATAGGGTATCACGCTAAGGATTTCCGGGCGATTATTGGCACACCACCCGAAGAGTGTGTGCAGCCATTCCTATCCTTTCTGACTACCATATAACTATTTAAGAAATTTGTGTTATTAGTATTTAAATGTCTTTTTGGACACACATTACACTGTATTGATTAGCATTCAGGATTCCGTACACATTGTCAAGATTATTCATAAGGCCTTTGCAGTTACATTGAACAATATTTTCTTTCCCATTATTAACTGTTCAGAGCTACTGAATTGATTGATTTATTGAACAACTTTAATTTGCCGAGATTTGTCGCATGGCCGTCGGTGAGAAGCCCTTGATCCCTTGCAGCGGTCATGACCGTCTGGACGAGCCGGGTCGGAGCTGGGTAGGAGCCGGGTAGGAGCTGAGTAGCGCGGTCTCCCACTGCTCCTTCGAACTTATGTTTAGTGCATGTTGTCTTGCTTTACTGTTTTCCGGATCATTTCTTCGGAGAGGGCAGGTCCATAAAGTGATGTAGTGTCAGCCCTGTCAGCGCATGCCTGCGATTTATCTGAATAGACCCCTGGGTAGCCTCAGCTGTAAGCCACTGGACTGGAGAAACAATCGGCCTGCAGCTGCCAGGGCTGCGAGGCTAACATGAATTCCAAGCGAGGTTCGGCACTCAGGTCTTCTTTTGTCAGAAAAATATGAATGCCGGGCAACGCGTGCGCATTTAACCGATCCTTAAGTTACCAACGGAGAGGGACGAAATGGTTACACATTTCGAAAGCTCGACTAATTTGTATTGAAATATTTTGTGAGGGTGGAAGCATGGTGCTTTTTGTAGTAGTCCTCATCTGCGATGCCCCCAGATCCCTTTCGTTGACCGGCACGTTTGTATCATAATTTTGCATTTGACACTTTCGGTCCTTTCTATGACCACCCATTCTATATTTTAAGATGAAATACTTAAGGCCCCATTCTTTAAATATTCGTTGTTGTTGACCATTCAAAGAAATTACCGTCATAGTAGCGAGTAAACAAAATCAGATCTTTGATTCCATGGGGTTGAGCGCGGTCTTCGCTGTGGTCATGAGGGCTTTGTCCTCATTATTCCTCACAAATTATTTGGACCCCGTAAAAACACAGGAGTGAACAGCGCACAATTTGACGAAGGACGGACAGAAACACATACCAAAAGCGCTGACTGTCAACTCATCATTTTATTACAAATATGACAAGTTGCGGGAGATAAATAGCACACCTAAAACCCTTTGGGGGTGTCATTTTTTGCCAAATGCGACCCCCCAGGGTCGATTTTTGTATTGCTGATTTAAATTCTTCGGGTGAGTCTATTTCGAGAAAAAAGAATCGTAATTTTTTTAGGCTGACCATAAAGTGACAAAAAATTGTTTGCGTTGTTACAAACATGTGGTTTATTCATGAGTAACAGAAGACAAACTCTAAATAAAAAAATTCCCCCGCATTTCCCCGAGGGGGAGAATGTGAAAGTGCGAATGCACGGTTGTCGGCCCGCTTGCGGCGCTTGCGCTCGGCCCCCGCAGCCCACCGCCTCGCCGCCTTCTCTTCCATCTCTTCCATCGGGTTTGTAGTATCATGTGTACACCACGCAGTTATCAAGCCGCTATAACGCCGCTGAGTCGCCAACGCACGCCGCTGACGACGTAGTTTGAATGCGTTAAAGATATAAGGCGCGTCAACACTGATATCACCGTCGCGTCCGTGGCTTGATCGGTAGAGCGTCGCGCTGCGGCCGCAAAGTCCGCGGATCGAAACCTGGCGCCGGATGCTGTTTCTTTATAGAGGAGCACTGCGGACGCCGACGCCGCCGCCGGCGGTGGATGGTTTGGGGTCGCTTATAAAGTGTATTCACACTTAAAACGAGAGTAACGAGCCGGCACCTTTTGAGTGAATCGAAATCAGATAGACATCCGCTTCGCGGGCGCAAAAAGCGGTGAGCGCCCGGAGGACGATTCCGAAACCAGCCTCTGCGCGTACGCCCGCGCGGCTGGATGCGCGAGCGATCAACGGCGCACCGCTCCTATTCGCCGTGAGATCGACATGTAGGTGGCGACAGCGTCGCGCTCGTAGTGTGCATGCTCCGCTCAGCGGCCAGTAAGAATGCACACTGTGGGCGCGCTTCGTGCCTTTTTGCCGCCGTATGTGCGCACGAAAGGCGCAAACAAGAGTGGTATGCTGTAGTTCGGTTCCCTAACGTTCACTGTATAGCATAGACGCGGCAGTAAGTTTTCATTACTACGCCAAAAAAGCGACGACCCATCGGGAATCTCAGAATGGCCGCAATAGAGACAATGAACTTGTACGCCATGGCTCGTAACAAGCTCGATCTTTCCAGACTGTGGCTTTGAGCATTCAATAAAAGCATAAGCAAAAACAAATCATAAAGCCTCGATCTCTGAAATTCAGTTTACAACGGAAATCTCAATCGCTTTCACCTGTGCATGACGTATTCTTGCATTTGTGGGATGGCCTAAAATATTAACACCACCTACCTGCCCCGACATTCTTTCTAAGAGCTTACAATATTGTTTGTGTGTTCGAAAGTCAACATAAAATTACTGAATTTTGATCAGCGCAGAGATATAAATGTAACCGCTTTAACGGGTCTTTGAAATAAAATTTTAGAGACTCTAAAGGAAGGTTTGATGAATAACTGTGTGGGATCACTTATTTAAGGCTTTCGTCGCAAGTGAACTTGCGAATTCAATTGTCAACGCACGCAGTAGAAGCAACATCTCATGTTTAGCTAGGTTTTCCAACGTGACAAGCAGGTTTACAGTGTGCAAACCAAGCTTCTGGGACCTCACAGTGAGCACAAAGTTTCTGTTACAGCTGCTCTGTTGACCATTTGCGTTCCTTGTAAAATCTAATAGATGCCTGCAACGGCGAGATGTGTTGGCATTCTTGCGTATAAAGTCGTTTACGAACCCTAAAGATGGCAAAAGAAGTTGCGCTGTAGCAGATGTAGTAAAACGTTTCCTTTGTATCTCTCGTTGCGAATCAGCGCAACGGGTTCCCGGTAACTACTTTGTTTTGTAAACTGAAATCGTCTTTGTCTTGGCATTTAATTCATGAGGATTGGTTAAAAAATGCAAGCATAAACTTTTTTATGAGCATTTCGTTTTTTTTTTGGTGGGGGGGGGGGGTGCCAGCATTTGCAAGAGCAGCGAGAAGAGAAGGCACGTAACGCGAAAAGCCAAATGTTGGTTATCAGTATTACCAGAGTCCTTCAATGGACTCTGGTATTACTTACCATCAAAAGTGCGCTAGGCGTCGTGTTCTGTAGGAGTGAAAAACCAGTACTAACACGTATTTTCGAAACCTATTAACCCCCCTTTGGTCCGAGCTTCTCCAGGAATTGTGGCTCACCTTTTTCAAAATTGTATTGAAAGCAAGCATTGTGGGGAAAAAAAACACCGGCGAGCCATTGCACACTACACCCCTCACACACGTGGGCAACAACCTGCATTATATTACGCAATTTCTTCTCTTTTTTTAAATTTAGGTCAAGTTTAAGAGGTTAAGACGTGACCATATTAGGCATTTGGTTATGCTGAGAGAGACACATTTCTGGACAAGGTGAGTCATGTCGGGATTTGAAAATGTTATATATGAAAATGACACACGAAATGCCACATGACAGACGCAAACTCACAACTGCTAATTTTACAGAGAAATCCCCCTAAATACTCTTGCGTATCCATAGAAACGTATTTTAAAAAAATACGTAAAATTAGCAACTCAGTATAAACGACTGTCCAAACATGGTATTTATTTTAGAAAAGGTACTGGAAGAACAAGATCACACAGGCGCTTGGGGGTGTAAAATACGTCCCCGGTAATGTATGGGCCATAACACACGGGTCGTGGGCAGTGAAATTGTTTTTAGATACGACGCTGAGAGGAGCATCTCTTGCCGGCGGCCCTGTCCTGCATGCGTCCGTCGTCCGCGTCCGCACAGCTCTCTCCGATAGAGAACACTCTCTCCCAACATATGCGGTCGCGCTGCGCGCGGCTGCGCATGTGCAGTACTCTCTCTCCGCGGTCTCCTCTCCTTCGGGCGCGCTGCGCATAGAAGCGGAGGGCCGCGCTCCGGCCGGTCTCTCAGTCGACGGTCGTACGCGCTTGCGCTTGCGGTTGCTCTCTTGCCGTACCCGACGATTGCTTGGTGCGACGCCAATGGAACCCCTTCAGCGTCGCATCACACCATGGTTCCCGCGAGGGGAGATGGGCATAATTTTTTGTTAGTTTCTTCTTTCTATAAGGAAACAGCGTAATTTTAGAAGGGTGTGGCAAATGCACGGGTATGCACAAGTCTTGTCGCTTCTTACCCGTTTCATGTATTAACTTTTATTTTTCAAATAGCCACCACGCCACCTTCGAAAAGCGTCCTTTGCCTTTTCCGAAATAGGCAGACGACTGCACTCATCAGTGAGAAAAATCGACTGCATCGAAGCAATGTTTATAACACGTTTCATACTCAAGCGGTGACCACGGCGAAGGTGTTTCGTGGAATTAAACCAGCGCATTAACCCGCAACGGCTGCTGATTATTGCGTTTCTAGAGGAAATGCGCAAGCAGAGATAACTATGTCATTGCTTACTGTCAAACGAGTGTTTTGTCGTCTGCAGCACGCGTCTTGCGCAGCGCGCAACGTGAACAAGCAGACGACCCGAGAGCGCCATCCACACTAGGAGCGTTACGTCCCGCCGCCACCAGGACGTATTCGCCGACTGTGTTCGCGCTCGAGGAGAATAAAATAAAAAAATGGAGAAAGATCCTCCTCAGTTTCGCAGCCGCCGTTGGTGTGTGGCAGGCGCAAGAAGCGAGATGCGCCCGGTGGGCGTAGAGTTCCTGTATATTCTTGTATATAGCGTAGCGCAGGAGTTTAGCGTCTAATTGCCACATGCCATAGAATTAATACTACTGCCACTTGCTGCGGGTTCTAGTTGGGTCGAAAGCCCTCTTTCAGTCAGTGCTGCGCACAGTCAGTTCTACTCAACTGGGCATCGGCGGTTGTGGATGCAGCCGCAGTCGCGGCCGCTCATCTGATAAGCGGTCCAGTATCGTGCGCCAGTTTATGCCCGGCCGCTCCTCGCCACTCCTCCTCGCCACTCCACTGGCGCGGCGGCCCGACGGCAGCTTTTTCTCGCGAGAAGGCTGGCTTTCCCGCACGACCTGGAACACAAGATGGCGGATGAACGCGCAACTCTGCTCCCCTAGGGGGGCTAAATACAGGAATTCTAGGTGGGCGATACCATGGAGGAAGTAAAATGTTAGGAGGGAGCATGACGTCAGGCAGCCCAGCTTTGGCAAGCCAACCTCCTCTGACGCCGCAATCTCCTTTCCTCGTTCTCCTCCCGCGCAATGCATTATGCAAGATGCACGACTCTCCAGCCCGCGGTAGCATTTAGTGGCTCCGGCTGGCAGCCGGTGGAGGTGGAGGCGAACATCGAGTTAGGATGTGAAAGAAGGGAAACACCTGTGCCCCGCTTACCAAAAAGGATTTGATGTCCTTCTTTATTTGATGAACTCCTATGAGGTCTATTGCCTCTGGGCAATTTCGAATCAGTAGCAGAAATTGAACAGGAATCACATTTGTGTTGACACGCACACGTAAAATGTTAAGAGCAAAAATACACTTCCTATTGATTTTGATTGATTGATTGTAGGGTTTAACGCGGCGACGCAACGCAGGCGATGAGGCGCGCCGTAGTGAAGGGCTCCGGATTAATTTTGACCACCTGGGGATCTTTATCGTGAGCCGAAATCTCGTACACACGGGCGTTTTTGCTTTTCGCCTCCATCAGAAAAGCGGCCGCCGTGGCCGGGAATCGAACCCGCGACCTTGTGCGCAGCAGCGCAACGCCTTAGCCACTGACGCACCGCGGCGGGTAGGTGGAGGCGAGTGGCGTTGCCGAAGGCGCCGTACGAGATGCTTCGCCAGCGTTGCGCTCCCACCCTCGTATCGTGGATGGACTGTCGGTGTTCAAAGCGACACGATACGTAGATCCCATGCTCAGGGAGCACCTTCATGAGCCGCGAGCCGAATGTGACACTTACCGCTGGAAGCACGACCGCATTTGCTCGAACGCGCCGCTGTAAACATTCACCAGCGCGGAGCGGCCTACGGGTGCGTGGTGTTTGCCAGGTGTGCTTTGACAATTGCGTTTCGAATTTTGCTGGGAGTTATCGCGCCAGCTTCCCTTTACATCATAGCGCTGTAACGAGTGTCCCATCAGCTGAGAAGTGGTGCGAAAAGCTTCGGTTTCGCTCGCGTGCGCATTTGCATACATTCGCCTTATCGGTGCTCCGGCATGGTGGCACGTTGTACGTGCCACAATTGTCGTGACGGCGTCTGTTTTGGGTTGCTTTCTCCTTCAGTGCATTAGAAAACAAAAGGTGCAGAACCACTGATGTTGGGTGCGGGCGCGAGAACAAATCATTTTCTGCCTCGCGTCGCAGGCAAAACACGGGCTGGTTGTCCGAGTATGCTCAATCCGTGCGATAGGTATATGGGTATCGAACGCTAAATTACGCCTGGGAGGTGAAAAGATAAAATGACCAGAACCAAGGAAGTGAGGTGCATCTTGTGAAATAAAATGTGAGGCACGGATGTCGTACTCTGACATCTCCACTTTTTCACTGCGGCGGAACATGACACTTCGACTGCGGCGCACTTCGACGGATCCCAGAACTCAATAAATAAAGATGTTTTCTGCCTCTCCCCTCCGAACACTTTGCCTGCACGATCAGCCGGCTGCGCGTTTAGGGTTGCAGGCAGCCCTGCGCGCAACGTCCGGACGGGGACTCGTCGCTAAAACACCAATCCGGCAACCAAGCGGAACGACCGCAGCATAGCGCGGGCAGGCGGACGGCCGCGTGAGGCGCAAAGAACTACCGTATGCTTATCACGTGAGGTGGGGCATCTCCCATCAGTTTTTCCGTTTTATTTTTTAAGACTAGGCTTCACGATAGTCAGGTGACGCTCCCTCCTAAACTTTTATTTCCTCCATGGGCGATACCCAGCGCGCTCCCTCGTTACCGGATGCGCAAGCGATAGCCGGCGCGCCGCTGAAGTAAATCATGAAAAATAAAAAGACGCACGCATCAGCGTAAGAAAATAATTTGACGCATTTCCGAAGTACGGCAGCATATGGCAAGCAAAAGACGTTGGACAAAAAGGCGCGCTTTTTAAACCTACAAATGATTACGTACATTATTATACGTCATTGACCATTTTGAAGGTGTTCCTAGAGGACGTATATATACGACCGTGCCCATGAAAGGTTGGAAAGAAAAACAAGGGCGTGCAGAAGAGAGGGGAAGATTGCCTAATCTGTCAAACAATTATGATGTCACTGGATGTATTTCCATATCCGGTTTTCTCAGGCCTCCTACAATGTGATTTCCTTTGGCGTGATTGCTATGGAAGGCACGCTGACACAGTCATCACCAGCTCTTGCAATCCTTGCACCTTCATGTTTCCTAGTGGTTTGATTTTTGTTTTTCGAACTCAGAAACACGAACAGCACAGAGCATGCAGTCACACACGTGCCGCCCCACGTGGCCTTGTGATAGCCTACGGACATTATAGTCATGCTCTTTTAACCGTTCATTTGAGCAACGGCGTGTCTAGGCTATGTATTCCTTACCACAGGCCGTGGCGAGGTTTTTCCTATGCTTTGTAGTGGCCTTGCCTTTCTCTCTACGAACAGGGTTGCTTCTTTGGCTGAGGTGGGATAACTTGTTTGTCGCCAAAAATCCGACGTGGACGTCAACACGCTGCCCAATCTTCTTAACATTCTCGGACAGCTTATGAAAGTATGGGATCACTGCTATCTTTTCCTGGGTTTAGTTGGGCCTCCAAGCTGGTGGTGGTTGTTCATGCTGCCTCATTTCATTCTGCTAATCACGCCTTCAGCCAATGAAACAAGCAGCGGCCGGAAGAACCCAGCGTTGCTGAGCTGGTCAATTTGGAAATGAAACTTTCCTGGGTCATGTCTTCACATGATTTCGTGAGAGCGCCTGTGAGGCATGAGTGCGCTATGCTTCATTTTACAAGTTTTGAATGATGTCAAAGAAATGGTAACAATGACTTTGTTTTCCAGAGGCATAGAGAAAGAAATGCTAGTAAGACAGGACACTCACATAGATCCCTCTGGCCAAATGAACTGTACCACAGCGAGTGGGCGGACAAACAACTAACTGTTCCCTTTCGGTTTCGCTTTCGCGGACACCGATTTTAGCGGAAGTTTGAATGGCTGAAAAGCGCTGCTCACGGCGACAGGCATCTGTACGGTATTCAGACGCTTCCCTGTATTGGTTAGTGTCTATTTGAATATGTAATTCTCAGGCTTCGTGCCCGCTTTTATTTTTAACAGAAATGTTCTTTTAAATGTGAAATTGCAATTTACAGTGTCGTGTACAGATGGTTACGAATTTTATTGTGTGTGCACATCTTGTCAAGCCATATAAAAGAGACACCAAATAAATGAAGAAATAATATATTGCATGGCACTAAAGGGAACATGTTCAAATAATCATCATTCTTTGCAATACACACATAATAGTAAACAGAGGGTAATAGTCTACAGTGTGAACTGTACATTTAAGTGTGAGCTGTGCATTTTAGTGCCACTGACTGACTTTTATGTGTTCATTTTGTGATTAGGACGCCAAGACTGCAACTGTGTTCATTGTGAGAGTTGTGACCTTCCCCTTTTCCCCTCATCCTTACCCCCCCAGGGCCCCATGGCCTCTCGTCTAATAAAGTTTTTCACTCACTCACCGCAACAGAGACGATGCACAGTAGTGTCCGGAAAACACGTTTCCAGGAATGAAAAAAATGCACAAGTAAAGGTTCCACAACTACACAGAGGATTTATCTTCCGTGGTAATTGTAAACGCAGAGCACCTGGAAGAATCCGCGATCCAATTTTCTTTCTTGTATCTACGGCACCCTCAGACCGCGTGCGCTGTTGCAGTCACACACAATTATCAACCATAACAAAATCTAGACACTGGGATACTCAGAAGTGTTGACGACCACAATCTCTGCAGATAATGTTTTTTTACTGTGCACTTTTTCGAGTTAGGATGTGAAAGAAGGGAAACACCTGTGCCCCGCTTACCAAAAAGGCTTTGATGTCCTTGTTTATTTGATGAACTCCTATGAGGTCTATTGCCTCTGGGCAATTCCGAAAGAGTAGCAGAAATTGAACAGGAATCACATTTGTGTTGACACGCACACGTAAAATGTTAAGAGCAAAAATACACTTCCTATTTGTTCCTAGCAACTGTGCAATTTCCCTGGAAGCCTGGTTAGCTTCTCAAGGGGTTGTCTTCCCAGTGAACGCAAAGGGCTAGGCGTGGTGATTTTAGGTACGTGTACGTAGTCAAACTACAGGTTCCAGGCTCGCTCACGGCACATAAATTCACGTCTTCCGCTGTCAATGCGAAGTCTGATATCAAAAACCTGGAAGCAGTTTACACTTCTTGTGTATGAGAGAATGGTGTTGAAGACCAGGAGGCAGACGCGGTTAAAGGAGCACCAGTTTATTGGCGACCTTCCAACGGGTGATTCTGTCCAATTCTTAGGATGATGATGATGTCACGAGCTTCGGTGCCCGTGCGGTGGCTACTCGCTTCTTGCTTCTATTTCGTCGTCTTTCCAACCAGACCACATTTTCTAACAGGCTCCGGCCGGCCAAATATGAGGAATCTGGTTGGCTTCACATGTCTAATTCTTTTAAACCCTAATGCGCTGTGCACTTGCGTCTGTAGCATCGAGACGACGAAGTAGCTGAATTGGCCGTGTCCAAGTCATTCCCGTAAATCTAGGCACTATGCATAAGTTGACATGTCCATCATGACTTCCGGAACTTTCATGATTGCCCGAATCAATCTTTTCCAAGAGCCTCCCCACCAGGGAGCTTGCTCAGCTAGGAAAATTAACTGGCTGGAATTGTTCAAGAAATAACCTTGCATTTCTTGCGCCAAAATGATCCAATTCACTTCGGCTGTTCCTGTTGCTTTCGCAGCTTACTAAAACAGAAGAAGTAATACTCCGGAGGCTTCAAACAAACAGCTTTCCTCACCCAACTTGGTTACATCGGATGTACCCCACCCAATACCCTGCCACATGTAAATTTTGCCCTAACCCATGTACCCTCATACACATGATCTTGGGGTGCGCACACAACTCAGCCCTCCCACCTTTACCCACTTCCCTTCCCCTCCCTGAGCTGTGGGAGAACCTGACGACCAGCGCCGGCATGGATGCACAGCAACTCCTGGTGTCCAGGGCTGAGGCAGCAAGGTCGTCCCATGGTCTCCTGGACTGAAGAGCCACTCCCACATCACCAGGTTCACAATAAAGTTTTTCCTCCTCTTGCTCCTCCTCCTTCTCCTCCTCCTCCATCTCAAGGTAATTATTGCGTACAGATTTCGGATTGTTGCTGCAATCTGTGAACCTCTTGTGCCAAGCGGTCAATCGTGCGAGGTGGTTCGAGTTTTCTGGTTGAGACGTACCGTAAATACCCGCGTATAATACGGACCCGCGTATAATACGAGGTGTAATTTGGGGACAGCAAAATCAGAAAAAAAGTTTTCATCCGCATTTAATGCGAGGTAAAGAGCACAGAAAACATTTATTTGCACTACAGTTACCGTTAAGTCATTGTCAGTTTTCGCTGGCCCTGTCTCCCGACGTCCGTTCAGTCATCGTCAGGTTCGCTGCCGCTGCCTCCTGAAGTCGCCTTGTCGGAAATGTCGTCCCACAGAAAGTGGTCCTCATTGCCATCAAGGGCGTTCGAGATGCGCATTTCTTAAAAGAGCGACTGACGAGCTCCTCTGGGATGCTGGCCCACGCATCCGCGATCCAGCCACAAGCACAGCTGGAGAAGCCCGCGTCAGCCATCCGGTAGCTGTCACTTACGGGTCTCCTGACCTCATCAACTCTTGGTAGCAGGACCTGATGCAATCTTTGAAAGGCTTGTTGATGCAAACGTCTAGTGGTTGCAGCTGCGATGTCACTCCTCCTGGAATGAAAATGAGTTCGGTGCGGGGTCCGTGCAACAACTTCTTCACGGAATCGGCCAGGTGGCAGCGAAAGGCGTCCAGCACGAGCACTGACGAATACCCCAACAGTGCTCCAGGCCGCCGACACCACACAGATTTTATCCAGTGAAGTACCAGTTGCTTTCTCCACCCGCGAATGCTGCCTTCGGTGACGCCGAACTGCCGTCCTTCGGCGCAATTCCTGATGGTCTCAGCACATCAAATAACTTTTCTTTTAATTGCAGCCGAACACTGCCTTCGTGCACCCGACATCGTGATAGACTTGCGGTGAGCGTGCCGATCCTTCGCGTGGTCAAAATAATCAAAATGGCACTGTCTGAGAGAAGCAGCAGCCACCTAACGCCACCGCAAGATGGCGCACCCTCCGCTGAAACGGAAACCGAAAGTGCAAATTTTCGGCTGAAAGCTTTGGGATCCACATATAATACGAGGCACAAATTTTACATAGTAAAATTTGGAAAAAAACCTCGTATTATACGCGGGGTTTTACGGTACTTTCTGCGCCACAGTTGTCAATTCCTTCACGGTCGAAGGCTTTTAAAAGCGTTGGACCTTCGGAAGGTTCTCCCTTCTCTGTTTTTTACGTGGTCAACACCCGAAGAGGGATTCTTATGCGTAAATTCGCGGTGTTCAACGGCCACGTGAAATCTTTTCACATTTCCTGAGCCGACGGTCGGTGAGATGCATGTCGCATCACCTTGCACAGTCCATCCGAAGACCGTTTCCACAGCAGTGAGGTTTTCGTTAGGGCGATGAATGTATCATCTCACGAATGTCCAATAGCAGTCCGTTCCGATAAGTAGGCTGATGCCTGGTTCTGGTTGAACATTGAAGCCGCAGACGTCTGCGAAGGCCATCGCGTTGGCTTCACGTTTGTGCAGAGTCATTGGTTCTGTCAACCGAGGTAGGTCATTGCATATCGCGGGAACTTCAACAGCCTCGATTTGAAAGCTACGATGGTCGTACTGGCTGTAGAGGGTCAGTTGAACTGTTTTCTACTTCTTGCTATGAAATGACGAGTTCCCCGATCCACAAATCGTCATCTGCTCCTCGGCCAGTACCTTTGTTCGTAACTTCCTTGACAGCGTTTCTGTTATGAAGGTAAGCTGACTACCTCCATCAAACAACAGCCTTACCGGATGTTTGCTAGCTGTGCCCTTGGCCGACACTTGTGCCGTCTGGAGAAGAACAGTTCTCTGGGGAGTCACGGACTCAATCGCTGTACTAGACACAGCCGTGATTTTTTCCTGTGATGGGCGCTTCCAGTTTGGGTCGCACATGGGAGTGATGTGGCGCCTCTTGGAATTTCTACATGATAGTCTTCCTGAATTCTTGCACTCCTTGGCGCGGTGATAGGGCCTTGCACAGCGAAAGCCACAAACCAGTTTTTTCAACGTGGCTTTCTTTTCTTCTAAAGAAAGTTGAGCCATACAGTCGTTCGTGCTGTGTTCATTGGAGTCACAGAAAATGCATCTATCTTTGGACAACCTTACTGTCAGCGTGCAAGCAGAACCTTTAACGCTGTCGTTTACTTGACGCTTGAGTGAAGGCGTTTTATTTGGTGTTTCCGTTGCTGTTGCAGTCATCATAGAAGTAATTTCCCGACTCCGTACTTCCAGCGGCAACAGGTCAAGCAACATTGACAGTTCATCGGGCCGTTGACCTCCCGGTTCTCGTCCTCGTACTTCCTTTAACGTTTGTTCGTTGAACGTGAGCACGAGCTCATAGGGTAAGCTCTGTAACAGCGCAGTCTTAAGCATGACTCCGTACGACTCAGTGCGTACACCCAAGTTCTTCAGTGATCTAACATTAGTGTGTACACGCTCACTCAGTGTCTGAAGGCCGCTCAAGTCGTCGCAGGAGGCCACTTTAGATAGGTTTAGCAAGTTACTCATATGCGCATTGATTAACAAGTTTTTGTCACCAAAACGCTGCTGCAGCAGTTCGATTGCTATGGGGTAGTTCTCGCTGGTTGTCGATAAGCCGCTTATCATGCCTTACGCTTTTCCTTTAAGGTAGCTACGCAGGTACTTAAATTTGTCCACATAGTCTAGCGATGGATTTTTATGTATTGTAGATTCGAATTGGTCCCAAAATTCTGGCCAGCGAATAAATTCTCCGTCGAAAGGCTGTATGTCGAGCTTCGGCAGTCGAACCTGGACTCTTTCGCGGGATAGAGCGACCTCCGGACCTGTACTAATCACCGAAGAGCACGTGGCCGCAAGTTTTCTCTCCGAGCGATAGATAATGCGATCGATTGAGTCCTGGTAATGTTCCGCTGTGGCAAATTCCTCATCTAGCTCCTCATCTGGTACATGCTGCTCTATCTGTTTGTCCAGGTCGGCTAATACTATCTTCTTCTGTTTGAGCATGTTGAGGTGTTCATTCAGCTCACCGATAGGTAGTGGGTTACCATCCAGCAGTGATTTCATCTCGTTAATGATCTTTTTTGTTGATGCGCGGTGCGTCCCACGTTTCCGTTTCAAACGGTCCATGGTGAGGCCCGGTACGTTGATGTCGCTCTGTCAATGCGCTCTGTCGATCTGTTGTATCGATGCGCTGCTCGAGGTCCGGGGTGCCCTTTTCAATAGTCTTGCCTCATCGTTAGGGGTCTTCAACTGTGTAAACCTTGAATCCTGGTCACGGCCACAAAATGTTGAAGACCAGGAGGCAGACGCGGTTAAAGGAGCACCAGTTTATTGGCGACCTTCTAACGGGTGATTCTGTCCAATTCTTAGGATGATGATGATGTCACGAGCTTCGCTGCCCGTGCGGTGGCTACTCGCTTGTTGCTTCTATTTCGTTGTCTTTCCAACCAGACCACATTTTCTAACAAATGGCGACCCATCAGGCATCATTCACACAGCCGCGTTTCACCCCCTCACGTCACCGTCCTCGTCTTCGTTTATGAGCGACGGTTTCTCAGGCGATTTCTCGTTGAAAACAGTGCTACGGTGACGGGAAGCCGAGGTCTACGTTTCCGTTCGGTGAAGGCGAAAGGACCACGCCTTGCGGTAAACCGGGCAATCATAAAACAGATTATTACGATTAAAGTACCGAAAATTGAGCACGCGTAAAATCTAACCCATTTTCTTTACTTTTCAGATTAAGCACACTCGATTCTAGGCAAACTGATCCCTAGTCAGACGACCTTGTACTCTGACGGAGAGCTCCTATTCAAACGCTACTCCGTCACGTCTCCGTCGCGGGTTTTTGACGTGACGGCGCCGTGGCGGAGAAGGTGATGTTTGTGGGAATGAGGGCTGACAGAGTCCAATAAGGCAGCGTAGCAAGATTTCTGAGACCACGCGCCACATTTTTGCCATTTCGAACACGCAGTCGAGCACAGTTTCAACCGTGCGACACACAAACGCAGAACTGAACTTCACATTACTCTGCTTTGAATCTCACATCCAGGCACCAGGCAGTGAGGAATGCTGGTAGAGTGCACTTTACATAAGGCATTTTTTACGATCCACCATGTGCTATGACAGAGGTTAAAAATGTCAGTGCCACCTATATGCTCGCGGATTACACCGCATATGTGCAGACAACGTGGCATTATACCTTCTATTTGGCTAATTACAAGAACAATTACAGTGCAATTTGATTGACGAGGCACATCATGGGAGTACAGCGTGTATTTGCAAGCTGTGCTTCACCTGAAAACAGAGAGCCAGGAAAAGGACCACCACACTACACAGTCGGCATACACTGCACTTACAACAGGTGCGTCTCTTTACCACGACGCGAGTACACGATTCACCAGAAAAAACACCTGACAAGTTTTCCCTCTTGAAGGGTTACACTAAGTAACGACGAACTTCTAAGTTGCAGCAAGAGAGCCATCCTTGCTGAGGACGTTATGACAGCATTCGACAACAAAGGTCCCAACCCGATTATCTTCCATCTTGGTCATTTCAACAACATGCGGCACGTATGGGGACAAACAACGATATTCAGCATGTCCTATTACACTGGCAGTCTTCATATTGTAAATGGTTTTTCGTGGATGTACTGTTTTACAGTAATAGTGCTAGCAGCAACAATAATTTGCGTGTGGAGTTTGGAGACTGGACGCTGTTGTAAGTGGTTTTAACGAGGCGAGGCCCCTCAGAGATAAAAAAAACCGTTTGTTCCTTGGGCCAACGATAGGCTTTTCAGTTGTCACGCCTTATTGTTTGCCGAGACTTGCAATCGATTTCAGGGTTGTAATGACAAGGTTGAATAGATGGAATATATTTTCTGTACCCATAGGAGCATCCATAAGGCAGGAAGAAGAAGTCGTTGCTTCTTGACTTAACATCTCGCATCCCACGGGCCAATCTGGTAGTACCCGCGATTTCAATTTTCCGATATCAATTGGAACAACTTAACTGCGCACTCCCGAATTTCTAAAGATTTTCTCGACGTGACTCTTACATTCATCACCATCATCAGCAGCAGCAGCAGCAGCCTATTTACGCCCACTGCAGGGCAAAGGCCTCTCCCATTATTCTCCAATTACCTCGGTCCTGTGCATTCATGGGAGGTTGTGGCCGTTACTACACCAGGGTGGCCAATCCTGCTCTGGCCTTAGCCAAACAGTCAACACACCAACCCGAGGCAACAATATCCAAGATCTTGTTCTTGTTTCCAATCTCGAACTAACCGAGTCCCCAACATGCCTACCAGGTCTGAGTGACCACTGTGTAATATCATTTAATCTCTGCATTCCCATTCCAACTGCTCAACCGCCCCTCAGATACATACGCGACTACAACAACGCTTACTATACCGCAATCAACTCCGAGCTTGAATCCTTCCTCCAGCTCTTCCAGCTGGATGCCTCTTTAAAGACAGTAGACGAAAACTGGATGCTCTTCAAGAATAAGCTCTTATCGTTGTTTAACGCGCACGTGCCTCTTGTCCAAATTTGTGGTGACGCTAACAACCCGTGGTTTACCAACTCCCTCAGGAAGCTGTTACAGAAAAAACCGCCTGTTTCGAGCAGCCAAACGGTCGCACGTACCTTCAAAATGGGATAAATATCTCGAGTGCCAACGTGAATACATTAATCAAGTATACCAAGCGAAGAAGACGTTTTACCACCATGACCTACAAAAAATTCTCGAAACCAACCCCCCAAAATTTTGGAAAACTCTACAACCAAAAAACAACTCTACCCATAAGATTTCCCTCTCCTACTCAGATGGCTCGCATGTTCCACTTCAACAGAGCGCCGACGTCATGAACCAGTATTTTGTTTCCATTTTTACTCGCGAACACGACCTCGATAGTTCCGCCCATTCCGGCTATAATTTCTCTCAATGGCCTCCCGTCACCGTTACTCCCGAAGGCATAATGAAGTTAATCGATAGTTTAAAAGTGTCAAGTGCTCCAGGATGCGATAAAATAACTAGCGAGATAAACGAAGCCACCAGAATAACCACTAGCAAGCTTTTGCCCATAATCTTTGCCCAATCGATAGCCACCAGTGCACTTCCAACCGACTGGACACTTGACAGAATAGTTCCGGTTTACAAATCAAGCCACCACTCCGACCCTTGAAACTCCGCCCTATTTCGCTAACATGCATCGTGTGTAAATTACTAGACAACATAATATCTTATCAAATTGCGCGTAACCTTGACAGCAACAAATTCTTTCCCAAACAACTGGATTCCAGCACGGGCTTTCATGTGAAACCAAAATTTTGGAGTCCACTACTGGCCTTCACCTTAACATTGACTCTTCAGTTCAAAATGACGTCATTTACCTGGACTTTTCTAAAGCTTTCAAACGCGTTCCCCATCAGGGCCTACTAGCAAAACTTTCTAGCCTTAACCTTGACTCGTTAGTACTATCATGGATGCGTTCTCCTATACCTCACCGCTCCCAGTTCACTGTAATCGGATCCCACCACTCAGCCTCAACCAAAGTTATCTCCAGAGTTCCTCAAGGCTCGGTACTAGCTCTCCTACTCTTCCTAATTTTCATAAACGACCTGCCTAACAGAATTTCATCGTCCATTCCCCTGTTCGCAAAAGACTGCGTTATGTACCACCGGATAGAATGCAACGCCGCTGCAGAACTACTTCCACACGACGTTAATGAAATAGAAAGGTGGTGCTCGAAAAATGTCATGAAGCTAAACATTGATAAGTGCAAACTCATGCAAATAACATGAAAACGTTCAAGTATAACAAAGGCATATACGGTAAGCTCTCTCACCCTCTCTTCAACATAATCATACTGTTATCTGGGAGTTCTCATCACAAAAAACCTATCATGGCTCGAACACATCGAAAAACTTCCTGCTGATGCATCCAAATCCCTCGGTTTCATCAGAAGATCTCTTGCCTCATGCCCTTCATCTACCAGGCAACTAGCTTATGAAACGTTCGTCAGGTGCAACCTAGAATATACACCATCCCTCTGGAACGCCCACCCAGCGTACCTAATCAACTCCCTCGAAACTGTGCAGAATCGCGCCGCTCGCTTTATCGCTTCCAAATATAGCCCTCACCACAGCATCAGCAACATCAAAGCATCCCTTGGAATCCCCGCACTGATATTCCGCCGCAAGATCGCTCGACTTTGTGTCTTCCATTCGCTTTTCTTTAATTCCCCAGATCTCCACACCACACTCTTCATACCCCAACCCGTTACCCCCAACAATGAACGTCGTTTAGTAGTTCTGCGACGCCATGCATAAAGCTTCGGTCTTTAATATTGGCTCTTAAAATCCAAGCTCGCCGTTTTGTGAACTTTTGTAGCTGGAAGACAATGCCTTCGCGTAGCAGACGACGCCGATGTGCGTTTTAGTTCCCCTGCGATTGAAACAGCAATTTGAATCGGCATGACCATCAAAAAACCTGAGAGCTTGGCGCCCCAACAGTGAACGGGCTGCTGCAATGGGTTTCGGGATGATAGAGGTGGCACAGTCGGGTATACAGGAGGCTATCGTCTGGGTCAACAAATTCATTTACGAAGAGGCACCTGTTTCGGTTTTGGTTTCGCAGCCCTGGGTAGTCGCTGCGTACGATTCCGAGAATTTATTGGTTTCGGTATTTGGCTCATGTCATCACCAGGGGGCGAGAAATCGCACATTAAGAAGGCGCCCCAGCCGGCGCGCTCAAGCTAGCCGCCTTAAAGTTTAAAACTGATACTTTTTCTTGCTATTCTCGTATATTAAAAATTACAAGATGAAGACGCGACTTGCAGAACGTTGAAAAACACGACCGGCTAAAATTTACACCTGTTCCCTTCGTGTGCGTTCCGTCATCACTCTTGAAAAATGCACCCTCAAATTTGTATCGGGTGGGCTTTCGTCATCACAAAACTTTGTTGGGCGGTACATGGTTTCGTCGACACAAAAATTTTGTAGGGCGGTACAGGGTGGTTGGGTCGTGCACTGCAGCTCTGGCGATAAATATTTTTTTCTTGCTTTCTTGGTGTCGCATTTATTTATAGTTTCGTGCTGGATCGTTGGAATGTTTTCTTGTGCCTTAACCTTGAATAAGTTTTGCAATAGCTTGTGATAATAATAAGCAAATAAATGACATGAAATGAAATAATTACAATTAGAATTTCCAATAATTGAAACCTAATTATTACTTATTTTTGCAAAATCCTATTTATAATAAAAGTACTCCTGAAAACAAAATAAAACCTATAAATAATACGTAAAAATGCAGTTTTTCTGTGCCTGATGCCGTTTTTAGGGTATTCTTTCTTCCTGCGCATCATAAGAATAAAAGCCCATCCCACACATATGTGTGGGTTTGTATTCTGTGTGAAATACTCTGAGCTTTCCATTTTCACTTGTTGAAGCATTATTAGGAAGGTGTAAATACACAAACTTTAAATACTTGAAGCCAATTTTTCTAAAATCTTTTAGTTGGGCAGGGAAGGGTTATAGGTATTTTTCTCTGTGCACGAGGCTTATACAGGCAGCTAACGTGATGATTGCGAAAATGGATGCGCAAGTCTGAAAAGCAAATGTGATTATTCTCCGGTTGTTCGTCGTTTGATATCACGGGCTTAAAAAAGTCATTGAAAGTCGCTAATATGGGTTCAACAACTGAAACCCTTTGTACAGCACATTCAGTAATAATTAAAAATCATCAACAAATCTAAAAATGCTAATACTTGAGCCGTTTAAAAAAATCACCAGAATCTTGTCTAGAGCTCGATGATGTAAATCACAAAGAGCAGGGGCAACGCGCGAGCCAATCTATACTCTTTTTTCTTGCAGGAAGAGATCTTCGTCAAACGTAACATACGTCGACTTAATTTAAGGTATGCTTGAAGCAGTTCGAGATACCCTACTACGGTAATGCCCACTTCATTTGCAAACGGAATGACGCCGCGTCTGTCAATGCCCTCCTGAACTGCAGACAAAATCCACTGTGTGGTTAATAATAAAACAATCCTTTGAAGTCGACTGCAAACGCTTTTAAACACGTGTTCTCATGACTACGCGACAACTGTATTACTTCTTCAGAGCTTCTAATATAAACCAGATCCTCGCTGTATAACCGGTTCAGTTTTTCTTGCAGAAACAATGCAAATGACTTTGTTCAAGTACCTTTTTCAGAGACTATAACCCCAGCGGAGGTTCTACTTTGTGGGTCTTAAAAGAAAAGAACATAATTTCTTCTTATTTTCAATGGGCTTGACTAAGCTGTTAGGTGTAATTTTCTGCAATTATTCCTAGCTTGATGATCATTTTCCGCAATAATACATTGTTCCGATGGTCGAAACACGACAGAACGGCATCACAGGCTTTCTGCTTAAACACACCATGAGGTAGCACTGCAAACTCACCCTCCTTATCTTCATTCAGGTATAACACATAACTCTTCCTTCGCCAGAAACTTGGCAACACGCTTGATATGCACCATGTTTCGGAACGGTGTTGAACACTCGGGTATGTCCACTCCATGCGACACGCAACTGGCACTTGCATCATCAGGAGCAGGTCTCGCCATCTTTCTAACGACTACCGGCAGCTCTAACGCCTTTCTGCCTGGCTGTACTGCGCACTTCGGCCCGAGATCTAGAATACGTTGCACAGAATCCTGACGAGCAATGTATCCTATGGTGTTCACATAATTGGTGGCTCTTCCTTGATTGGGAGGTTAAAGGCCTTGAAGGTTGGCCAGGGTAAGCTGCCAGACACCCTGCGTCGTCCGATAGGAGAGTCGGCGCAGTTCACGCCACATTTGTTCAAGCGGTTGACGGTCTGTAACTCCGGTGCACATGGACGAACCGGCAATCCTTGTAGCGCAGGGGTAGTTTTTGCCAGTGGCCTCTGAACATCTTCAGCAGCCTTGCAACGAGTCCAGCTGGAGGTAAGCTGCCAGCTTGGTTCAGAGGCCACTGGCAAAAATTAGCCCGGCGCTAAAATGATTGCCTTTGGGTACACGTTCACTGGAGTGACAGACCGCCAACCGCTTAGAAAAAGTGCCATAAACTATTAAAGACTTCTCGACCGGGCGACGCAGGGCATCTGGCAGCTTACCCTGGACAACATTCGAGCCATTCAGCCTTCCAAGCAAGGAAGAGCAACAAATTATGTGCACACCATAGGAGATATTGCCCTCCCGGATTACGTGCAACGTGTTCTAGATTTCGGGCCGAAGTGCGCAGTTGAGCCAAGCAAAAAGGCGCCAGAGCTGCCTGGGCTCGTTAGAAAGGTGGCAAGACTTGCCCCTAATGATGAAAGTGCTAGTTGCGAGTCACATGAAGTGGACATACCCGAGTGTTCCACACCGTCCGGAAAAGTGGTGCCTATCAAGCGTGTTGCCAAGTTCCTGGCGAAAAAAGGGTTTAGTTTTTTACCTGAAGATAAGGAGGGTTGATCGGCAGTGCCACTTTATGGTGTCTTTAGGAAGAAAGCCTCTGATGCCGTTCTGTCGTGCTTCGACCAGCAGAACAATGCGTCATTGCAGAAAATAAATATGGATCTAGGAACCATTGCAGAGAATCAGAACTAAACAGCTTGGTTACGTCCATTTAAATACAAAGAAATTGAGCCTGGACATGTTCATTTCTGGTAAGACCCAAAAAATAGAGCTGCCGCTGCGGGTTATAGTCTCTGCAGAAGGTACTTGGCAAACGTCATTCGAATTTTTTCTCCAAGAAAAACTGAACTGGTTATGCAGCGATGATCCGCTTCATATTAGAAGATCCGACGAAGTAATTGAAATTTCGCGCAGTCGTGAGAACATGTGTTTAAAGGCATTCTCTGTCGACGGCAAGGACTTGTTTTATTTGTTGCCACACAGTGGATGTTGTCTGAAATTGACAAGGCTTTTGATAGCCATGGAGCCATTTTGTTTCAAAATAAAAAGCGTAATACCGTAGCACAGTTTCTCAAACTGCTTCAAGTGTACCTTTAGTGCACAGATTTTACGTTTGATGACGATACCTTCCTCAAAATCAAGGAGTATATATGCGCTCGTGCATTGCCCCTTTTCTCAGAGATTTATTTCTTGATGCTCGAGACGAGATTCTCGTAGATGTCTCAGGCGGCTCGAGTATTCCTAAGATTTTTAGATTTTTTTATAATTTTTCATAATTTGTTTCTGTACTGGATAAAGCCTTGCATATATTGAGCCTATTTCAGCGTCTTCTATTGATTGTTTTATGACTTTGATCTTAACCGACGAAGATCCGGAGAATAATTGCGTTCGCTTTTAAAGCAAAGCTTTTAACGTCTGCCCCCCAAGGGTTCTTTCACGGCCGTTGATGTAAACCGAAAACTCGTGGGAACAAATAAAAAGTGTCTTGCACAGCCAGGAATCGAACCCAGAACTAATAAAGTAACAAAGCAAGAGCCCGTTTTCATACCAATTCAGCTACGAGGCCACGCGGAGACGGTAAAACAAGTGGTGCATTCACCAAGCACATCTGCGGCTTTATGCCGTGCATTCTAGCTGAATGCCACGTGATAGCGTCACGCGACCTCTCGCGCCACTGGGCTCTCAGCCCGCGGGCGGCACTTGTAGCCGACGTGTGCGCGACTTGCGCATGCGCTAGGAGTTTCAGAAATTAAAGGAAGCTCACACCAACGAATGGAATTTGACGTTTAGTATTCGAACGTGCTAAAGACTGTGAGCTCCAGTGTTCACCACAAAAATCAGAGATCGTTGTCATCAACACAAACGACCCATCAAGGAAGACAATCAAATACTCCTCGATGGCCAGACCATCATTCCATTCCCCGCACAAGATCCTGGGCCTACATCTCCAGGCCAACAGCAAGAGTGACGTATCCTTGCAGTGCCTCAAACACAGCATCCATCAAATCATACACATGATCAGGCAAGTTGCTACCAAGAAGCTAGGCCTTACGAAAACCGATTCCTTTCGATTAATTCAAGCGTTTGTCCTCTAGAGAATCACTTGCGTATCCCCCTGTCTTCTTCTCGGCAAAACGGCATAAATATGTTTGATATATTGATTAGAAAGCCTGTTGAGCAAGCCATTGGTATTCCTCCGTGTGTGTCCATGGAGACACTCATTAGGATCGGTCTCCACAACGCACTGGAAGAGATGATGGAGGACCGTCTTCCTTACCAGAAACTCGAATTGAGTAGAACTGCAGTGGCTCGTCGCATCCTTCACTAGATTGGCTGGAAAGCACAGAATGTCACGCCGTGTGATTTACTCCCGGACTCTTGGCGACAAGAAGTCAAGAGGCCCCCTTTGCTTAGAAATATGAACCCTTCACATGACGATGGTCGCCCACAAGCACGGGCTCAAGCGATCATGCAGTTATATACACAGACGCCTCTCAACATCAAAAGCAGCAATACGCCATTATCGTGCCTACCTTCAGAACTAACCTCACTGCGTGTGCCTCACTCAAGACCCAAGACATGAAAGCAGCAGAAGTGGTAGCCATCATCTTGGCTCTCACTTAACCAGGGGCTCGGAAAGTAGTCATCGATTCCCAACAAGCCTACCAGAATTACCAGTCGTGGTGTGTGCCCCGAGCTGCACTGCGTGTGATAAAAATCCCCTCCCCAACCGGTTCCATTCAGTTTATCTGGACGCCCGCTCGCGCTTCCATGGAGGGCAACGAATACGCCCACCAACAAGCCAGCGCTTTTACATGGCTATGGAGCTGCACGACTACAGCCAACCGCTTGTCACGTTCAGGGACATAACCCAGCATTATCACCTTCAGGGACAGACCCCACCTTCGCCTTACCTTGACCTTTCCAGAGAACAACAAACTACCTTACGGCTCATACAATGCGGCTTCTTCCCACACCCGACGCGTCTTCACCTAATGAACCCAAATCGCTACAACACTGAATGTAAACTTTGCTCCGAACTTGGAACACTCCGCTGCATAATGAGGATGTGCAGCTTTAGCCCTGAGCACCCTCCTCTCTTCCTGTCAACTACCCAAGGAGAGCAATGGGAGATGCTGCTACCCAGTCCCTCGCTTGCTTCCCAGATTCAGCTGGTGGACCGAGTACAGGCGGCGCGGACTGCATGTGGGCTCCAGTGAAGGAACCACTCCCTTGCGCCGCCCTCTGGGCCGTTCAGAAATCTGATTAAAGGTATTTTCCTCTTGGTCCTCCCCCCTCTCCCTATAATCCATCGAACTCGTCCCCTGCGTCAGCGGCGGCACAGACGGAGAAGTGACGTCGTGTAAAACTGGGTTTGAGCTTTCTGCATTTCATAAAAAAACGAGTTCCCACTCATTTGCTACACCATTACAACTCAACCAACCACCGTTTATGCATCATGCATTGATTTAACCTTAGCAAAGAATGTGGCTTTGAAGTAATTAAGGGTTTGGTACAGGGCATTTCACTTGTCTGTTTTCACTATTTGTAGCGCCACGGGAGTGAATTGAAGTGAGGTCACATGGGTCAACGTTGTGGGTGCCGTTTACAGCTTTGCTTTCCAACCACATTTGCATGGTGGATTGGCGCAAATTTTTTTAGATTTCCGCATTCATTTTCTTAGTAATCACGTGTGCTGGCTGTATACGCCTCGTGCAAAAAAGCTATTGGGTCGATTTTTTTCAGCTCATTCAATAATTTTAAAATGAATCATACCGCACTCATGCCTCAAGAATGCTCTCACAAAATCATGTGAACATACAACCTATGAAAGTTTCCATTCGCAAATTGACCGGGTCAGCAACACTGGGTTCCACCGGCCGCTTCTTGTTTCAGTGGCTGAATGCCTGATGAGCAAAATAAAATGAGGCAACGCGAACTGGCACGACGAGCGTGGACTCACTACTCTACACAGGGAAAAGATAACGGTATTCCCAAACTTCCATGAGGTCTCCCACAATGCTAAGAAGATTGCTCAGCCTGTTGATGTCAACATCGTATTTTCGGCACAAAACTAGTTACACCAGATAAGCAAAAGAAGCAACTCTTTTTGGAGAGAAGAAGCCACGGCATTACAAAGCAACAAAAAATTTTGCTAAATGGGAAAACGGTACTGTGTGCCGGATCCCTATGGCCTGTGGTAAGGAGTACATAGGCCAGAGAGGCCGATTCCTAAATGAAGGGGTAAAGGAGAATGACTTTAATGTCCGTAGGCTATCACCAGGCCACGTGGAGCAGCACGTACGTGACTGCAGGCTCTCTACTGGCTGAATTTTGGGTTTGAATAAACGACGTCAATCTTTAAGAGCGGAAACTAAACCACGAAGAAACTTGTTGAAGCCGCAAAGATTGCAAGAGCTGGTGAGAACAGTGCCAACGTGAATTGGAAAGCTTTCACGGTAAAAGAAATCGCATTCTTGGAGGCCATGGAAACGCGGATATGCAATAAATCCAGTGATGTTATAACAGTTTGACATGTTAGGTGTTCTTCTACTCTGTTCTTGACGTTCTTGTTATTCTATCCATGAAGTGTGCTTTTTATTTTCCGCAACTTGTAATAGTGTTCACTTGACAGTAAGCGCTTTGTGTGTGTGTTTCTGTCCATCGTTAGCCAACATGGGCGCTGTTCCTTCCTTTGTATCTCACCTCCAAATAGCCCAACATGGTACCGTGAACTCTATATTTCGGCCGGTAAGTGCATTACTTTTTTACGGGCATGGCCACCTGTCTAGGGCCAGCTTCCAATGCAGAATAATGACAACCCCTCCTTTGACCTGGGAGCAACCCCAGACACTCCTGCACGAATTGGGATATGACGAAGAAACACCGGAGGAAACCATACGGCAAGAAGACGCAACCACGACCAACGGAAAAGAGCACTGAATTAAAAGAGCATTTCGGGCCCAGTTATTCAAAGCATAAATCAGCGGCGCTACGTTAAGCGTCACCCCTAATCATTCATCATCGAAGTCTTGCACACCTTTTCCGAAAGATGACGAGGCTTTGCGTTCCCATATTTGAATTCCACGCAAAGGCTCTCCAGCACCCTGTTTTAAACGATCGTTCAGTTCCCTACACGACACCTTCCACGCAACCGTAACAGTATCTCTGGTAAAGAAGGGCTTCCCAGTAACGAAAGCGCCGTCAGGCTGGCGAGCGAGGCATCTTCGTCGCACCGCCGTCTGCCAGGAAAAAGCATTGCCAGTGGAGCCCACTTCTATCCCGACGAGGAGCGCCAGCGTCGCAGACATGCCCGGCGCTTTCACCTCAAGTCTTCAGTACCCGGGTAATCCCATCTCCGGCCTACGGGCTTGTCGCGTGGTGCGCAGGGTTTTCTCAACCAGGCCCATTCCGATTTCACCATATCCGCCCACGTCGTCACAAGGGGGGCAGGACGGCAGATTCAATTTAGGCCCTGGGCAACGATTCCCAGCCAGGCAACATGGTACCCCCGGCACGTTCCCCGATGCCAACCCCGGTGGGAAACTTCCCGTCTGCACACCTCGCACCTCGCAGAATATCAGCAGACCTGATGTGCACCAAGTTCATCCTTTTCTTTCTTGGACTATCATGTGCTCTGCTACACATGTCATGCTACATCCAAAGCAGACCTTCCGCACCTGGTCTGTTCTTGCCCTGGCCTTAACGTACTTCACGCCCAACACCGCCTGGCGTAGGTTCACTCATACAAAGAGTGCATTCGGCCCTCTTGGCGTGTCTAGGATACATGGCCATCACTCCGGAGCTTTGTCTGGGCGGCCTTCATGGCTGAGCATTATTGGCCGCCGCCCTCCCCTCCTCTTTCATCAGCAACTTTTGGCCGTCCTTTGTTAATACATTTTGCTTCCTTCTTTTCTTTCCGAGAGACGACCAATCGTTTCTGAGTAGGGCCAAAGAAGGTCTAGCTCCATCCAAGTTGAACCCACCAAAGCTCACTGGTACCATTCCTTATGAGGGATCACCTACCTCGTGAGAGGATGACAGTCACATTAGGGTAAAACAAACTAAAAACATCATTACTGTGAGCACACCTCACTAGAGAACACGTGACTTGAGGTAAGAACCATCGAAAGGAAAACCGAGGCTTCCCTAACCAAGTGATATAAGGCAGTGATTCACGACGTACCATTGCACTGCAACATGCAGCAAGTACTGGATCGTCCCTACTCCCTGTGCATAGGCTTCTGACGTGCAGCAGCTTCGGCAGCACGGGGACAGTGGTGGTACCTATCGATGACACAATGTACCTTTTTATGTGCACTACATTGAGTTGAAGTTAAATGCACATATAAAAGATGGATGCGCAAGTGTGTTGTATGTGCGACGTGGTGGACCACCGTCTCAATATATGCCGACACCTCAACTTCCGGGCTAGTGAATGCTCCAGGGCACGAAATACGCCACCTGGGCGGGTCTGCAAGCCGAAGTGTGCCCACCGAAAAATAGGCCACCCAACTGCCCCCAAAAATGCCTGAAGAGATTTTGGTAGCCTTTCATCTCGCGCGAGACCAATCTGGCAAGTCAGCGTGTGACCAGGAGTGTGTCCGTGCAATCTGTGCCCTCGGGGCCCAAAATTTGTAGATGCATCTCATCGCGACACACATCTCGGAGATCATCCCGCTCCAGATGCAGATTCAAGAACACCTACCATGCAGAATGGGCGAGCTGGACAAGCATTGCTTCTTCGCGTACTCACAACGACCACTTACCCAGCCGCAGCATGCCGAGTGCACAATAATCAAGGCAGAAAAAACCCTCTACAGGCAGAACAAGCGAACGTTGTGCCCGAGCTTAGGTATCTTAGGGATGAGCTCGCTCGCCTAAAGGAAGGAAAAACTAACGAAACCAACCACGAAAAACGAAGAAAAATGTTGGTAAAAATAGATACCTTAGTTGCGTCGAAATAGTGTCGATTACACCCAAAGACAGAAAGCACAAAAATTCTTGCTATATACACCATAAGTATTATTTGACGATTCATTCTGAAACATGCGTAAGATTAATAGCCACCTGTATGCGATTTTAACGCACTAGCGTTATTAGGCTCCTTTTTTATTTTGCCGTCGCTAAAAGCCGTTTGCTATCAGCCATGCTCATTAAGCGTCTGCGTCAGCAAGTCATCAGGTTTAACAGGACAACGCCGCCTGTATTAACATTGCCCGACGCGTCGCGCGCTTTTCAATGGTAAGGGTAGGAACGCTTAGTTCAGGCACTTATCCGCTCTGTGGCGCACGCCGGCGGACATGTCGCCTTACGTCACTGCACGCGAGCCGCGAACGCTGCACCCACTTCTACGACGTGTGTCTGTCAGCTTGCCTGTTGGGCTTCAAGGGTCGTTTCGCTTACATCTTAGCCGCGACGGGGCGTTAGTTCTGTGGCGCACTGGGGATCTCGTTCAACGTGTCGCTCGCTTCATACTTGCTGCATTTTTTCAAAGATAAAGACGCAGGCGGACTGAAATAGTGTAAGAACATACTGATTGTCGGGTAGACATATAGTTAACAGAAAAACGATATTTTCGGATGGGGCAGCCATAATTTACTGATATTGTTTTTCTGGAGTATTTAGAGAAGAAAAAATTGCGTGCACGTTTTTTGTTCAGGGGCTCACTTCTACGATTACTTTCCAATAATATGACGTGCTTGTAAACTTCAGAAAATTATAGGAAACAAAAGGATAAGCAGCTGGGATCCCGGAACGCTGTCCGGGCGCTTCTACAGTACAGTCCTCAATTTTAGAAGTGCGTGCCGATGCGGAGTGCGAACAGCGGGGTCAAAACAATACCTAAATGCGGAGGGGATAGAGGTGGGATGCCCCACTCAGAAAATTTCAGGGCCTGGATTCGAGTAGATAAGCGCGCAAAGCCGGCATCAGCCTGCTGCAGCGCAAGGGATTTTGCTTCGTGACAAAGGAAGTTTTATCAGTGACAGACAAAGACAGACAGGCATGGTAAAAACAAGAAGGCGTAGGAGCGCCGCCTCGGGAACGCTAAACAAACTTTCCACTATTTTGCATAGTTTCCGAGAAGCGGCGCTGGCTGGCGGACACGAAAGCACGCTGGAAGGCTACGGAGCAGGGAAGGGTAGGCGAGAGCAATAGGAGAGTGGCTATTTGGCCATTTTCCGCTCACGCGTTAGGCAATGTTTATACAGGCGGCGTTGAACAGGACAAGAAAACAGAGGCAGACAGATACAAGGGCTCGCTCTAATCGAGAATGCCGAGAAGCGGCAAATAGATTATAGGATGAAGGACAATGATACTACGGGCGAGAAAAAAGGAGCGCGATATGAGTAGGAACTGCGCCTGCGCACTGAAGTTTGCTTTACACGCCGTCCGTAGTGTAAAAAAGGCGTGTTGGTGTGGTCAAAGGCGTTTCTATACCGTAGTGGTTTAGGACAGCGGCCTTCAAGTCATCATACGCACCGGGTCCTAGGGTCGGCAGCTGGATCTGCTCAACGAGGTCAGCAGGTGGCTTTTGTAGTGTCACGAGGTACCTGATTTCCGGGGAGCAGATGTCGTTTACATAAAAACATATCCCCCTCGCGAGGGGCACGATCAAATGCAGAGCATTTCCGCGGGGGCGCGCCTGCAAGTCGTATGGATTACGTATTGGTTGTTGTTGTAATTGTTGTCTTCCAGCGTAGACATTGTCGATGAAGTCGCTGTTGAAACGTGAAACGTGCCGTGAACCCCCTGCCACGGCTATGACGCAACGTGGAGCGGCTAAGGAGCAACGTGGCGCGGCTATGACGCAACACAATCCACTTTATTCCAATTTATTCCAACTCCAAACCAATCCAATCCAATCCAAGCCAAGCCAAGCCAATCCAAGCCAATCCAATCGAATCCAATCCAATGCCCCTCGCGAGAGAGTGTTATAGCGTCAAAATCGCGCCACCACACGAACGCGTGATGTTGACGTCACGATCAAGCCACAGATGTTAGCGACCGGAGCACGCGCGAACGACATATGTGGTTTAAGCGCGAACCGACCACGGCGAGAGAGCGCGATGCGAACGCCCCCACCTGTTCTTGCGCGCGAACCGAGTGTTGATCAGCCCGAACCCAACGCGGCGCGAGAGGGTGTTGCGCACGTCCCCACCTATTGTGCGCCCGAACCGAACGCGGCGAGAGAGGGCGTTGCGAGCGGAGAGAAGGCGAGGAGGACGCGGGGGAGAGGGCGCACCTGTGGCCGACAGTTGAATGAGTCAAGGATATAAGGCGTGTTCGTAACCTTCCATTCTGTGTCAGCTTCTTTCTCGTTTATTCTACTTTCGAGATGTTCAACATCCTTTTTTAAAAGCTGTACTGCAAATACGTCTTGCACATTTTCTCCCTGATATTGTGGTGTCTTCGCTGTCTGTGGACGCAGCCCGAAGCCCGCGAGGTTTCCTCAAAGAAGTGGTTGACACAATTCGCTTCTTAGAGGCTCGGTTTAGCCTTGAGTACATATTTACTGCTACGCGCGATTCTATTTCTGATGCCCCGGTTTCTGGGCTTTTTCCCACACCTTTATATCGTGTTCTGTACCTACAGTGTCCGTACCAGGATGTCCTCAATAGAGTGTGTAAAATGTGTGTTCCGCCAGGTGTTAAAACATTTTTCTTTAAATTACACACTGGCACGCTCCCTGTTAAAACTTGGATAAAAGATCGGCGTCTGTTTATAGCTTGGTCGACAGACTGTGGGCTCTGTACTCGACCAGAGACAATTGATCACTGCTTTGTAGACTGCAGAGATGCTGCCTTTTTCTGGGACATTCTACAGCGAGCGCTCAAAAAAGACATGGATATTACGCCTTTCTCTATCCGATTTTTGCCATTCGACTATCCTGGTGAGCCACCTTAGGACATGTTCGTGTTGATTGGTTTGTACAGTCTGTGGCGATGCCGCTTATGTGATAGACATGCTGAGCCACCAAGATCAACTAAGTCTTATTTCAGAGAAACTGTGGCATTTGTACATAGTGTGTATAGTTCGCTTGACCAACCTCCTGACTGGTTCCCTCTTCTGAACGCTTGTGTGTGTTTGCCTGAATTTTGATGTATATTTGCTTGTCATAGCTTCAGGGTTTTCTTTTGTTTGCTTGTATTCCTCGTACTGCAACGTCTGAGCGTATTTTCCCATGTAATAAAGAAAAAAAAAGTCGGCTTTGTGGTGCAGTGGGTAGAGTACCATGTACCTTGCGTTCCGCCCGCAGTGTCGTTGGTTCGAAACCTGGCGCCGGTAAGCATTATTTTTTCATATAGTGTAGGGGGAGCGATGCGGACTACGGACGCCAACGCGGGTGACATCGTGAGTTACTGAAATGCTCTGCATTTAAAACGAGCACCCAAAACTGCAATTCTGCATCACTTCTTCTTCCTTCAAGAGAAATACAAAAGTGCCCCATTTTTAGCGACGCGTCAAAAACCGCCCTTACCGTGTCTTGTGCAGCGCACGGTCCTGATTTTAAGGTACCGTCATGGCCAATTCAAATGCGAACCGAGGAGCGAATGGCCGAAGATACGGGTGCCGTCACCTGTCAGCGACCGTGGAAAACGCACGGACATGCGCAGTTGAGATGCCGGGAGCGAGGCTGCGTGTCCCACTGCAATATGTCGCCCTCTTCTCGCTCGCATGCTTGCCTTGTCGCCATGCCGCAAGAGCGCTGCAAGCGCTGCAAGTGCTACACCCGCTACAGGTGAAAGTGTTCGTCGTGTTGAAAGCAAATAGCGCGTAACTGCCTGCAGCTTCGGCCAGTGCTTGCGCAGGAAACGCGTGCAAACTCTCGTACGGCATACTGATCAGCTCATCAGGCTTTCTTGAAGAAAACCAGAGCACAGAGATAGATACAAAGATAAACGTATGCCACTTACCTTTTTTTATGACACTGCAATGTTTTGCGTTAGTGGTGCAGTGGCTCGGGAATAGAACAATGAGCTGGCCGCTAAGAATGACCCTTTGATTGTCGGAGTCATGGCTGAGCCATTTCGCGGCGTCGGTGCTTGTACCAAACAATTGATGTAGTGCCACTAAAATTCGTCTCCAATAATATACATTAACTTCAAGCATTGTATGGGCTGTGAAAAATACTGGCAGAATTCTAACAACAAAAATTACGAAGATAGGCAGGCGCAATCTTTATAAGGCCAGTTGCCCTTGCACAACAATTGCACCGTCCCGATTTTTTCGTTTTCTTTTTTGGCAGGCACCTTAGTGCTTGTAGAAATCTGTGGAGGGGGCCGCAAAGAGCATTGTTTGGGCGTGACCCAGGTGTGCATCATTTTTTGCTCAAGTTACTGCACCCCATATGCAAAGCAATAGTGTCGGCAATGTGACGCCGGCACACACGGGCAGAAGGCGCTAGTGTAAGCCCAGCACACAGTGGCTGTTGATATTATCTCGCGCCGCATCGCTAACAATTGTTTTCAGCGCGCTTGCGGCATGGCTACAAGGCGAGCATGCGAGTGAGCCGAGGGCAACATATCGCAGTGGGACACGCAGCTTCGGCACCGGCATCTCAACTGGGCATGTCCATGCGTTTTCCACGGCCGCTGCCAGGTGACGGTACTCCCAGGCAGCACAGGACTGTTCGGCCTCAGTCAAGCCGGTGTACTTCGGCCGGTGATTTTCTGTCCGGCCTTTATCCGGCAGCCATGTTCGGCCCACGTCCAAGTGTGGGCCTTTTGGCAGGTACAGCCGTACTCCCATGGCTGTCTAACGGCCGGTGTCCGTCGGCCAGTCGACCGGCTTACGTTCATACGGCCATATTGCAGCCGTAGGGCTCCGGCCATTACAATGCCACCCGTGTATGGCCAAAGTACGGCCACCGGAGGACAGCCGAGATGCGGTCGTCGGACTCGAGCCGGACTAAAGCTGCCGGAAATACGGCCGTGTTACGGGCATTGGAGTTTAGCCACAGTACGTTAACTGTACTTAGGCCGGTCACTGCATGTCGCAAAAGCAGATGACTCAGTCGCGTGTAGGAGCACAAATCCAGCATTTTGGGTCAAATGCAGCCACATCAAAGTGAGCCCGCGCGCAACCACCAGCCGTCCAGCCTTCAGCGCAGCCTGGCTTAATTATCAGCGTCAGTTTACACCAAAGTTAATTTATTCAACAGTGCTCACAAAAGGTCGTTCCTTTAATTTCTGTTCCTCTTTTACTGTCGAATACAGCAAACATTCATTTCTTTGCAGAGCTGGAATAAATGTATTGTCCAGGTCCTGATATCTTCTGTGGGGCAGCTTACCCGCAACAAATGGGGAAGGAGGGGGGGCGGGAGGCTGTTCAATTTCAAAAAGATGAAAGTGCCGCGCTTAGCCAATTACATTTAGGAAAATCTTCCTCAGCACTTTCATGCTCTAACTACATCAACTATTTTGACAACAGTTGCTTGACCAGTTTTGTTGTCTATAACACGGACGCCAATGCCTTTACGAAGAATTTTGGTACTCCACAAAAACTGAGGAGTATTCAGTGTAAATTCCTTCACACAGAAAGTATGTTCAGTGTTCGCCCATTTTTCTTGCAAAGAAATTTTTTACTCGATCACCTTTTCTGACGATCTTTCACAGGGCTGATCCTAGGAGAGGTCGAACAAGTGCTTTCATTTTTAATATATTTTTATGTTGTTTTCATGAGTTACGTGCACACCACTCAATAGACCAAAATAAACTCATTTTCCTCTAATGTACTACGGTAAAAAAATTCTAGACGCGTTGAGAATGACTCCTTGATTGAGCTGGCTGCAGTTGTCTCTCTGTGTGTTCCCGCAAGGAAAGGCATAAGACTAGTTTCATAATTTGTTTAATACCAATAACATAGCAATCGTAGTATTCATATAACCAACCTTGCATACTGCAACGAATAAAACAATAAAGAAATTCATTGGTAAAGTTTCAATGCGTGAGATTCCAACCCGTCGGAGGCGAAATAGTGGCTCCGCAAGTTTATTATTTATTTATTTATTTATTTATTTATTTATTTATTTATTTATTTATTTATTTATTTATTTATTTATTTGATACCTGCTTACCTCTGCATGCATCACAGCAGGGAGATACATAACACTAAGCATCAAATATGCGACCAAATAACAAAATATTTCCACAAAGCGCGGTGAAAATCGTCATTATAAACAGTTGGTACAATCATACGTGGAAGACAATTACACTTTTGTAGTGATCTAAGATACAATGAATCGCGCAAGGTGTCACCTCTAAAGGACAGTTAATAATTTGCTTTGAGCTAGATGTAATTTCGGCTATGTAGAATGGCGCTTGGATATACTTTTCCTCTTCTGTTCCAGTTTTCGGATGATAGATATTACGAAAAAATTTCAACCTGATGTTTCGTCTCTGATCTTTCCCGTCTTAGCATTCAAGTTGACTTTTACTTTCCCTCATTGTTAGTTGACAGCGCCAATTACCTAATAGAAATCACATTGCCCTCCTATTCTGTATATTTTCGAGCGTATCAACCAGCTCTTTGGTGAAGGGATCCCAGGAAATACATGCGTATTCCAACATTTATCGCACATCAGTGAAATGGGGTTGTAGTTTTAAGTTAGATAAAGGTTCGCTGAAATGTTCTCCAAGGAAGCCAAAAACACGTGCAGCCGTATCTTTTATGTTGTGAACCTGCCTAGTTCACCTCTAACCACTGGTTAATTGAACTCCTAGTAATTTATGTTCCTCAACCGTTCTTTAAGCAGCGTAATTTACGGTTACGTATTCAAGTGGAATGAAGGTTTTCTTGGAAAGGTGAAGTAACACACTTTTTTATATTCAATGACTTTTGTGAATCAGCACACTGGCATGTTAATAAATTAGAATCATGCTGCAGATATTCGGAATCACATTCATTCGCTATAGTCCTGTAAACTACACAGTCATTTGCGAACATTTTGAACAAAGACTTGAGGCCAATAGTAATAACATTTATATATAACCGAAACAAAAGAGCGCCCGCAACGGACGCTTGCGGAATTCCTGTGGTCATGGAAACATATCAGAACGAATGACCATTGAGAGATATACTCTTAGAGGGATATACTCGGCTATCCATACAATTACGGATTCATTCAGTTTTTAGCCCGCAATGTACCAACAAGAAGCTGATATGGAACACCTCCAAATGCTTTTTTTGCAGCACAAGAAAATAATGCCAACTACTTTAGGCTTATCTACTGCTAGATCGAAATCGTTCGCGAACTCAACAAGCTGCGTTGAGCAAGAAAAACCTGACGAAATTCGAATTTGCTAGGATGCTGGCGATTATGTTTAAACAAAGAGTCATTTCCGAAGTGTAGCTAATCTGACCTTGAAACACCGCAAAAAAAAAATTTAAATCTAGGCTTCGTCATTCACTAGACTCTGTTGTTATGACAAATTCAAAATAACACTTGTTTCTTAATAGGCAGTAATAAACTCCGATGAAGCAACACAGCTCAGGGCCCGAAGTTGACCCTACAAATGCACGGGCGTAGCCTTTTCTACGTTTATCACCAACAAAGTAGTGCAACATTGTTTTTCGCTGTATTATTGTAAGAAGAAATGCCGAAAACTTGCGATTTTGCGCGGCCTTGCCTTTCATTGGTGGGGAGTCCTTGACATGGCGCCGGTTGAGCGCGTGCGTGGTGGCCGCCTGCTCGATGCCATTTAGTGCAAGTTATTTTCGGTGAAACGCCGCCATCTCGGGTCGGACATCTCTGCCGGGTCGATGTCTCCAATGGTCAACATTTCTTGAGGAGGCGGATAGCCTCGAGCTGATGCGTCGACGAAGCCGACGGGCGAGGCGTATTTGCGGCTATGACTGGCGAGCTTTAGCTCACCCGTCGGTGTGGCACAGTCTTTTTTTCCAATAAATGGCATTCCGATGGCCTAAAAGGTTCCCTGGTAATGTCCAGTGAGTACTTGCACCTTGCCCGTTCACATAGAACCCTCGATCATTATGTTTGACAAATAAAGTTCGTTCATTTAAAACGTAGAAACACCGAGCGGATAAAAAGCGCGTCTGTGTCATTCCGCTTCCTAACGGCTCTTTCTTCACCCAGGGAAAAACTGGTCCTACACCGGCAGGTCTCCTTTCAAACACGTCTGTGCATGAATTCTCGGCGCCCAGACATGTGCCACATTTCGGCTCTACGCCGCTAACCGAAAGAATAACGTATAACCTGAGACCTTACGTAGGCTGGTCTCCCCTTGAACACCGGTTGCCAAAAATTCTGCGGCCCTTCCTTTGCTGTAATTGGGCCGAGTACCGCTAACCGAATGAAGATTGTACATTCCGGGGCCGTGCGTCGGCCGGTCTCCTGTATAACACCGGTTGCCCGAAGAAAACGAAAATTCTTCCGCCGGACGTGCGGTTCACCGTTGAAAGAGCTAATGCGAGGCAGCCGCGCTCCGGCCGGTCGCCTTTCGAACACCTACTACTCTAAGAATACGGATATTCTGCGACCGGTCGCTTGCCGTGCTTCGGCTGAACACCGCTTTCCGAAGAAAAAACGGATGCCCTAAGCCGCACTTCGGCTGTTCTTTTCCTCAACGCCAGCAGCCGCAAGTGAACTTAATATCTGGCAGCCGGGCACCTGCCGTTGTGCGTCTGGACACAGGCGGCCGGAGAAATACTGAAGCGCTGGTTGCCGAATGTTGGCCGCTCATCGTATAATCAGTGGCTGCCAGAACCTGGATGCTGGCTGTACATGCCAGAATGCGGCCATAGACGGGCCGGTCTTGGGGCACACTTTCTGTGCCGCCTGGGCCGGTATCTTCGGTCGCGCGCTCCGCGGTTCGCATTTAAATTGTCCATGACTGTACGTAATACCCTAAACTTAAAAAGCAGCATTTTTTACAGCTGAAGCCTATGGCATTTTTTTGGTTAAAAAAAGCGCATAGTCCATCATAAAATTCGGAAGTCCGTCATCTTCAACGATTCTTTGAGCGTACTACGTGCATTGGCATCGAAACAGTTTTGTAAATATTGTGTTATTCATTTATTTTATAAAACCATTACGTCAGCGTATGCGTTAAGGCTTGAAGTGACCGTATACTTGGACCCACGTCACTCGGGCATCGCCGGAAACGACACAGCAGATCAAATGGCCGGTTCTGCTGCACTTAAAACGACAGTTGACATAACAACAATACCGTACACTGACCCTAAATCACACATCAGACCACACCTCCGCAAAAATGGCAAGCACACTGTAATGAACAGACAGAGAAGAAACTACAGGTTATAAAGACACTCTTGGGAGCGTACACCACTGACTCACGCAATAGGTACAGTGAAGTTACCCTGGCTCGATTACAGATAGGTCACACGCACGGAACACACTCACACCTGCTCATGGGGTCTCCAAGACCCCTGGGTAGATGGTGTGGAGAAGGGATATCCGTGATCCATTCCCTACTTTAGCGCAAAGCACTCCATTTAAAACGACAGAAACACTTCGCCGACATCTAACGACAGCACATTTCACTACACCCAGCATTGTTTTTAGTGTTTAGCGGATGATCCCATGGGTCCTCTACAACGCACCATTAGGTGTCTTCGCGGCATCAAGTATTTACACCAGATTTCCCCTCACGCGTAGTTTTTAAACCTGATTTCATGCCACGCACCAACACAACCTGGTCTTTTACACCAGCCATCTTCACTGTTTTTTTGCTGATTTTATTTTCCTTTTGTTTAACGCTTTTGGAGGTTCCGTTTACATCTTTCATACCTAACCACGGTTGTGGAGCTATTTGCTCTAGTTGGCCTTGCGTCATGAACATCCAACCGTCATGATCAGAAACTTTTGCAAAATCTCCATTAGTGTAGAAATGGCATGCGTCATACGTTTTGCCATTTTCCGTATTTTCTTAAATATTTTTTTTACTTCTTATTTCTTGAGAATTTAGTCTGAGCAATTGTCGTCATTTGCGTTATTATAACGATTGTATTTAGAACGTTTGTGAAAGATGCTTTATTGTGGAACTGCAGGGTGTTATGAGGTTCCAATTTTCCGCAGTTATTTCATATTTTTCTTATGCTTTTGTTTTCTGAAAATTTATTTCAACCAATTATGGCCACGTACAGTATTATAGCGATTTCACGGGGAACTTTCGCGAAATCTGTATTATTGAGGATATACCGTGTGTTAAACATTTTGCCATTTCCGTAATTTGTTATTATTTCTCTTTTATTTACTTTTTCAAAATTTTGTTAGCCAAATTGTCTCCATTTACATTATAATCACGATTAAATTTGCAACTTTCCCGAAATCTTTATTATTGTGGAAATTCAGAGCGTTACACTGTTCGCCAGTATCCGAGTTTCCGTAATTATTTTATACATTTAATTTATTTGCTCATCAAAATTTTTCTTCGACCAATTATCTCCATTTACGCTAGTATGACGAGTAAAGTGTAAACTTTCGCGAAATCTGCACTATTGAGAAAATGCCGTTCATTACACGTTTTGCCATTTTAAATAAAATTTAATTACCCTTCATATGTTTTCGCTTATTAAAAATTTTGTCCAACCCATTGTCTCCATTTACGTTATTATAAGGGTTACATTTGGACCTTTCAGAAAATCCGCAATATTGGGGTAATACAGGGCGCAACATTATTCGCCAGTTTTGGTAAATATTTTATATTTTTCTGATGTTTCTAGTGTTTCAGATCGGCCAACAGGGGGCCAGCACAGTCGAACACGGCTTGTTTCGGCTCCCGTTTTAAGCTCTTCCAAACACGATCTACCGCTTCTTGCCATTCGCTGACTACACCACTGGGCTCCTTAAATCACCGGAGCCTGCGGAGCCCGTCTGGACTTCTCACTCACCGGAAAGCTCGGCAACGGGACGTTCTTAACCGACCATGCCGGCCCCACTGCTAGGCCTCGCCACCAGGCCTAGTGCGTGCGGTCGCCATCCTCCCAAGCCGGCGCAGCGCGGCCACCTGCGCCTCTCTCCTGCCACGTCGCCCGCACCGGGTGCGCTGAGCTGTTCCCAATAATGCCTCAGGAAGACGCGGGTACCTCGCACAACGCTGCCTCTAACGCGAACGCCCCTGGTAACGCCATTCAGCCAACGGACACTCCATCCATGGATTGCGACGTAGACACCTCGCACAACGCCGCCGCACGTGCACCAATGGACACCACCAACGCGGACGCCCCGGGCAACGCCACTCAACCAAGTGACCACCCTTCCATCAGTTACGATGCCCTCAGCGGGCGCACTATTCACGCCCCCAGCCCATGGTTAGAGGCTGTGACCTCTCGAAAGTCTAAACACCGCAACGACAAGCTGGAAAGTACTCCAGAGACTCCCAAACCAACCCCAACCAAGACCATCATCTCTCCGCCCAGAATTCCATCTACCCACTACGTCACTGTTTTCTGGCCGCAAAAAGGACGCCGGGTTCAACACCTCTCCACTCACGACATATCGCAAGGCCTCTCCCAAGCCAGGGGAACCGAAGACAAGCAATTTCGCGCCCTCATCACATTGCAAGTACAACCTCAACAAAACTCGTTTGTGACTGGCACACCAGACCCGTATGTCGCCCACAGGCTCGCGCAACTCACAAGCATCCCGCTCCGAAGAACACAGATTGAAGTCACTGCGTACATGAAGCCGCCCCCAGGTACGTCACGGGGGGTCATACACGGCCTCCCCGACGACATCACGCCTGAGAAGCTTCTGGATTACTTAGATACAAACCACCCATACCTGATTCATGCACGCCTTATGGGCCGCTCAAAATCGGCACTCCTCATTTTGAATGGTACCCGTGTGCCTTATTACGGGAAATTCAACTGAGAACTGATCCGATGTCGCCCATACCGGCGTGTCATTTAAGACTGCAAGCAATGTGGCGAGAGGGGCCACCGGCTAGACGTCTCCCCTCATCCACAACGACAACTGTGCACTAATTGCGATACTTTAGACCCAGCTGCGGACCACACCTGCCAACTTCAGTGGAAATTGTGCAACGCGCCCCATATCACTGCAAGTAAGGACTGTCCGAAACGTCACCTTCCTGCCGCTCCTAAGCGCCGCCAAGATACAGCCACTCAACAGTCGAAGCACAGCCCCCTCGACTTTCAAGCGGACTTTCCGACCCTGCCTCCCTCCAAACAAGAAGACCACATCCACAAGCACCCCAGCCAGACATCCAACCATTAAGCTGGTCAGCCAAAGTTTCTCGCTGTCCGTCTGCTCCATCCACTCCCCACTCCCCACCACCTGCCTCCCAGATCTCTTTCGCTGAAGTATTTACACACATCAAAGAGAAATCAACGAGGTCCTCCAGCTGCTCTCTGAAATCACCAAGCAGATCCAAAACCTTGCGGCGAAACCCCTTCCCCCTTCCCCACCATCATCCATCGACCTGGAACGAATACTCGCTAACATGGAAGAGAAACTCTCTCAAACTGTCAAACATCACAGAATCACACACAGCAATGATTACCCCGCTATGCGAAGGCCTCCAGACTCTAACTGACCGACAGGCCAAGCTAGAGCTTGCATTCCGAAGCATCTCTGAATCCCTTCACCCCTCTTATCCCCAAATAAATCCAAGCATCACCCGTATTAAGAATAAAACTTTAGACGACCGACTTTCGATACTACAGTGGAACTGTCGCTCCTACAACAACAAGAGATCTCGGCTAGCACTTTACCTCACCTTGTCTCACTCCGATACCATAGCGCTGCAAGAAACAGACACTCCTCACCCTACTCTTCCCGGATACCAAACCTACTTGCAAGACACGCCACATCGGACGGCAGTACTGGTGCACAGCTCCCTTCCTGCCCAGGCGCATTCGCTCGATCAGGACATCCCCAACACGTTTGTCGAACTGCTGCCCCGCCAAGCACTCCACCCGAGCACATACATCTAAAACATATATAGCCCTCTCAGACAGAACTTCCACGCGATCGAGAAACTTCTCCACGCTGCCACTCGCATCTCGCAACGTGATCTCCTCCTTGTCCTAGGGGACTTCAACGCCCCTCACCCTGCTTGGGGTTACCCACGGGCCACAAAAAAAGGTGCAGCTTTAATCCGAGCCGCACACAACCACGACCTTGTGTTACAAGATGGCCTTTCTAAGCCCACTAGAATCGGCAACAGTGTCACTCGTGACACCATTCCGGACCTCACATGGTCCCGGAATTGCCCCCATACCGACTGGACCTGTCACTCGGAAACCCTTGGAAGCGATCATTATATTGTTACGAGGCGAGGATGCCGTAGAGAAGAATGTATTTAAAGTATTTAGATTATTTACAGGAAGAAAGGCTGGGCTGCCGCTGACATTCAGAACGAACCACAAGAGACCTCGTCGTCTTCCTCTACCAACACCCGTCGCTGGACGCATTGTTCTTGCTTGTGGACCAATCCCTCAGAACTACATCGTTCGTCGTCTGCTAGTTTGCGCCGTGGCATTACCCCCCGGTGGAATGAGCGCCGTCGCGCCGCTACGGCGAATCAATGAGAGGCGGTTGGTAGGGCTTCAGCCGGACTACGTGGACAATGTCCGTAGAAGGTGCACGAGTCGACGACGGTGGAGAAACGGGGGAGATCTCATACGTGACATCGGTCACTTGACGTAGTACGCGATACGGGCCACAGTAGCGGGGCAGCAGTTTTTCAGAAAGCGCGACTTTGCGGGTAGGTGTCCTGAGAAGAACAAGGGATCCCGGTGTGAAGTGGGCCAGGCGGTGTTTGCGCTCGTAAATCGTCTTCTGGACAGCTTGCGAGGAATAAAGTCGGTGGCGGGCTATCTGCCGCGCATGATCAGCGTGGGCAATGGCTTCACTGGCGTACTCCGACCGCCGTAGCGCTAGGTCGCCCGACGTGGGGAGGAGTGTGTCCAATGGTAGAGTAACATCACGGCCATATAGAAGGTAGAATGGTGAATATCCTGCGGTATCATGCTGGAATGAATTATAAGCGAAAGTCACATAAGGCAGCATGACGTCCCAGTCGCGATGGTCAGCAGAAATTTAGCAAGAGAGCATATCTGTCAGGGTTCGATTGAGGCGTTCCGTGAGGCCGTTCGTTTGGGGATGATTCGCTGTAGATAGCTTGTGCTTAGCAGAGCATGAGAGAAGAATGTCGTGAATTACTTGGGAGAGGAAGTAACGTCCGCGGTCAGTGAGCAACTGTCGAGGTGCGCCATGCTGGAGAATTATATCTCGAAGCAGAAAATCGGCTACATTTGTAGCACAGCTGGTCGGCAATGCACGCGTGATGGCGTAACGCGCGGCGTAATCAGTCGCGACAGCAATCCACTTGTTTCCCGATGAAGACAAGGGGAAGGGGCCAAGCAGTTCTAGACCGACACGGAAGAAAGGTTCTGCCGGGATGTCAAGAGGCTGGAGCTGGCCCGCTGGAAGCGACGTTGGTGCTTTTCTGCGTTGGCACTGGTCGAATGCCCTGACGTAGCGGCGTACGGAACGGTATAGGCCAGGCCAGAAGAAACGACGGCGGACTCGATCATAAGTGCGAGAGATGCCGAGGTGCCCAGCAGTCGGCATGTCGTGAAGCTGCTGCAGCACAGTGGAGTGTAGGTGCTGGGGAACAACGAGCAACAGCTCAGGACCATCGGGACATTGCCGTTGAAGTGTCGGGTGAGGCAGAGCTAAGGTTGTCTATAATGGATCGTAGTGCCGCGTCATGACGCTGCTCTTCCTTAATGCGAAGAAGGCCAGATATAGTGCACATCTTAATTGTCGTCGGGTGGGTCGACGGGGTGGCGGGACAGGCAATCAGCGTCTTGATGCAAACGTCCAGATTTGTATTTTACATCAAATGTATACTCCTGGAGGCGCAATGCCCACCGACATAGCCGCCCTACGGGGTCCTTTAGCCAAGAGAGCTATCCCAGCGCGTGATGGTCTGTCACGACCGTAAACGGGCGACATTCTCTTTCAGTGATTGAGTAGTTGCGCTCTGGGGTAGAAAGAAGGCGGCTGGCATAGGCGATAACACGCTCCAGTGCACCTTGTCGTTGCGCTAAGACCGCCCCGATACCGTAACCACTGGCATCCGTGCGGACTTCTGTGAGCGCATGAGGATCAAAATGAGCCAGAAGTGGTGCATTGGTGAGCACGGAAACTAGGGTGGTAAAAGCGGCCATTTGATCGGAGTCCCAGGAAAACGGAACATCTTTCTTCAGCAGGCCGGTAAGGGGTCGGGAAATGTACGCAAAGGCCTTGATAAACCAGCGGAAGTAGAAACAGAGTCCCAGAAAGCTTCTGACGTCTTTTGTTGAGCGCGGTGCCGGGAAGTTCTGGACTGCGCCAACTTTATCCGGGTCGGGCTGAGCTCCCCTGGCGTCAACGAGGTGCCCCAAAATTGCTATTTGTCTACGGCCGAAATGACATTTTGAGGAATTTAGGTGGAGACCCACCGGTCGGAAAAGTGCCAGAATCTCAGAAAGGTGCTCGAGATGGGTGGTAAACGAAGGCGAAAAAACGATAACATCGTCCAAGTAACAGAGGCATGTGGACCACTTAAAGCCCTGGCGCAGTCAGTCCATCATGCGTTCAAATGTTGCTGGAGCGTTGCAGAGGCCAAAGGGCATCACCTTGAACTGATAAAGACCATCAGGTGTTATGATGAAGGCAGTCTTCTCATGGTCCATTTCATCCACGGCAATTTGCCAATATCCCGAGCGAAGGTCAAGGGGTCAAAAATACTTGGCTCCGTGGAGGCAGTCAAGGGCGTCATCTATCCGCGGAAGGGGATAAACTTCCTTCTTTGTGACGGCATTAAGGTGTCGATAGTCCACGCAAAACCGCCATGTGCCGTCTTTTTTCTTGACTACCACCACTGGTGAAGCCAGAGGGGAACGACCAGACCAGCGATTGTCGGCGGAATCAGCGGTGTTCGGCTGCGGCTAACGGCGGGAGTAGAAGCGTCGAGGAGGGTCGTCAGGGTACTGGTAGACGTTGTCCTGACGGGACGGAAATGGACAGCTCCGGCAGTATCGAGCCACGTAGCCTACCCGTCTGCAGTTGAAACAGATCGGCCGGTCGTCAGGAGTCCACCATTCATCAGCGAGGCGGCTCTGGAAACGTGGTGGCATATTGTCGCACCGAGAAGGGCTGATGGGTGAACCATAACGAGCGCATGGGTGACTCACGGAGCAAATTGGCATCACTCCTAGGTTCAGCAGCTTTTCGCGCACAACTGCCTGTATGACAGGTACAGGGACAGCGGAGGAGTTCTGGGCGTCGTGCGGGAAGCAAGTTGGGGCAATGGCCTCAATCTCGCGACGTACAATTCTTGTGATATTATCTGGAGTTGGTGCCATCCTGGTGGAAGGGCGCTGTCCTGCTGGCGGCTGGAGGTTATCTTCTCAGGAAGAGGTCGCAGCCGTGTTAGGGAGCCGGGTGAACTTTTGAGCGATTCGGCGGCTTTTCGCCAGCTCAAAGCGACGACATTCGGCGTTAAGGGTATCAAATTTGTCGCAGTTCATGAAAACTAGAAGGTTAAAAGCATCGTCGGCGATGCCTTTTAACACGTGGCCCACTTTTTCTTCCTCAAACATCTGACGGTCGACTTTGTGGCAAAGGGATAGCACTGTCTCAATGTAAGTAACGTACGATTCAGTGGGGCTTTGCACGAGGGAGGCAAGGTCATTGTTGGCTTCCAGCTGTACACTCTCAGACCGTCCGAACAGAGCCTTCAGCTCTTCTTTACAAGCGTCCCAACTGGTGAGGCGGGCCTCGTTTGTGTCAAACCAATCCTTGGCCCTACCTGTAAGGTACAGGTCCAGGTTGGCGAGCATGAATGTGGGGTCCCAGCGGTTGTGGCTACTGACACGCTCGTACATGAGGATCCAGTCTTCTACGTCGACGTCATCCGTGCCGCTGAATTTACCGGGTTCGTGCGGGTGGGTAAGGATGATAGTCTGGCCTGTAGCGGCCTGGCTAGGCGCGGTCATGGTGAGGGTTGTCCCCGAGTGCTCTTTGCGAAAGGAAGTGTGCCAGACGTGGTGTCCGCTACGCAGCTCCGTCTTCACAGAAGGCCAGCACCTCACCACAAGATGTTGCGAGGCGAGGATTCGATAGAGAAGAATGTATTTACAGTATTTACACTATTGACAGGAAGAAAGGCTGGGCTGCCGCTAACATTCAGAACGACCCACAAGAGACCTCGTCGTCTTCCTCTACCAACACCCGTCGCTGGACGCAATGTTCTTGCTTTTCGACCAATCCCTCAGAACTACATCGTTTGTCGTCTGCTGGTTTGGGCCGTGGCAATATCATCACCATACAGCTACCGGTGCACAACAAACCGCTCAGCAGAGGTACTGCCAAACTAACAGACTGACCCTCAAGTTCATGTTTAAGTTTTTTTATTTACATCGTGAAGATGTGGGTTGGCTCGAGCGAAAAGTGAAAGGAGTTTCACTTGAATAAGCCCGAGCCCCCCTTGTACAAGGCATCAATGCAATCAGGGCAGATAAAAACAGTTCTTCACATCAGAGGTTACTGAATCGAAACAATTCTACTTAATGTTCGTATAACAGTTACATGTGACGCCACAAAATACACACGATATTTCTATCAGTTCATTAATTAAAGAAACAACAACAAAATTAGCAATATAACACACAATCTAGGTACACTGTACATGTGTAAAAATATTATGAAACAAAATAAACCCTAACATTATTTAACAGTCACATTCTGGGCTATGAAAATATTGTTAAGACTGAAAAATGTGACGAAGATTACGGAAAGCATACTGTTCTAAAATTGCATTCTGGTGCATTAACCTGTTCAATAGGTGAGGAACAGCGTAACAAAGCATTTGGCGGCCATATTCAGTGCGACAAAATGGAATGTGCCAGTACTCCTGGTTCTTATACTATACATGGGAATGTTTACTTTTAATTGCAATAACTCCGTGAAAGAAGATTAATTATTATTAATGGAGGTTCTGTACCGAAGTGCAAGGAAATAGTCATACAGTTTAAGAATAGGCAACAAATTAAAACGTATGAACAGTGGTTCCGTATGTGCGAAATACTCTGCATTTGCTATAACGAATTGCTTTCTTTTGCAGAAGGTGTAATTTTTTGGTATTGGCGTGGGTAGTGGAACCCCAAAACAAAAAGAGTAATTAACATGAGACATAATGAGTGCATTGTAAATTATTAGTTTTATCCGCACAGGAAGGAAATACCGACATTTAGCAAGAATGCCTACGCACTTTGAAATTGAGGTTATAAGATAATTGACGTGCGGGTCCCAAGACATATTTTTGTGGAAGAAAACGCCTAATGTTTTTATCGTATCAACGATTTCAGTGTTTGAGTCGCCAATGTTAAGTGATATATATCGGGGGCAGGCATGCCCTATTGGATGAAAAATGATGGCTTTGGTTTTACGTGAATTGATAAGGAGGGAATTTGCTTCCGTCCATGTTTATAATGACTGAAGTGCTTTATTGATGACCGGCTGTAGTAGGCGTACTTCCTTGCCTTGCAAAAATAAACTTGTATCATCTGCGTATATGATGTATTTGGGCTTTTTATCAATTGTAACAATGTCATTAATATAGAAAAGAAATAATAATGGATGCTGAGCACGAGGTCGCGGGTTCGATTCCCGGCCGCGGCGGCCGCTTTTCTGATGGAGGCGAAAAGCAAAAACGCCCGTGTGTACGAGATTTCGGCGCACGTTAAAGATCCCCAGGTGGTCAAAATTAATCCGGAGCCCTCCACTGCGGCGCGCCTTATCGCCTGCGTTGCGTCGGCGCGTTAAACCCTACAGTCAAATAATAATGGACCTAATATGCTGCCTTGGGGCACGCCTGGTGTACTTTTCTGAAATGACGAAAAGTAATTTTCTATTGTGACGCATTGATTGCGGTGGTCTAAATATGAGTTTAGTAGCTGTAGTGGTAAGCCGCGAATGCCATATAATTCCAATTTTTCGAGAAGTGTTTGATGATTGATACAATCGAAAGCCTTTGAAAAGTCAATGAGTACTCCGACGCATATGTTCTTGTTTTCAAAGGCTTTCAGTGTGATTTCTTTCTGGGCGAGCAGAGCAGTTTCAGTCTACTTGCCCTTAAGAAAGCCATACTGGGATGAACATAATTTGTGCTTACGGGAAAAATTTTCTATCCTATTGTACATAATCTTTTCTAGGCCCTTTGAGAAAGCCGGGAGAATCGAAATTGGTCGATAGTTTGACATGTCATCCTTATCCCCACCTTTGAACAACAGGACAACTTTAGAATTTTGCATACATCTTGGAAATTGGCCGGTAGAGAGGGAAAGGTTATACACGTAAGCAAGCACGGGCGCTACGACCTTTACTACATATTTGATTGGCGTGATTTGAATGTTGTCGATGTCACGCGCTCGACTGTTCTAAAAGGAAGAGTCAATTGTGCATATTTCGCTTTCATTCGTCGGTTCTAGAAATATGCTATGATTATTTGAGCTGATAGCTGAACAAAAATGATTCTGATTTCGAGGTTTCCCTTTCACGACATCCTTTACAAATATGCTGAAGTGTTCGGCTAATTCTTTCTCGCGCATACAGCGACCATTTAGATTCAGTTCCGTAACACAAGGCGAGGTTTGTCCCCGATTAAGCAGAGTGTTCAGCTTTTTCCAGACTTGCGCACTGCCATCGGTGTTCCGTCTGAAATTGCTGCAGCAAGAACGCATTTCGTTCACTTTTTAAAATATCATTAAGCTGGTTTCTATATTTTTTTAAGTATAGCAAGATCATCCATCGACTTCGTTTTAAGAAATTTTTTGAAAAGTTTCTTCTTCCTATTTATCATTTTCAAGCATTCACTATTTATCCAGGGTTTACGGGTTTTGTTAAAGCGCTTTATAATTGTTTCTTTGAAATGCTGTTGGTAAATGCGCTTAAAAATGGCCATGAATTCATCGTAGGCCTCCTTTGCCGTTTCAGTGGAAAATACACTTTCCCATGTGCTGTTGGAAATTGAGCAGTGAAAAGCGTCTAAGGCAGATGGTGTAACATGCTGGGTTTTTATCGGAAAGTCTGTTTTAGATTTTCGCCTAAGCGTACTTCTGACAAGCATGTAAATGGGAAAGTGGTCGCTGATGTTGCAGCATAGTGCTCCTGATAGCGTGTTGCTCCCAGTAATGTTAGATATGAAGAAATCAATAAGGGTGTCAGTGTGCGCAGTGACACGCGTCGCTGTGGTTGTTGCAATCTCGTGGCCATTTGAACCTATCGCTGATAGAAGCTGAATTTGCATGGTGGATGGCTTCGAAACGTCAATGTTGAAATCCCCTCCTCAGATTAACTTCAATTGGTTGTCATTTACATAACTTAAAAACTTATCAATGTGGCTAAAGAAAGCACTTATACTGGAATCTGGTGGTCTGTACATAACAGCAAAAACGTGGTTTTTGGGTTATTATGTTAAACATTCTATGTCATCGGATAAGAAAGAAAACTGCGGTATAATGTCACAGCTTAGGTTATTTTTCATCAAGATAGCGACACCACCACCTCGCTTATTTGATCGGTTTAAGAAAAACGTTTCATAGCCATCGCGCCCGTATACTTCAAACTCATTTGTGTACCATGTCTCTGTCAGCAATATGACATCGAATTCAAAAACGAATTCATTCAAGAAAATACTTTGCTCATCATCTTTGTTCCTTGCGGATCGAATTTTTAAGTGGAAGCAGGTCAAATTTAAGTTTTTCTCAGAAGTTACTAAATTACTAACATCGTTAGGAGAGACTGCCATCACCGAGAGCACCCGGTAACGAAGGCGTTACCACTTTTTACACGATCCGGTCAACGTCCTGGGCATTTCGAATGTGTAAGATAGGAGCCGATTCATCCTTCCTTGCCATAATCATTCCTCCATTAGTCCAGACAAAGCGCCAGTTCTTGGCCTTCTTCTGAGCAATGGCCATACCGAGCAGTTGCTTCATAGGCGGGCAAAGCTGTTCATTTATAAACACCGCAGTAGTGGACGGGTGACCAAGATCGCGAGTTGAGACGCGCGCCTTCCTTTCCTTTTGCAGCACTGCGTCACGTTTCGAGCGTCTCCGGAATTGGACAATTATGTCCGGAATGGCATTGGCCCTCCAAAAAGCTGTAGACCCCACCGTCAACTACCTTCGTCCCAGGCGCCTGGCCTGTGAACCGGCCAAATCAGCCCTTCTCATCCTGCGGGCCCGGTCACGTGGCCGCCGTCCTCCTCCCACACCTGATCCTGAAGTGTCAATTCAAGGCGAACTTATCACCTCGGTGACCACCCTCCGCGTCCTTGGCGTCCCCTTCCATCGGGACGGCACGGGTACAGCCCTCCTTCCGCAACTGTAGACATCCATTACTCGCCTAACCCATCTCATCCGCAGAATCCGCAGCCGACATCACGGCCTCACAGAATGATAAATTTGTTGTCTGGTCCAAGCTCTCCTGATCAGCAAAATCACCTATCCCACACCGTACCTCAATCTTCGACCACAGGAAACCGCTAAAATTGAAGCCCTCATTCGTAAAGCATACAAACTGGCTCTTGGCCTCCCCGTTTACACCTCTACGTACAAACCGCTCAAGCTGGGCATACACAACGTCTTGGCGAGCTTGTGGAGGCGCAGAGAAACTCCCAACTTCAACGCCTCAGCTTCACGCCAACTGGCCATTCCGTTCTCCTCACGCTCGGCTACCCTACACCGCTAAATGAAGACCGACCACAACGCCTCCCAACTACCATCAAGCACCGTATCCACGTTTCCCCTATACCGCACCATATGCATCCCGCCTTCAACCGAGGGCGTCGGGAAGCGCGGGTCCGCTATCTCATGAAGAAGCTAGCGGATGACCCCCAGGTCCGTTATACTGACGTCGCCTATGACTCCTGCACTCGACGCACAACTTTGGTTACAATAAATCACGCCGGCCGAATCTCCACGGCTGCCACCAAGCACACCAACAAAATACAGACGGCAGAAGCTCTGGCAATCGCCTTCACAGCCACAACCCACGCCAAGCATCCGCACATCACTGTAGTCTCCCGCACATCACAGCAGGCATGCCGCCTCTACCAGGCAGGTCTAGCCCCACCCCAGGCCATTCCATTCCTCCAGCGTCTACCTGGCGAGACCACCATTACGATCGTCTGGAATCTCGGACACTCCGGCCTTCCGGGGAATGAAGCGGTCCACGCCGCCGCCCGAGCTCTGCACTTCCGGGCATTCTCCACCGATGGTCAGGTAATCCCATCACCCCGCACGAACGACCACGAGCTCCTCCAAATTCCTATGCCCCTCTGTGCTACTACACCCTTACCCGCCGAGTCTAACCCCCTCCGCACCACTCCCTAACCAATCAGCAAGCCATAATCTATCGTCGCCTTCAGACCGGTACCTTTTACAACCGCGTCATCCTCCACCAGATCGCACTCACTATCTACTCTAGTCAATGCCAACACTGCGACACCCCAATCACCAAATTCCCCCTCGTATACTCCTGTCCCCACTGCCCTAACCCACCCTCCTTCCCCAACCCGGAGCAGTGGGAGACTGAGCTGACCAGCCAAGAGGGCCTTGGTTTCTCGGGCCATTGAGTCGGCCCGATCGAGAGGCATCCTGGACTAGGGACGCTTCACCACCCTTTTGCTCCAATAAACGTTTATTACTACTACTAGTGTTTCAAAATTTTGTTCAACGAATGATCTCTATTTACGCTATTATAACAGTTATAGGTGAAACATTCGATAATTCTGTAATATTTTGAAAGTGCCATTACCATGGGCAAAGTACATTTTGCCATTTTCGGTAATTTTTGTTTCACATTTCTGTAGTTTTTTCAATTTCGTTCCACCATTAGCTTCATTTGCGGTATAATAACGATAACAGGGCAAACGTCTGTGATATATGCATTAATGTGGAAATGCCATGCGTTACCCGTTGTTTGCCATTTTGTGTAATTTTGTACTTTTTCTTTTATTTTTCAGAAATTCGTAGGACCAATTATCTCTAATTATGTTGTTATACCGATTACATTTGAAACTTCTCCGAAATGTGCGTTATTGCGGAAATGAAGGTTTACACGGATCGCCAGTTTGCGTAAATTTTTTTTATTATTAATTTTTTTTTGTTTTTCAGAATTTTTGTTCAACCTATTATCTCCATTTACGCTATTTTAACGATTACAGGTGGAACTTTAGCCTAATCTGCATTATTGTGGCTATGCAGGGCGTACACGTTAGGCCATTTTTTGTATTTTTTCTTTTTCTTTTTTTTTCAAAATGTTTTGCTACCAGCTATCTCCATTTAAGGTACTATAGCGATTACAGGTAAAACTTCCGCGATATCTGCATTTTTCTGCAAATTCAGGGAGCTACACGGTACTGGTTGGGGGGGTACCCCGGAAAAGAATGCTACACATAAAAATACTCACTTTTGAAGAAAACGGTAGAGGTTCCAGAAGATAAAGCCTATTTTGGAACTTGCTAGGCCCTGTCGTCAAAAGCACATCTTGCAACGCAAAAATCGTCAAAGCGTGTGCGTCAATCACCCATTTAGCATCTTGACCTTACTAAAAATGGAAGCTCGGCAAGTTGATTGATGTGTTTATAAAACCTGCTATAAAAGGTCGCACGAGCGAGAAACACGCGAGTTTTTCTCATTCCATGGTGAATTGCGCTTTTTATGTATGTATGTCGGTATTTTGTAACACCTTGCTGGGACTAATGCAGGGCCTGTAGCCCAATTAAATTGTGTTAAAGGCAGGGAGTGACATCAGGCATAATGCTCAACTCTGGCAAATTTTGCACGTCACTGATGGCAGATGTGTTTAATCGGCCGTCATTGCCGACGAGAGAGAAGGCGAGACACAGCCGCACGCTCTCGCTTGTGAAGCCAAACTTGGGTCACAGTTTATTTCTTGCTAGTGGCAGGCGTCGGACTGGCGGCGCATGGCCAGCACTCAAAGCTATCGCCCGTGGGAGTTCTGGCCCAGTACGTTAGATCGCCTGCTGGCGCCATCGGACAATCCCCAAGGGCGATAGTGCTGGGGCTGCGCCACCATTTATTGCCTGTAAATGGAAATGCCGACTGTGCGATGGCTGCAAAGAAACTCCGATAAGGCAGCCAGAGCTTAAGAAGAAATAGCCTGGAAACAAGCAGCTGATGCTCTCCATGATAAATTGTTTCTGCCACGTACACCTGTACTGACCCGGAGTATACACATTTTTTAATTTACCAAAACGCTGGATGCCGTTAATATAAGTGTGCGTTAAAAATGAAAATGGGATGTCACGGTGGGACTAATGAATTATAAGCTCTTAACTGTCCTTATTTCATGAAATGGTCTGTTTCTTCATTAGGTAAATTCTAACAAGTACTTTACTAAAAGACACGCTCATGAAGCAGCGCGGTATCGCAGTATTTCGGGCTTCTATTTAGTTCTAATATTGCTGATATTCTGGTTTAGGTGCGCGGCAATCCTATGCACTTCGATCCGTGCGAACGTGTTATCACGGTATTCACCTTGACACAACTCGTGCGCACAAGTCAAGCCGCCGCCTTCGAGGTGTGGTCCCGGAACTTGGCCTGCTTGTATTAGCACCTCGCAAGCTAACGCCGGCTGCGTATTCCCAAACCATATCCCGTAGGAACCCAGGCCGACCACACCCCCTAAGCAGGGGCGCAGCCAACGAGGTTAAAAAATTGCAATTTTTTAACCTACTTGGACGCAGCACCGTGACGTCTCTACCTATATGTGCGCGACTTCATGCGAGGTGGATTTTTTCTTTTTCCCCCTCCCCTCGTTTCGGCTGCTTTGCGGGCGGCCGATGTTTTCGCTCCGTGGGCAACTTGAGTTGTACTATTTATATTTTTATTCCTGCTATTTCTTGTTTATACCATTTGTATACTTTTTTGCGTGTGTGTGGCTTACAGTTGAGGCACGAGCTGTGACGAAATGCTGGCGAATTAAAAGGCCAGACACTAGAGAAATATATATATGTGGTAGCTAAAAATGTGTCGCAGGAAATAGACACAAGCTGCTCATCTATACCCATCAGTGGATCTCTAAAAGTGACAATTTTTTGCCGCTATTTGGACTCCGAGGTCACTATCGCAGAAATAGTGCGCAAAGGAGATAACTTTTTTACTTAGTTTTATCTCTGCTGCGACTACCGTGACTTCAAGCTCACGGGCAACTACTCATTAGTCGCAGCGAAAAGAATATACGTATCTGAGTGAGTGTAACACTGCATTAAATGAGAGGCCATGGGCCCCTGCGGGAGCAAGGATGAAGAGAAAAGGGGAAGGTAACAACTCGCACAATGAACACAGCTGCAGTCTTGGAGTCCTAATCGCAAAATGAACCCATTAAAGTCAGTCAGTGGCAGGAAAACGCACAGTTGCACAGTTAACACTTAAATGTACAGTTCACACTGTGGACAATGCGGTTCACACTGAAAAAAGTGCACGCTGCAGACAGTTCACATTGTATAACGAACGGGGAAGTCGGCCAGGCTGCTACACAAATTTGTAGAGTCTGTTTTCAAGGGCGTACTCGGTAATTGCTTCTAGTGCGGTAGGATCGCCACGGAACCGACTAACATGTTCCTGTTCAGTCGCAGGGGCGGGACCTAGAGTTAAAAGCTGGTGGCGATTACGGTCGAATAATGGACAGAGCCAAATTAAGTGGTAACGATTTGGTGTGCCTTCCCGATTACAGGGGGGACATCAGCGCCATTCGGATCCTGCTGGAGCTGTCTATTTATAAATAACGTATCTTATGCAGCAAAATCTCTGTGTGCAAGAAGCACAAATTCTTAAAAATAACTAATCGACATTGGCAACAGCGTGAGTGGTAGCACGCATGATTACTGATATCAAACTCGGCCTGATGGCTTCAGTGAAGCGACTGTGGTCAATAGCCCTGTACGGAAGACATATATCAAACTCCTCGAGTACTTCAGTTGCTGTACAATCCATCTATTACTTAGCCCTTGGTTGGTATATATTTTCGATATTGTTTCCCTAAATTGTTATGACCAGCAGTGCAAATTATGCAGAATTCATGACCGAGTGTAAAACGTGTACGTTTGAGCTGGTGTCTTTCTTATCAATCTATCACCCTTGCTAGAATGATTCACACCTTCCATTGCTGTTAACAAAATGTCAATGTTTTGCTTAGTGGCACTGTTCCTGATAAAGAATAATGCAATGAAGTTAATGTTAACGAAATTCAATGTAATAGTGCTTATGAAAGTGCCAAAACGTAGCAGCTCATGCAGCTGTAATATTTCGCAAGAGTAGGACAGTTTGTAAATGTAGTCATGGGTAATTGGCTGCCTTTCTTGTAATCCTTACCTGCACCACCGAATCGTGTTTTGAGGTGTGTATATAGTGAAAGAGCACCCAACTCAATTGTATACCCTTCTGTGTGCTGTAGAATGAGCTTTAAATGAGGGTGTTTGCTTTCCAGACCGTGTATAATTGCCACATGCGCGTGAAAGCGTCCATCTGCGCGCGCGCACTTCGAGCACCGAGTCGAGCGCTTATCTAGGAACACGATCGGAGCTCAGCGTCAACTTGCAGGTGCGTGAGAAGAGCGCGGAGAGATCAGGGGCTCAGGTACAAAAGGTTAGCTTCTACCACATGTGCGTCAGCTTCCCCAGCGCCGCAGGCCAGCCCCGCCCACGGAGCGAAACCATCGGCCGCCTGCCAAGCAGTCGAAACGACGGGAGGGGAAAAAAAGAAGAAATCCACCTCGCATGAAGTCGCGCACATATAGGTAGAGAGGTCACGGTGCTGCGTCCAACGAGGGTAAATAATTGCAATTCTTTTAACCTCTTTGGCTGCGCCCCAGCTTAGGGGGTGTGGTCGGCCTGGGCCCCTACGGGGTATGGTTTGGGAATACGCACGACGGCTAGCCAAACGAACCAGTGAAGCGGAGACTCCTCACCGCTAGTTGTCCACTGGCAGCGCGCGCCGCGGTCATCACACGGCGACACCTTCGACAAGGGAAGACTGGCTGGAACCATTTCACCCCGTAGCGCCTTCCAACGAATGGAATAAAGGAAGCAAGCTGCGGAATCTGTTGTTTTCATCACAATGTGTAGCTAGAACGGAGTACAAAAACTGTGAATGATCACTAACGAGCCGGCTGGAGTTTCCGCGTCAATTCTGGAGACGTCAATTCTGGAGGCGTTCTCGGCATCTGCGCGCACTACTGGTGCTTTGTGGAAAACACCAATATGGCCGATCCATTAGCCCGGTTAACAAAAAAGGACGTGCAGCCTAAAATGCACCCAAAATAGCGTGCAACGTTAGGTAAACTTAAACGTCGCTTGCAGAGTCCACCTTTACTCGGCCACTTTGACGACGATGCTGGCACTGTACTGCATACACACCAAGTACTGCACCAAATCTGATGATGAAAGGAACGTCAGATTGGGTACAGTACTTGTGCAGTGGTAAGACGGCGTGGAGCGGGGTACAGCTTATGCAAGCCCTACGCTGTCGCGCGCACAATCCAATCATTCCACAACGCAGAATAAATGATCACCTAGTCGACCATCACTATATTTCGACCGACATTATACGGGGACATTTCAAGGTGGCTGCTCATTATTACTTTCTATGCTGGTCGGCCAACCTAAAGAACCCTCCTGGACGCCACGCTCAATACTCTCAGGTAGCAAGAGTTTGATGTTAGTGCCCACTATAAGTCCTACCGTAAACCCAGTGATGTAGGTTGCGTCTCCAGAGCCCCCGTCGATAAAATTTCTACGGATGAAAACGATGATGGTTTGTGTCTTGGAGGCAGAATCACATCCCACCTTTCTCAAGACAAGCGAAATGCTATACCCGGTTATACAATGCACGATACAGACAAGAGGCATATACACCAGGAGAACCCGCCTGGCTTTGGAGCCCTGTTCACCTGTCATGTCACAGCCAAAAACTGAGGCGATTCCGAGCTACTATATAGACTTGTATATATTGTGGGAACGCGACCTTAGCGCGTTCCCTTTGGTTCGGCTTCGCCACACCGCTTGCTCCTCGCGGGAACTTGCTCGGCAAGACGTCGGCGAGGGGGATCTACCTCCTCGCCGTAGGAGTGTCTTTGAGCCGGCAAGCGCACGCGGGATGCGAGCTGCGGGGAGAGTCGGAGCTCGGGAAGCGAGGCGTCAGGACGCGCCTGGCGACCGCCTTCCTTCGAGGATCGGGCAAAAAGGAGGGCGACAATGGCTGCCATCGGCGTCCCAGCGAGGCAAACGCGAGCGCGCTGAGGGGCCCCCGGAGATGACTGTTGTCGCGGTGAGTCGAACCTCTCGATTCCCCTAAATTGCCCGGGCGAGGAACTAGATCCTCGCCGTCAACCAGCTAGCCTGCATGCTCTTTGAATGTTTATTGTCCTGTAATAAATGTCAATGAGCGAAAACACTTGTCGCTTCCTTTGTTCCGTCGAGCCACGGCCCGCCGCGGCTGGCGCGGCACAGCGCGCAGCCGCGGGGTGGGGGCAGATAGCTTACTAGCGGGGCGAAACGAGAAGACAGAGACTAATGATTAGTCTCTCTCGTCGCTGGTTTTGCTATTGCAGGGAAAAGTAAACCAATCTACTTTAACCCCGCCAACCCCACATCTGGCGCATCAACGTGGGGCTGGCTCTCGGAACATGGAACATGTCATTGTTCGGTGTGAGAAATATTCTTTGTCCGAACCTGACAAGTGTTACTGCTAGCGTGAATCAGATCGCTAGCGGAGGCAGGCGTACTTTCTTGAGAGCGGAGTGAACGTTGCTACATTGTGCTAGAACATGTGAGCGCCGAGTTTTCTCAGTGCGCCGTTTAGGCGGGGCGTTTCTGCCGCGGCAAATTGAGGCACTGAAATTCTTGAAGTCCAGCTCCCATGACGCGCTAGGGCATAAGGCCCGCGCTGTAATTGCAAGCCCTAAGTGAGCGAGTACGGAAGCTGAGTTGTTTGGCCCGATTTTCTTTTCTCTGCTGTCTCTTTTATCGACTCCGGGAGTCGGGCTCTGGGAGCCGTGTGGCCAGAGGCCACGGGTGCCGTAAGGGCTGTCTGGTATTGCGGCTCGGCACCGGGCGTTCCGACATCGCAAGACGCGATGGGCGCCGCCGCTCATTAAGCTGTTTGTATAGCAGCGAGCGGGTAAGGCCGACGACAAAGCCGATGTCTCCTTCACGGCTTTGCGAATGGGGCAGTAGAGCAAGCCTCTGGGTTGCCGGTCGTTGTCAAAGATGCGTGTTGCCCGAAGGCTTTTCGGAGCCGGCACCGCGTGGGAGAGGGCACGACCGAGGAGGACGTGGCTCGGTAGCAGACGGACGGGAAACGGCCCCTCTTCTCCACTGAATGGCGGGGTGCGTGTCGTCGAAATGCTTGTTTTAAGTGGTTCTGTACGTAGCGGGGAAAAAAATCTCCTTCGCCTCGAGAAAGTGAGTTTTTGTGCGCTGTCGGAAACCGTCTTTTGACAGCCGCAATTGTTTAGCGTCGTGCCACGCGGCCGATGCTGAGGAATAGCATTTCTTCCTTGCCTGACTTCATGGCTTGCGGGAATGCCGATGTGATACGCAATGCGAGTTGAGTCACCCAGGCTTGCTTGCTACGCGATGTCTGTGATGCCACCTGCTGCTCCGGGTCGGCGAGCGTTCGAGAGCTGGGGACCACTGGCGGCTGCCCTGGCGTGGCAGCTACTTGGAGGCGGCCTAGACGCGGCGCCGTGGGAGCTCCCTACGGCTGGTGTCTTCCTCCATGGAGGGCGTGTTGGTGCGGGCGGCGCCGTCGTGTGCTTCATGGCTTCGCGTCACTTCGGTGCTGGGCCGCACTTTGCGGCCGCGGGGCTCCTGGACCTGCTGATACGTCCTTGGTGCGTCCGGGCTGACAGCAGCAGCTGTACGGACGTCATCTATCAGCGCAGTCGCTACACTTGCTCGGGCTGGCTTCAGCACTACGCTTCGACACCCTGGCCTGCTGTCTTCGGCCAGGGCTGGACGGGACCTGCTGATCCTCACCACCAACTGACAAGAGCGCCAGTGCGAGCAACGATGCTCGTGTTGGCCTGAGCTGTGCTGCGCCACGTCGAACCTATGGCTGAGAACTCTGCGGCCCCCGTTGCATTGGGCCAGCTGATGCCTTCTCAGCGGGTCTTGACGAAAGCAGCCCCGGACACCGCTGTCGACGACAAGACTGCATCTGTGCATGACATGCGTGTTCGAACAACCTCGGTGTTACCTGCGACACCTGAGCGTAAGATTGTGCATGCGGCTGACGATGCATGTTTGATGACGGCGAGTGCGAGGACGGCTACTGCGCGGGGCAAACCTTCATGCTTTGTTTAATGTGATGAACATTGCGTTTAGATGTCCCCGTGTGCTATTCTTTCCACCGTACGGAAACGTTTAAGGTTGGAGGGATGTGGGAACGCGACCTTAGCGCGTTCCCTTTGGTTCGGCTTCGCCACACCGCTTGCTCCTCGCGGGAACTTGCTCGGCAAGACGTCGGCGAGGGGGATCTACCTCCTCGCCGTAGGAGTGTCTTTGAGCCGGCGAGCGCACGCGGGATGCGAGCTGCGGGGAGAGTCGGAGCTCGGGAAGCGAGGCGTCAGGACGCGCCTGGCGACCGCCTTCCTTCGAGGATCGGGCAAAAAGGAGGGCGACAATGGCTGCCATCGGCGTCCCAGCGAGGCAAATGCGAGCGCGCTGAGGGGCCCCCGGAGATGACTGTTGTCACGGTGAGTCGAACCTCTCGATTCCCCTAAATTGCCCGGGCGAGGAACTAGATCCTCGCCGTCAACCAGCTAGCCTGCATCCTCTTTGAATGTTTATTATCCTGTAATAAATGTCAATGAGCGAAAACACTTGTCGCTTCCTTTGTTCCGTCGAGCCACGGCCCGCCGCGGCTGGCGCGGTACAGCGCGCAGCCGCGGGGTGGGGGCAGATAGCTTGCTAGCTGGACGAAACGAGAAGACGAAGACGGATTAGTCTCTCTCGTCACCGGTTTTGCTATTGCAGGGAAAAGTAAACCAATCTACTTTAACCCCTCTTCAACCCCACAATATTTAAGTAAATAAATTGTATTACTGGAGTAAACCGTCGTTTCTAGGCGCCACAATGTGCAAGAGATCTTCGTAACATCACCGTTAAGCAATTCAACCGTATAGCCTTTTCACACCCTAAAATTCTCATACCGGCTCGTGTAACCGCGTTCTGTGGTAACTGTTTTAGGCAGTGTAGCCGTACACCACACTGCTGGCATGCTGAGCATTTGCGCAGCCATAGATCCCCAAACGTGGATGCTATGCTTTCACACATACAGATATTGTCACGTAGCCTAACACGACGCAGCTGTCTTGAAAAACCCCCACCTCCCCTCGCGGGAACCCCTGTGTAGATGCGACGCATAGGCGGAGCGGCGAAGGGACCGCGTTTTATAGCGCGCATAACATTGAGGGGACTGCGTAAGGCGGTCCTAGTCGATGACGACGTTGGCGTACTTGTAAAGCGGCGTGGACTCTATACTCCGCTTCATACATCAAGTGCAACGCTGTCAAAGCTAGCGCTCTTGTTTGCGCTGTGTGCTTGCGCGACCAAAAGTAGTGGGTTGCTTGCGGTGAGTCGGAAACAATAAATGCTTCGCCGGCAACCTTAAACCATAAATATTTATCATCAGCTTGACAAAAAACACCCGTATTGCTGGACAAACGATCAAAATATGCGAGTTTGTATTTTATGTTTGTCGCTTTCGTATCAGATTTTCGCTCTCCGCGCAACCTTCAACAGCGTTATTTGTTTACTCTTTCAGGCAGCGTTGAAAAAATGGCGTCCAGCTCTCAGGCTTCGGTCACGTCTCCTGCACGCATTTTTTCGAGGGTTTGCACATCAAGGTTGTCAAAGAACGTCAAGCAAGTAATTGCAAATGTGTACGCCCGTACCAGGATGCGTTTCACGGCGAAATGTGTGCAGGAAGGGCTGAGTGTTGTGAGCGAGGACACTGGAGTATCTCCCCGTACCGTGGCGAAATTGAAGGATGAGTGTGTGCGTGGGAATTCGGTGTCTCCAAAGAGAAGACCTCGCGACGTGACGATATCAAGCACGCGAACCGTCAGGCTTGACAGCTTCACAGTCCATGCTATCCATCTGAAAGTGCAGAGCATGTACGCAGAGGGAGATCCCGACACTGGGCAGTGTGCGAAAGGCTGTCAACGAAGACGACGACTTGCCGAACTTCATGAAAACCACCTTGTGGAGGTTAATGAAGGACCTGGGCTTCACCTATGATAAGATAATACAGAATCTTGGCATCATTGTTTGGCACCGCAGGTACCTGCGGCCGATCAAGGAATTCCGAAGACAGGGCAGGGGGAATCATTGATGAACTTCCCAGGAATGTGTGACCTCTCAGTGGCGGCTATGTTCACGAGGGGCAACTGGTGAAGCTGGACCGTGGACACCTTTCTGTGGAGCCTCCTCATGCTGCTTCATGCTGAGCCGATTCCCCGAGAAGGCTTTGTTACCGCGACAAAGCAAACTGTGTTTTATCGTTGTGTGGTTTTGTTCGTGGGGTTTAACGTCACCAAGTGACCCGCGCTATAAAAGTATAAAAGACACTACATTGCAGTGCTGTCCGGTTCGGTCGTGAAGTGTATACAGCCGGAACAATCATATAACTTCTGCAAAAACTGGGTGGAAGAAAGGAACGAAAGGAAGAAGTCGGACCCCACCACGAAATCGACCAGAGGTGCTCTGCTATAAATAAAGTTTGAGTTTGTTTTTTAAACCGCGAAAGTCAGCCTCCTCTTGCAATATCTGTGTACGACACACAATCCGTATTGCCCTTGTATGCATTTATGTATGGCAACAAATCTCCGACAAATTAGCTAGTACTGTTTTTGTCACAGCATTAACCTATACCATAGACATTTCCTTCAGAAAAAAAAGGCCATATCAAGGTTCGGTATGTAAAACAATTGACCTATCTACGATTCTCTTGCGAATAAGAGCCTAGCTTAAAGAGCTCCATTTTTAATCACAAAAGAAAATATAACTCTTGTTTCCGGGGTGAAACATCGTAGTGAAGAAATAAATAAATCACTCACAAGAGTTCACAAAAATGTTGCATATATTCGGACTGGACAGGGGCGAATAACAAATGTACAATATGCATTATGCGTTTCTGTGCCAGAAATGAGTATTCTAGGTACAGAAATCTGCTTTCTGGCATTTCCCATGAATAACAAATGATACGTTATTCGCACCAAGTGCTTCGGGCTACTCCACAGTGCAATGTCAAAGTCGGTTGCACGCTGTTTCGGTAAAAACTAAATCCGTTGCTCTGCTGGCGGCCCGATATAATCAATAACATGCTGAGTGTTTTAAGACTGGCCCAGAAAGAAGTGGATCATCAGGGCAACGGCAAAAAAATTAAAGCCGTTCCACTCAACGTAAAAGCTGTCGTAAATGCAGAGCAGTGATTCGCCATAACGGCCTGTGGCACCGTTAGCCGCTTACTGCTACTATACCCATCACGCTCTTCGCCTCCCTGTCTTACTTCTCTCTTGATGAATTGAACGGAGGTTTGTACAAAGCTGTTCAAATTTCCCGCCTTCGCGGTGCTCGCGCGCCCTTTTCCTGGAACGAACAGCGCGAGCGGTTCTCGCACGTACCGGCACCTCGCTGCGCAGTCCACAACGCGTTGTTTTTGGCGGTCCCATCTCCCCGCGAGGGGGACTCGAGTAAATGCGTCGCATAGGGGGTGGGCGTATTGCGTTAACGTTTAGTGTTTGGGGAGTTGGTGGTAGTGAATGCGTTGTATCAGCAGCTTCTTGACGTAGTTTAAATGAGTCAAGGGTATAAGGCGCGTTCGTGGCCTCCCGTTCTGTGTCGGCTTTGTGGCGCAGTGGGTAGAGCCCCATGTACATTGCGTTCCGCCCGCAGGGTCGAGGGATAGAATCCAGGCGCCGGATGGTATTTTTTTTATATAGTGTAGGGGGAGGGGTGCGGACTTCGACTACGGACGTCAACGCGGGTGACATCGTGAGTTACTGAAATGCTCGGCATTTAAAACGAAAGTCGAAAGTGAACACCTGTTGGTAATTCAGCCTGGTTGGAACAGCTGTGCTAACTAAACAATGAATTATCGAGTTTTTCTTACACAAAGTTCCCGCTAGAATCAACGAGGTAAACTGACAATGCTGCAGAATTGCGACAAAATTGCCACTGGAGGTGAAAGATCGGTGCGAGCTTGTTCCGTCCCGCACAAATGAGCCTGGTATGGATCGAATGAACCCATACGTGCCGTTAAGTTCCGCGTGTGGGCATTAAGTTACTTGGAACGAAATAAGATTTAGAATCAACTCGCAGAAGATGTGATGAAAAAATAAAAAGAAACGTCGGAACGCGGTGTCAAACCCATGCACTTAAAAGTTCAGCGTCTTTTCTCCAGAGCGACGTGTTAGACCACACGGCTGCAAAACCGCGCGGAGAAATACACATTTTGTTTTTGCGGACTACTTGCGTAGCCTTCACAGCGTTGCACTTGATATATGAAACGGAGTATAGGTGTTTCAGCCAAGCGAGGATGTTGCTTCGCCGGAGAACGGCACACCGGTTACATGCGCAGCGCGCCCGATGGAGAGGAAACCGCGGAAGAGGGAGTACTGCACATGCGCCGGCCCCAGCGCGTCTGCCGCGGCTATGACGCAACGTGCCGCGGCTATGACGTTACACCACCCAACACAATCCACTTTAATCCAAACCAATCCAAATCCAATCCAATCCAATCCAAGCCAATCCAATTCAATCCAAGCCAAGCCAATCCAATCCAATCCAATGCAGCTCGCGAGAGAGTGTTCGCTATCGGAGAGGAGAGGGGGTGAGCGGCGGAGAGCGCAGCTGGCGCGGCGAGGAGAATGGGGGAGGGGTGGACAACGCCGCCGCCGGTGACGACGACGATGACGACGACGCCGGAGGGACAAGGCGAGTGAATCAGATGCTCTGCATCTAAAAAAGACAAGTTTATTGGAGCCAACTTGTGCTCCCCTAACAACTCAAAGAATACACAGGCGGTGTAACAGCAGTCAACGAAGTGACGTGCGTAGACTGGTGTCGAGATTCGAATGCCGCGGCATCTGGTCAGTGGAAATTTATCCTTCGGCGCGAGGGTTTCTGGAATAGTCTAATTGTATCCAGAACACTGTATATCAACGAAGATAATTCTAGGCTTTTCGCGTTAGTTCGGAACGCTCTGCCTGTCAGAAGAAATAACACATGCGGCGCAGAAGGAAAGAACGGAACACGCGCCTCCCTTGGCACGCACAAGACCGATAACACAGACAGGCGCAGCCGGGCAGCAAAAGCAAAACACAAATAAACAAACCCAATGCATGGTTCACGGCATTACCCCCCTGTAAGGGTGCATCGACCGGGTGCTAACACAAGTGACAGTCCGAATAAAACAAAATAGAAGTCCGTCGTCATGCGTAGAAAGATTTTAAGCGAAAAACGTGGACGACTTCGGGCCGCGTGCGTCGTCGTGGTGTTCCGGGATCACCATCAGGAATCACCTCGTAGGTAAGGTGGCCAACACGTCGTAGAATCTGATAGGGTCCGAAATACCGTCGTAGAAGTTTCCCGCTGAGTCCACGTCGTCGGATGGGAGTCCAAACCCACACACGATCCCCTGGGCGTTACTCGGCTTCTTGGCGTCAGAGGTTGTAGCGTCGCGCATCCACCAGCTGCTGGTTCGTTGCGCGAACTCGAGCGAGCTGTCGCGCCTCCTCCGCACGGTGAAGGTATCCTTCGACGTCGGCGTTGAGGTCGTCTTCTTCCACGTGATGAAGCATGGCGTCAAGCATTGTAGTCGGCCGTCTTCCGTACACAAGCTCGAACGTCGTCATCTGTGGTTTCCTGGATAGCCGTGTTGTACGCAAACGTGACATACGGAAGGACTTCGTCCCAAGTCTTATGTTCAACGTCGACGTACATAGACAGCATATCCGCGATCGTCTTGTTCAGGCGTTCCGTTAGTACGTTCGTTTGAAGGTGGTCGCCGTAGTTCTTTGGTGATCCGTGTTGCTGTAGCGTAAGATTCCATGCATAAGCTCCGGAGTGAAGCCCGTTCCGCGGTACGTAATTACGACATCAGGGGCTCCATGTCGCAGCACAGTTTGGTTTCTGAAGAACTTGGCAACTTCTTGTTCAGTCCTCCTCGGAAGAGCGGAGGTCTCTGCGTAGCGCGTCATGTAGTCTGTGGCTACGACAATGCACTTGTTATGTGATCGTGACGTAGGGAACAGGTCTAGAAGGTCCATTCCGATCTGTTGAAATGGCCCCGACGGGACGGCGATCGGTTGCAGTATTCCGGCGGGTCTTGTCAGCGGCGTTTTTCGTCGGTGTCAGTCACGGCAACTCTGAACGTAGTGGGTGACGTCGGATGTTCTTCGCGGCCAGAAGTACTTCGCCTTGATTTTTGAAATTGTGCGACCTGTTCCGAGATGTCCGAAAGACGGGTCGTCGTGGCACGCTCCAAAATTTTGTCACGAAAGTCTGCGGGGATGACAAGAAGGTAATTCGTTCTCGTTCCGAGCCTGAAATTCTTCTTTACGAGAACGGAGTTTTGCAGGCTGAATGCTGGGAGGCTGGGTTTGGAGGTCCTAGGTGCGGTGACGTTGCATCCTGCGAGGTAGTCAATTATGACGCGTAAGTCGGAGTCGGCACGCTGCTTGGCGCCTACGTTACTCTCTGTCACGGCTCCGAAGAACGCGCTGTCTTCATAGGTGCCTTGTGGCGGTGGGTCGACGAGGGCGCGGGACAGGCAGTCAGCGTCGGGGTGGTTCCTGCCGGATTTGTAGACTATTGTAACGCCGAACTCTTGCCGGCACAAGCTCAACCGCTCAAGACGGCCAGAGGGGTACTTCATAATGACGAGCCAACACTGCGCATGGTGGTCTGTCACAACCTTAAACGGTCTGCCATACACGTATGGGCGAAAAATTGAAATGGTCCATATGATAGCCAGACACTCTTTTTTGGAGACAGAGTAGTTCTTTCCTCCTTCGACAGACCACGGCTTCCATAGGCGATTACCTTTTCACAACCGCTTTGCTTTTGGCGTAGGACGGCACCAAATCATATATCACTCGCGTCCGTGTGCCTTTCCGTTTCGGCGTCTTCGTTAAAATGAGCGAGCACGGGCGGGTTTCGCAGGTGTTGTTGCAGCTAGCAGAATGCTTTTTCTTGGTCGTTTTTCCAGGCGAAACGGGTGCTATCTTTTGTGAGGCGCGTGAGTGAGTCCGCAATGCGTGCGAAGGTTGTTACGAAGCGACGGCAGTATGCGCACCGTCCGAGAAATCTTCGCAAGATGTTTTTGTCTTTTTGTCTTTGGGAAGTTCGCTATGGCTGTTGCTTTCGCCAGGTCAGGCAGTACTCCCACGGAGTTCACGACGTGTCCAAAAACTTGAGTTCCTGGTAAGCGAAGCGGAACTTTTCGGGCTTCATCGTTAAACCCGACGAGTGAATAGCCTCGAGTACAGACTCGAACCTTGCAAAGTGTTCATCAAAAGTCCGGACGAATACCACAACGTCATCAAGGTATACGAGGCAGGTGTGCCACTTCAGGCAAGCTTGCGCAGTGTCCATGACCCTTTGAAAGGTTGCGCGGGCCGTGCACAGCCCAAACGGCATCATCTTGAACTCGTATAGACCGTTCGTGTTTATAACCGCAGTCTTCTCTCGGTCGCTCTCATCTACTTCAATTTGACAGTAGCCGATCTTCAGTTCCACCGATGAGAAGTACTTCGCGTGGCAGAGGTGGTCGAAGGCGTCGTCAATTCGTCGCAGGGGGAACACGTCCGTTTTGGTGATTTTGTTCAGTCTCCGGTAGTCAACGCAGAAACTTAAAGTGCCGTCTTTTGCCTTCACGAGTACGACCTGCGCAGCCACGCACTTTTAGATGGCTGTATTATGTCGTCGCTGAGCATGGCGTCTACGTCACTTGCTCCTTGCGTTTCTTCGAGGAACGCAATTGCAGCGGCCTCGTTTAAATGCTGGTACTTCTCGGTGAAATTGGTGACCAAAACGTGGGATCTGCGTTGCTTATACCGCACAGTGCCTCTTGCGACAGACGCTCTGCGGTCTAGAAGCAATTTTTGGTCAATCTCCACGATAGCGTCGAAGTCAGGAGCAGCACCTTCACAGTAGACAGTGATCATCAAGGTTGTGCGGGGTAGCAAGTTGACATGATCATCGGCAATCCTTACAGCTGCACGGTGTTCGGGGTTTGGTTCCGGCGTCATGGAGTGATCGGAGGAAAAAGTTATCGACTTGTTCTGCAGATCAATTATTGCGCCACTGTCCGTCAAAAAGTCCATTCCGAGAATTACGTCGCGGGAGCAGCGAGGCAAGACAACGAACGCGGCAGGGTACGTCGTGCTGTCTATGGTGACGCCAGATCTGCATGTTTCACTTGTCACGAGGTGGCCTCCTGCTGTGCGTATGTGCGGACTATCCCATCTGGTCATAACTTTCTTCAGCTTAGACGCAAATTGGCCGCTTATTATTGAGTAGTCGGCTCCCGTGTCTACGAGGGAGACTTCATCGAAGCCGTCGATGGACACCTTGACGTCTTGCGCCGCCTTCCTCGAGTTCCGGGTGCGTCGGGGCGTCGCTTCTCGGCTTGTGCGTGTTAACGGTCAGGCACTGTGCGTCGTCGTCGTCTTCTCAGCGGCAGTCTCCGTCATGTCGGGTACGCGTCGCGCCGTGTAGGTGTCGCGTGTTCGGGAGTTTCGTCAGGGTTAGTTCGGGTCGTCGGGATGAGCGCATGTCGTGAATGACTGTCTTCTGCGCGTTCTTCCGTCGTTGGGAGGTTTCCGGTTTTTTGCCGTAGAGTAACTTTATCTCCACAAGTTGCTGCTTGTTGTTTCTCCCGCGTGGTGTGTCGGACCTTGCACGGGGGAAGTCCACGGCCGACGGCGAGCGGTTGAAACGGGCTGGGCCACGGCTTGTTTGAGAGAGACACTCGTCCATTTCACGTGGTGGTTGGCCAGGGAGAGGGCGAGGCACACCTAGCCTTTTGTAAGTGCAGTGGCAGTAGATGTGGTCGGCCTCTCCCCAGTGGTAACACAGCGGGCGATTCTTCCTCGGTCTTCCTTAGCGCCTGGTTTCGGGTTACAGGTGGTCGAGTGGGCGACATTGGGCGGTGGTATGGCGGGGCCTCTTGACGACGTGTTGGAACAGGGCATGGTCGACGAACAGACGCATAGTAGGTCATTTCCTCTAGCTTGCGGGGTGCTTCGGATGGCATAGAAGTTCCCAAAACCTGCTGTACTTCCCGGACCACGTCAGTCAATGAAGCGACTTGAGATTGTGACGTCGTCGTCTGGAAATGTTTCCGCAGCTCCTACCTCACCACTGTAGGGATGGTGCTGCGTATAAGTCGGAGCTAATGGCGCCGGCACCAATATTCTCCAAAACCAGCGCATTGATTGGGCCGTCGTACAGCCTCGTTCGGATTTCGAGCGACTTCTCCATCGCGGCGCCCTAAGAAGCGAATTCGGACATGGTCTTGGGGGGTGCGAACAAGGCACGCGAAGAGCTCTTGCTTCACACCACGCATCAGAAACCTATTTTATTTTCCTTCGTCATTTCTGGGTCCACAAGGCGAAAAAGTCGCTTCATCTCCTCGACGAAGATCATGACCCCTTCGTTGGGGTGCTGCGTTCGAGTTTCCAGCAAAAGCGCTGCGCGTTCTTTTCTGACCGTGGTAGTAAAGGTCTTCAGGAACTCACTTTTGAAGCGAGCCCGGTTGGTCAAGGAGCTCTTGTGGTTACCAAGTGCGAGGTGAATCTTCCAAGTAAAAGAAGACATGCCGGAACGTTTCTGCGTCGTCCCACCTATTGAAGATCCAGACGCCCTCCAGTTCCTCAAACATTTTTCTGGATCTTCTGCGGCGCTCCTCGGAAGGATGGCGGTCCTCGTGGCTGCTGCAGGACGATTGGTGGTGTTGCTTCTTGCACCATGGTGGTTTTTGCAGCGGTCCTTCTTTTGGGTGCGTCTGGCAGGAGGCCAAACTCGGGCGGGCGGCCTTACCGTCACCGGCTGGCTCTAGTTGGACTGTCTTGGTGGCTTCCAGATCTTGTTGGTAGCGTCGACGGCGGCGGGCGCGTTAAGTGTTCTGCCTTCTCTCTGCCTCCACACCGGCACTGATATTAAAAGAGAACTCGCGCCGTAGAAAATCAGCTACGTTTGGACGTCTGGGATGTGACAACGTCTTCTGTCAGTTTGTGCACCACACTATCGACGACCCGCGTCCTGGAGACTCCGACGTACTCCCGGGCCTCGAATCACAGTGATCGTCTCGGATGACCTGGCCTATACCGAAGCCACGCTTCCAGGTAGCCCAATCGCATCCGACAGCGGTGCATCGTCAGCCCCGGTTGGTGAATATTGTGAGACTCTGTCTCTCATATGTAATGAACTGTTCGCCTCGTTTTTTTAGTTAACTGCTCTATTCGTAATATATGTTTGTTAATGCTCCTGATGGTATCAATTTGTCTAATTTTGAAATGTTTCTTGCATTTGTATTCGATCTAAGTTGTCTCTCATTAACGTTACATTACCTCGTGCTGGTGCAGTGTTTTCCCTGTCTAAATAAAAGTTTTTGTTCTGTTTTCGTTCAAGGCTTTGACTCATTCTTGCAGCTCTAGTCGGCAAAAGCCGCACATCAGACGGCCACCCCCTTCGTCACCTGTGCCCGGTAGGTTAAGTAGGGTTGTTTGCTCGCTTGAGTCGGCTCCCCACGTCTTCTAACAGCACACCCAATTAAAGAAACGCGGAAAATTTCTGGCGTACACAGCAGGACATGAAAGAGTTTGTCGCTCCGCGAGACATATAGCAAGGAACTTCTCCGAAGAGAAGAATTCTGCAGGCGCAGTTACGCAAGCGCCTGATAGACACAGGCTTAATATGAGGATTGCGAATTCAAGTATGCATATGTTGTAGGAGTAGAATTTTATGAGCGAGTTGAATCTTGACATCGGGTACTGTATACTTGAACATTGTATTCATTGTTTCTTTGCTGTACTGTATGCGAAGCTTGTACTTTTGTCACTCTGGCTGTACTCATTGTGTACTGTACTCATTGTGTATTCACATACTAGTTGCGTCTTGCATGACCTTTTTCATCAATTTTGTACAATAACTTTATTGTGTATTATTGTCATTTCTACTGGTGGCATTCGTGAACTTTGCGGTTGCATTTTATTGTTTGTGAACATCATACTAGTTATGGTTCTTATGCGTTTCATTGCACCAGTGCATTGTTTGTATTTCTAATACTGACGTACACTCATTGTATTTGAGCCCACGAGATTTTCGCACTCGAGCGCACCCTGTATTTTCATGAGTTTCGCAGTTGTAATGACTACTGCCCAGACATTTATTATGGGCACTAGATTATTCCGAGTACTAAGAACTGTATGTTTCTTAAACTTATCAGTTCTCCCTAGGGTATGTATTTGTTGAGGAACCTTTGGCAACCCCTTCAACTGTACCCGAGATATGTAAATTTCATTATTATAATTTAAGATATTGTACTGTTCTAGATTTTGTGTTTGTACGAACTACAACTTTGTTGGCTAATTGTGAACGATGCGTACGCACGACTTTCAGAGTTTTGGGAATATTATTGCATAATGATTTTAACTGGGGGGCTGTGTCACAAACTTGGGCGTACGACGTCTAAAAGTACCGTAAAGTTTTCTCATATTCATATAGTTCTTGTTGCGAATCGTCCCATTCATTCAGTTCAGTTCTATTCGCCCCGAGAAAATGCTGGAACTCTCTCGTACGAAGCGGCAGTAAGGCGACCACTCGCCGGCTCGCCGGCAAGAAAATATCAAAATAAAAGCTCCGCCGCTCAGCTTTCACCGAAGCTTCAAGTTCTTTCGAGGGGGCATGCGTGGCCTTGCGAGTGCTAAAGCGCAACAATGATTCCAGAAGGAAGAAAGAGGGAAGCTGTTCGGTCGACGGCGGCGGGCGCGGTGAGTGCTGTGTCCTCTCTCCGCTCCAGCACAGGTATAAAAAGAGAATCCGCGCCGAAGAAAATCAGCTACGTTTGGACGTCTGTGTTGTGAAAACGGCTTCTGCCAGTTTGTGCACCACAACGTCACCGGTTTGTGCACCACACCAGAGGACTCCAACGTACTCCAACGTACCCGCGCCCTAGAGGACTCCAACGTACTCCCGGGCATCGAATCACTGTGATCGTCTCGGACGGCCTGGCCTACAACGAAGCCACGCTTACCAGTTAGCCGAATTGCCTCCGACAGCGGTGCATCGTCCGGCCCAGTCGGTGAATATTGTGGCACTCTGTCTCTCATAGGCATCGAACTGTTCCTTCGTTTTCTTTTTAGGTAACTGCTCCACTTCGTAATATTTATTTGTTAACGCTCCTGCTTGTATCAATTTGTCTGATTTTGAACTGTTTCTTGCACTTGTATTTGATCTAAGTTGTCTTTCATTAACGTTACACGACCTCGTGCTTGTGCACTGTTTTGCCTGTCTAAATATAAGTCCTTGTACTGTTATCGTTCAAGGCTCTGACTCATTCTTACCCCTCTGGTTGGCGAAAGCCGCACATTACATGGCCACCCCCTTCGTCACCTGTGCCCTGTAGATTCGGTGGGGTTGTTTGCTCGCTTGAGTCGACTCCGCACAACTTCTAAAATCGCACCCAATTAAGGAACGTCTTTCAGGTTGGCTGACCAGCATAGACAGTGAAAGTGAGAAGCCACCTTGAAATATCACCCGCGTTGGTGCGGTCGAAATATAGTGACGGCCCACTAGGTGAGCATTTATTTTCTTTTGGGGAATAGTTGGATTGTGCACGCAAAGCGCACGGCTTGCGTAACCTTGTAACACATTCCACGCCTTCTTGTCCGTGCACAAGTACTGCATCCCATCTGATGTTGCTTGCATCAATAGGCAGTTCAGTGCCAGCGATGTCGTCAATTTGGACAAGTAAAGATAAAGGCGGAAACGCTGCTTGCTCTTTTGGGCCCCTATTAAGCTGCACGTCCTTTTTTTAGCTGAGGTAATGGCTCGGTTATGTTGTAGGTTTCCTCAAACCGCCACTAGTACGCGAAGAGGCTGAGAAAGCTGCTGTACGTGCCCAGAATTGACGCGGAAACTACAGCCAGCTCGTTAGAAACCCCTCGTAATTTTTGTAGCATGTTTTAGCATAACCTTCGTGTGAAAAGTACACATATTGCATCTTGCTTCCATTATTCCATTCGTGAAAGGCGCTACGGGGTGAAAGGGTTCCAGCCAGTCTTCCCTTGTCGAAGGTGTCGCCGTGTGATGACCGCGGCGTGCGCTGTCAGTGGACAACTAGCGGTGAGGAGGCTCCACTTCACAGGTTTGTTTGGCTAGCTGTCGTGATCTGGCGAGGTGCTAACACAAGCAGGCCAAATTCCCGCAGCACTCCACGAAGGCGGCGACTTGACTTGTGCACACCAGTTGTATCAGGGTGAATACCGTGATAACACGTTTGCACGGTCAATCCGTGCGTAGGATTGCCGCGCACCGGAACCAGAATATTAATAATATTAGCACTAATTAGAAGCCCGAAATACTGCGATACCGCGCGGTCTTCATGAGTGCCTTTCTTGAGTAAAGAACTTGTTAAACTATACTTAATACAAGAAACACTCTAGTTGATCAAAAAAGACAGTTAGGAGCTTTCTTACTCAGCATTCCCACCGTGACATCACATTTCAATTTTTCAACACACGTATATTAAAGCCATCCAGCTGTTTGGTAATTAAAAAAAACGTGTAGACTCGGGGTCAGTATAGGTGTACGGGTACGAGACAATTTATCATTGACAGCATCAGCTGCTTGTTTCAAGGCTATTTCTTGTTAAGCTCTGGCTGCCTGATCGGAGTTTCTTTGCAGCCATCGCACAGTCGGCATCTCCATTTAAATGCAATAAATGGTGGCGCAGCCCCAGTGCTATCACCCTTGGTGATTGTCCGATGGCGCCAGCAGGCAATCTTACGTACTGGGCCACAACTCCCACGGGCGATAGCTTTGAGTGCTGGGCATGCGCCGCCAGTCCGACGCCTGCCACGAGCAAGAAATAAACTGTGACCCAAGTTTGGCTGTACAAGCGAAAGCGTGCGGATGTGTCTCGCCTTCTCTCTCCTCGGCAATGACGGCCGATTAAAAACATCTGCCTTCAGTGACGTGCAAAATTTGCCAGAGTTGAGCATTATGCCTGATGTCACTCCCTGCCTTCAACACAATTTAATTGGGCCACAGGCCATGAATTAGACACCGCAAGGTGTTACAATATACCGACATACATACATAAACAGCGGAATTCACCATGGGATGAGAAAAACTCACGTGTTTCTGCTTCGTGCGACCTTTTAGAGCAGATTTTATAAAGACATCAAACAACTTGCCCCGCTTCCATTTTTAGTAAGGTCAAGATGCTGAATGGGTGATTCACGCACACGCTTCAAATATTTTTGGCATGGCACGTGTGCTTTGACGACAGAACCTACCAAGTGCCAAAATAGGCTTTATCTTCTGGAACCTCTATCGTTTTCATCAACAGTGAGCATTTTAGATGCAAAGCATATCTTAGTCGACCCTCCGTCGTCCCTCGGCGTCCGGCATCCGCACCTCTCCTTCCGTGTCCTCTCCACGCCAACTATGATAACGCCGCTCTCCTCCTCGACGCTCGGCTCTTCTCGTGCTGGCTCAGGAAGACACCGGCAACAATGTCGCTCCAGGAGCCCTTCAAGGGGAAGCGTGCTCGGCTCGCGCCGGCACAGGAAGACACCGGCGACACGGTCGCTACAGGAGCCATCTCATGGTGAGGGCTATGTCCCTCCCTTGTTGTTGCTCCATCCACACCCCCACTGCGCACGCGCGTCTCTCCTACGTTCCCCTCTCCTCCAGCTGTATAAAAGCAGGTGCGCGCGCTGCGCGGCGTTCAGTCTGCTCCGAGAGACCGCCTCCGCCGGTTCTGATCCGGTGTGGAACCTACACGGAACCAGCATGCTTTGCATCAGCACAAAGTTCCCTTCGGGGAGATGGTGTAATTTTTTAATGCGTAGCATTCTCTGCCGAGGTACCCGCCCCTCCCCCCCCCCCAGACTGTACCATGTAGCTCCCTACATTTCAACAAAAATACCGATATCGCGGAAAATCCACCTGTAATCGCTATAGTATCCTAAATGGAGATAGCTGGTAGCACGAAAGTTTAAAAACTAAGAAATCAGAAAAATAGAAAAACACGAAACATGGTGAAACATGCATGCCGTTCATTTCCACCATAATGCTCATTTGATAAAGTTCCACCTCTAATCGTCAAAATAAGGTAAATGGAGATAATTGGTCGAACAAAATCTTGAAAAACAAAACAATAAGAAAAATTTTAAATAAGTACGCAAAACTGGAGAGCCCCATAACGCCCTGCATTTCCGCAGTAACGCAGATTTCGGGAAAGTTCTTATGGCAATCGTTATATTCACATAATCGGAGATAGTTGGTCGGACAAAATTTTAGAAAAATACAAAGGAGAAAATACAAAAATACCACAGAAAATGGCAAAAAACGTATAACGCATGCCAATGCGACAATAATGCAGATATCATGGAAGTTTAACCTGTAATCGTTAAAATAGCGCAAATGGAGATAATTGGTCGAACGAAACTGGAAAAACAAAAAAATGTGAAAACGAATAAAAATTACGTTTTATGGCAAAACGTATAACCCATGGCCCTTCCACAATAATGCAGATTTAGCGAAAGTTTCGCCTATAACCGTTATATAGTGTAAATGGAGATCATTCGTGGAACAAATTTTTGAAAAACTAAATACATAAGAAAAATATAAAATATTTACCAAAACTGGCGAATCATTTAGCGCGCTGTGTTACCCCAATATTGCCGATTTTCTGAAAGTTCCAAATGTAACCGTTATAATGACGTAAACGGAGACAATTGGCCGGACTATATTTTTAATGAGCTAAAAATATGAATGGTACTAAAATAATATTTAAAATGGCAAAACGTATAAGGAACGGTTTTTTCTCAATAATGCAGATTTCGCAAAAGTTCAGCCTATAATCGTTATAATACAGTAAATGGAGAAAATGGGTCGAGGAAAAGTTTTGATGAACAAAAAGGAAAGAAGTATGTAAAATAATTATGCAAACTGGCGAACCGTGTAACGCCCTGAATTTTAACAATAATGATGATTTCAGGAAAGTTTCAAATCTAACCTTGATTTTAATGTAAATGGAGACAATAGGTCAACCAAAATTTTGAGAAAGTAAAAAAAGAGCGAAATGCTAACAAATTACGAAAATGGAAAAATGTATAACACACTTATATCCACATAATTACAGATTTCGCGATAGTTCCTCGTGCAATGGCTATAAATACTGAAAGTAGACATATTTGGTTGAACGATATTTTGAAAAACCTAAACTATAGGAAAAATCTGAACTAATTACGGAAAATTGCGAACATTGTAATGTCCTGAATTTCCACAATAAGGCATACTTCAGAAAGTTCTAAATGCAATCGTTATAAAAACGTGAATGGAGACAATTGCACACGCTAAATTCTTAAAAAATATAAAATTTTTATAAAAATACGGCAAATGGCAAAACGTAGAACGCATGCCATTTCCACTATAATAGTGATTATCTGAAAGTTTCTGATGATGATGGTTGGATGTTTATGGCGCAAGGCCAACTAGGGCAAAGAACGCCAAAACAGTGTTTATGTATGAAGGATGTAGACGAAAACTCTAAAATCGTTCAACAAAAACAAAACTATAATCAGTAAAAGACAATGAGGATGGCTGGTGTAAAAGGCCCGGTTGTGATGTTGCATGGCATAAATCAGGTTCAAAACAATGCGTGATTAGAAATGAGGTGTAAAAACCTGAGCATTGTCGCCTAAGTACCCAGATGGGTCATTCAGATTTTATATATCTTTTGGAATAAAGCGTACTCTTCCTAATGGTGGAGTGCAGAGTAATCATGGGAGCATCCGCCGAAAAACAATGCTGGGTGTAGTGGAATGTGTTGTCTGTAGAGGTCGGCGAAGTGTTTCTGTCGTGTTGTGTGGAGTGGTTTGCATTTATGTTACACACGGATCACGGATAGGCCTTCTCCACACCTGCTGCACCGGTGTCTTGGAGATCCCGTGTACCGGTAGGAGTGTGTTGCATGCATGTGACCTATCCGTAAACAACCCAGGGCAACTTCATGGTGTCTGTTGTGCGTGTCAGTAGTGTATGCTTCCAAGAGTGTCTTTATAACGTGTAGTTTGTTGTCTGTGTGTTTAATCCAGTGTGCTTGCCATGTTTTGCGAATGTGTTGTGTGATGTGTGATTTAAGGTCAGTGTACGGTATTGTTGCTAAGTGCAGCAACAGCGGCCATTTGTTCTGCTGTCTCGTTTACGGTGATGCCCGGTTGACCTTGCTCCCAGCATGGGGTAACTTCAAGGCTGAACGCATAAATTGACATAATGGTTTTATAAACTAAATGAATAACATAATTTCTACAAAACCTCTTAGATGCCAATGCGCGTACTACGCTCAAGGAATCTGTGAAGATGATAGACTTACAAATTTTATGATTGACTATTTGCTTTAAAAGCAAAAAATTCAATAGGCTTCAGCCGTAAAAATGCTGCGTTTCGAGTTTAGGGTATTCGATACCTTAAAATCAGTTCCGCGCGCAGCCCACGACAGGGTAAGGGCTGTTTTTGACGCGCCCCTAAAAATTATGCACTGTTGTTTTTCTCTTGAAGGAACAAGAAGTGCTGCAGAATTGCAGTTCTGGGCACTCGTTTCTTAACTGCTACAAAAGACACGTCGTACGACAGGGGGCGAAGCTGCCATAGTTGGTAAAAAGTTGGAAAGGGTTGATTTCTAGGTGTCTCAAAAGGTGACAGATAATTGTGATGCTTCCTCTCTCACTCTGTGTCCGAACTGAGCAGAGATAGATGCATGATTTAGAAGAAGTTGGGACATGGGTGTATTACGAATAAAAGTTTGAAAGAATGGTGGGTTATTGACGAAATTTTAAACGCGTATAGAAGATGCATGTATGTTCGCTGGTGATCTAGTTACCATTTATCGCACTCAACGTATAGGCTTTGTACGTAGCTAGTACAGAAAGCGCCTGATGCCAGGCAAAGCCCCCAGGAAGCACTGGGTCTATCATTGTCCGCGCTGTTTTTCATGCCGACCCATAAAGCACACTCCCTTACTCCAAGCTGGACCCCTCCAAGCTTGTGAAGACACGTAAGAGGAGTTGCGTGTCCGCACCATGGACTGGTGTGAAAGGACGTTCAGAATGTTTATTCATTTAGGGCATTTATGTTTTAATTGTTTGATGTGAGGAATGAATGTGAGTTTTTCGGCTAATAATACGGCGAAAAATTTTTGTTCCTTTTTTTACAGGAATCAAGTCACCCTTCAATTTAATTTCAGGGTCGCGATGGATACAGGGCCTCTCTAACAAGACGAGGCAGGTACTTTTTCCAGTATTAAGACTATAACTGTTTTCATCTGCCCAGCGAGCAAGCTTCTTGCTTTACCCCAAGCTGGACTTGTCGTTCACATATAGACGTATTACACAATTTAATTGTATTTGTAAGTCGTCTATATAAATCGAACAAGAGATTGTTCGTGGGAATGCCTTCTGAACCAAATTAATTTTGACTATAAACAAGGTGCAGCTCAAAACGCCACCTTGAGGCATGCCATTCTTCTGCACATGAATGTTTGAAAGTGCCGAACCAACTCTGACACGAAATGTTCGTAAAGATACGTAACTGGGCAGAGTGCTCAGCATGTTACCAGATATACCAAAGGATTTGGGTCTCTAGGGATGCCATAGCGCCATGTAGTATCATATGGCTTTTCAATATCAAAGAACACGGTCATACAATATTGCTTATGTAGGTAGGCATTTTAACGTAAGATTCTAGCGCTACTAGTTGGTCATTTGTAGACCGCCCCCCCCCCCCGCTGAAGCCTGCCTGGCAGCTCTCGAGAAGACCGTTGTACTCAAGAAAGTACACGAGTCTCCTGTTGATCATCTTCTCGAGAAGGTTTCCCAGGCAGCTTCTGAGGGTGATAGGTCTATAACTGGCGGGAGAAGAAGGGTCCTTACCTTCCTTCAGGAACGCCACTACAATAGCCTTCCTCCAAGATTTTGGGATGTGCCCCGAAAGCCACATTTTGTTGTAGAGGTTTTGGAGGGTTTCAAGTGTGTCTATATGTCGGTTTTGTAACATTGTGTATATAACGTTGTCTGGGCCTGGAGCTGAGGGTGTACACGTGCTAAGAGCAGCACTAGGCTTATGTCGTGAAAACGGGGAGTTGTTAGAAGTTTGTGATTTGTTGTTGTCGTGTAGGGACATCTTTTCACTAGAGTTTTTATACTTCAGAAAAGTGTTAGTGTAGTGTGCTGAACTGGGCACTTGTTGGAAGTGTTGTCGAGTGTGTTAGCCTGGTCTTCCAGTGTGTCCCCTGTTGTACTAACCAAGGGAAGGCTGTGTCTGATCTCCTTTGAGAATTCATATACTTGTCTAGACTTTGTGTGTGTCGGTGTATGAGTTAATGCATGTCAAGAAGGTGCGCCAGCTCTCTCGTTTTGCCCCACGTCGCACGCGTTTTCCAAACGCGTGCGACCTTGGGTACATTTTAGTGAATCCAAAATTATTTGCATGGGTGATTTTGATGCCCCAGGAATCCACTGGCCTTCCCTTACGTGTGATGGTAGCTAAATTAATATGTGCAGAGAACTTATTGGCTTAACAGTATTCTTCGGCTTAGCTCAAATTGCTCATGGTGCAACTTGGTTGAATGCTGTTCTGCACCTCGTATTTTTAAGCTGCGCCCTTTCCGATAAAGGCTTTAACTTCGAAATATTTGATGGCTTGTCTCACCATCAGGCTCTTCTCGTTTCTCTCGCATGTGAAATCAATAGGCCGCGATATGTTTTCACGTAGTTTCCTGACTTTGAACGTGCGGATGACCTATCTGTTTTAGACGCTTTTGCGGATGCGTACGATGACTTTGTGCTGCTCTGCGCTTCAGGCGACATTATTGCACGAACTAGCACTTTTGAAAAGCAAGTAAAATTATGCATTTTTGAGTTTATTCATTTGAAGTATAAAAAGAAAAACACTAACATTCCCTGCATGAACCGCGATCTGTTACACTTATCTCGAGAGTCCGTAGAATTGGGCGCTGCAAATCGTCTAGCAATCCGAAAAGCATTGTTATATTTAATGAGGCCAAGAGCGAACTTCTAGAGCAGGAAAATATTGCTAAAGACTTTTTTCCCCTGTTAAACTACAACGTCTACTATCCAAAAATACCCGCACATTTTGGCAATCCATCCTGCCTCGTGATGCCTCCTACAATTCTTCCATAATCAATGACAGAATCATAAACTATCCCCCGGAAATTTCCAAAGCTTTTATAGCATTTCTTCAGTCTGTTTTACAGTCGACAATCTTGCTGTTCTTTCTTTTGACACCTTGGATTTAATGTCTCCAATTCGCGATATAGCGGTCGGGGAAGAGGGCGTGTTACATCTCGTACCTAATCTGGAGGCACAAAAATGTAATGGCCCCGATGATATAATTAACTTGTTTCTCGTTCGCTACTCTCTGTGGACCTCTCGCTGCCTTACAATATTTTCAATAAATGCTTATAATCTGGTAGCTTTCCAAGATCTTCTAAAAAAATCCAACCTGTGAATGTGGTTGGAAAGCAAAGCTGTAAACGGCACCCATGACGATTACATATACGACGTCACTTAAATTCCCTCACATCGCTCTACAAATAGCAAAACCAGAGATAAGTGGAGTGCACTTAACCACACCATTTATTACTTCAAACGGATATTCTTGTTAAGGTTAAATCGATGCATGAAGCATGTACGGTGTTTGGTTGGGTTGTATTGGTGTAGCACAAGAGTGAAAAGTATTTTTATGAAATTAAAGTAAGCTCCAACCCGGTGTTAGACGATCTGTCCTCTCCGTCTCTGCGCCGCGGACGGAGAAGACGAGATTTGCGGCAGAGAAGGAGGAAAAACTACTTCTGTTCAGATTTCTCAACGGGCCAGAGTGCAGCCCTGGGGAGTGATTCCTTCTTCTGTGGGGCCCATACGCAGTCCGCGGAGCCTGTGTTCTGTCTACCCGCTGAAGCAGGGTAGTTAAAGAGGGCCTGGACAGCAGCATCTCCCATTGCTCTTGTTGGGCAGTTGACGGAAAGAGCGGAGGGTGCTCAGGGCTAAAGTCGCACCCCCCGAATACGGGGCTGAGTGTTCCTACTTCTGAGCAAAATTTACATTCAGCGTCATAGAAATTCGATACATTAAGTGAAGGCGCGTAGGCTGTGGGAAGGAGCCTGGAATGTATGAGCGGTAGGGTAGTTTGTTGTTCTCTGGAAAGGACAAAGTAAGGCGAAGGTACGGTCTGTCTCAGAAGGCGATAATGCTGGGTTATCTGCCTGAACGTGACAAGCAGGTGGCTGTCTTCGTGCAGCTCCATAGCACGGGAGGTAAAAGCGCAGGCTTGTTGGGTGGGCGTATTACTTGCCCTCTATTGAAGCGTGAGGAGGTGTCCAGATGAGCTGAATGGAACCGTTTGGGGAGTGCTTTTTTAGCACACGCAGTGCAGGTCAGGACACGCAACCCGACTAGTAATTCCAGTAGGCTTGCTGGGAATTGATGACTGCCCTGCGACGCCCTGGTTGAGCGAGAGCCGAGGTGATGGCTGCCTCTTCTGCTGCCGTCATTTCTTGGGTCTTAAGCGAGGTACACACAAGGAGGTTGGCTCTGGAGGTAGCCACGATAATGGCGTATTGCTGCCCTCGATGTTTGGTGGCGTCTGTGTAGATAACTGCATAATCCCCACCGAAAGTGGGGCTCAGCGCTTGAGCCCGTGCTTTTCGGTGACCCTCGTCACGTGAGGGGTTCACATTTCTAAGCAAAGGGAGCATCTTTAGTTTTTGTCGCCAAGAGTCTGGGAGTAATTCAAGCAGAGTGGCATTATGGGCTGCCCAGCCACGCTGGCGAAGCATGCCGTTACCCATAACAGTTCTTAGTCGGGCCTTCTGGTTAGAAATATGCCCTTTTATCAGCTCTTCCACCATGTTGTGGAGCCCCGTGCTAAGCAGCCTCTGTGTGGACGCACTCATGAGAAGACCAATGGCCTGCTCGACTGCCTTTCTAATCATTATATAAAGCATCTCTATGTCTTCCCTGTCGAGAAGAAAACAGGGGGTTGACGTAAGTAACTCTCGAGAGGACAAAATCTTCAATTAATCGAAAGGTACCGGATTCCTTTAGGCCTCGCTTCTTGGTGGCAACTCGCCCAATCATGTGTATGATTTCATTATTGCTGTTTTTGAGGCGCTGCAAGGAGACGTCACTCTTGGTGTTAGCCTCGAGATGTCGGCCCAGGTTCTTGATGCTGGGGCTTGGAGTGATGGCCTGGCCATCAAGGAGTATTTGAATGTATTCCTTGGTTTGGTGTAAGGGCGCACGAGAAGGAGCTGTGATTGTTTACGTGAACACTGGAGGCCACAGGCTTTAGCACATTGGTGTACTAGAAGTGAGATGCCATGCATCGGTGTGAGCTTCCTTTAATTTTTGTAACTCTTAGCACATGAGCAAGGTGCGCAGAGGACCGCCAGACGGGCGTGAGTGGTCGCGTGACGCTTTCACGTGGCATTCAGCGAGAACGCAGGGGGTAAACCCGCAGATGTGATTGGTGAGTACACCACCTGTCTTCCCAGTCTTCGCGTAGGCTCGTAGGTAAATCGGCAAGACTATGGGCTCTCGCTTTGTTAGTCTATTAGTTCTAGGTTCAATTCCCGGCGGTGCCAATTTGTGCGCTGGAGTTTTCTGGTTACACCAATGGTCGCTAAAAAACCCTGGGGGGGTAGAGGTAAAAAGCTTTTCTTTAAAACGGAAAAATAGTACCTTTATATAAATCTGGGTACAAGCAAGTCCTCAGCAATTATAGGTCCATTTCGCTCACCTCTGACTCCTGCAAGCAATTAGAGCACATTACTTACAAACACATCATTGAATTTCGCGAATTTAACAATCTATCGTTTAATTAGCAGCACGGATTCAGGCGTGGTTATAGTACCGTTACTCAGTTAACTGAAATTGGGCACGACATTGCTAGTAACATGGACATTGGGAATGAAGTTTACACACTATTCATTGACTTTTAGAAGGCGTTCTACACTGTACTTAACTCTAAATTACTATGTAAATTACATACCATATTCAACAACCAGCACCTAGTTACTTGAATTTCTAATTTTCTTTCTGACCGCTCTCAATACGTTTGTTATAACTCGGCTGACTCCAATGTTGTTAGTGTTTGTCCGTGCGTTCCGCCACGTTCCGTACTGAAAACGCTACTGTTTTGTCTGTATATTAATGATTTGCCTAGAAACATCACTTCTAAAGTTCGCCTGTATGCTGATGATTGTATGAATCTATGGACTCTCCTGAATTTATTCATCGTGTAAATGATTTATTTAAACAATTTTGTGAATGGTGTGTAACCTGGGAAAGTAGTATTATTATAACACATCTGTGCTTATTTTTTTCACAAATAGCAAGTCCCCTTCCTGCTACACGTATTCTTTTAACGGTTCCACACTAAAACAGTAACAGAATACAAATATCTTGGTGGTATCCTTTCTAGCAACCTATCTTGGTCACCACACGTTAACTCTATCTTCCCGCGATCTTTAAAAAAATTAGGTTATTTAAGATGAACGCTGTCCTAATCCCCAAAAAGTACTAAATTACTAATGTCTAAAACATTGTTTCGGCCCGTGCTTGATTACGCACGCCCCGTGTAGAACCCTCACAAGCAGGGCGACATCGATAAAATGGAGACCATTAAAAAGCCACCAGATTCATTTGTAATCATTGTGAGCGTTACTTGTCGCCTTCCCTAGCTCGTTCATCCCTAGAACGTACTGCACTAGGCGCGCACCGAGTCAACAATTCTATGAAACTGCTTCATTGTTTTATCCATTCAGCTTATCGTATCTGACGTTACATACATTTTATTTTCCTCGCCGTCCATTACCAGAACTAATCACTATCTTAACATCACGCCGTACCACTGTAGAACTAACACATTCAAATTTGGTTTTTTCTCTTTAACCACCAAATACAGGAAAGGATTGTCTGGTGACACCCATTATCTTCCCTTCCAGAAATTTATAGTTATCATTTCCGATTCATTGGGATTGTGCCTTTTTTATACTGTTACGCCGCTCTGTTTTATTGCTGTTCGAACTTATTGTGTTGCATGCTCACTCCTGCCATAACCTCAAAAGGGGGCTGCAGTAGTTACAAATAAATATATAAATAAATATCCTCCCTTCCAAGTAGTCTGCGTATGGTCTGTCTCCTGCTTTCTGCGAGAGCTCTGTTCTCTACTTACCCAAAACATAGAACAAACTTTGTTCGGCACAATGGCGCTAAGTCTCGCAGCTTGGCTGTGCGATCCGGGATTCCCCAGGGCTCCATCTTTTTCCTTTTACCGTTTTACGTATTTGTGAATTATGCACAGTTCACTGTAAATTTTTCCTCACTCCTGCAGTGTACAGAGTACATAAGACATAAGCGCGCGGAAGTATCAAAGGCTGATTGCGCCCAGCTGCAGAAGAACGTACACGCGATTTTTCTCTGGTTCAAAACTAGCTACCTATACCTGAATCCTCTGAAGTGTGTTGCTATTACATACAGTAGAAAGAATTCTCCTCTAATCTTTTTGTTCCACATTGAGTCTCAGATTATAAAGAGCAAGAGTAACACGCAATTTGGGTATTTTGATGCATAAGAAACTTCGGCTCACACCTCATGTTAACCACCTAGCACGCATATTTCTTCAGACTCTGGGTGTGATCTCTCGTGACACAAAAGCCTACTCAAGTGGATCGTATTTTCTAGCCCTGTATAAAGCCCTCGTTATCCGAAAGGTTGAGATTGCATCTTCAGTATAGAACTGCATGAGTGCGCCATCATCTGTGGGCTTAGAGAGGGTGCAAAAAAGGTACTCTCGCGTCCTCTCTCCCTGCTATGCCCCACATCAAACATCCGCTTACAACCACGTCCTTAAGAAGCTAAACCTGGAAGAGTTACAATGTAGATGCACGAACAACAATTTATGCTTTCTTTTCAAGTGTGAAAACTCTAAATTTGACGTCCTGAAGTTACTGAGCTCTATTCGCATAAGGGCACGAATACGAGCACTCTGTCCCCACATATGCTTTGATGTAACGACCACAGAGATGCTGTTTCCTGTATACCTTGTGAAACGCTAGTATAATCATGATTCTCACGTATGCTTCGACCACTTTTGAGGCAATGATATTTCTTTCAAGCGTGCTGTGAAAAGTGCAAGTACCTTAAAGGTTGTCGTGCCCGCACAGTACGGTATGCAAGAGATTCTGAATTCTTACTGTTCTTTGCATGTGTCTTCGCGTGTTCATGCGCGCGTATGTTTATGTCCATACATTTCAATGTACTTTATATGTATTTCGTGATACTTATTTCCTCCACTGTGAGACTTCAATTCGAATGTTTAAAACATGCGTGCTTGAAGATGCCTGTATGATTACATGATCCGTCTCTTCGTTCCTTCTAATGTACCTTACCGCAATGTTCATATCCCACTTCATTGTGGGTTTCTTCTATTTGTGACCCTGTTCTTACAATGCACCACATAAGAAAGGCCCCGTGCTCATTGTGGGGGCTGTAAAACAAATGCCATATAAACAAATCATTGTCCCAGTCAGTCACCTGAACGTCAGGTACGGCTACAGAACTTGCATCTCTGCGGGTGGCTTTTCCCTCACATCATCAAGTACCGTGCAGGAGAGTGGGCTTTCTTCACGGGATCCGGAGCTGCACTTCAGTGTTTAGAGCGTCATTCCCGAACCACACACACGCACGTAGACACACACATATTTATATATATATAGCCAATCAGGAGATGGGAAATGACGGGCTCCGTGCAAATAAGACAGAAAATAAGGGTTGGCAGTCAAGAAAACCTCGGAGAGCAAAGGGGAGGTTGTGGTGGGTCATAGAAAGAGATGAAGAATTTTTTGAGGCGAAAAGAAAGTGGTGAAAAAATGCCCGCCGGGTGGGATCCGAACCCACGACCTCCAGAATATCGGTCTGGTGCGATAACTACGCTACCGGCGGGGCTGTTTCCCCAGCACTTTCTCTGGTGCTTATGTTAAGGTATTTTTGTTTTCTGCACTTGGGGGTGGTAGCCTCTTTTCGACTAAAAAAATTCTTCATGTCTTTCTATGACCCACCACAACCTCCCCTTTGCTTTCCGTGGTTTTCTTGACAGCCAACGCTTATTTTCTGTCATATATATATATATATATATATATATATATATATATATATATATATATATATATATATATATATATATATATATAACTATTAAAAAGGGGCGCAATAAAAAACATAACAAGTTTACTTCGCAAACATAACTTTACATCGACGGTTCGGACGGGGACCGTCCTTTATCTTGATAAAGGACGGTCCCCGTCCGAAACGTCGATGTAAAGTTATGTTTTCGAAGAAAACTTGTTATGTTTCTTATTGCGCCCCTTTGTACTATTTAACCTTCACTAGCCTAATCGTTTACCTTATATAAGGTTACTAACCTTATTTTTTCGCGCTCTGTGTGAGTTTTTGATTCCAGACTATATATATATATATATATATATATATATATATAAGAGAAGAAAAACTTCGAACAAGGTAAAAGCACGATTGTGGCCTACGTTTCAGCAATGAGAACTTGCTTTCCATGGCCCTGAGGAAAGCAAGTTCTCATTGCTGAAACGTAGGCCACAATCGTGCTTTTACCTTGTTCGAAGTTTTTCTTCTCTTGTGTTCTCTACCATCTTCAAAGTTCTACTACTCCCTATATATATATATATATATATATATATATATATATATATATATATATATATATATATATATATATATATATATGTATATATATATATATAAAGAAGTGCCCGACGGACTGACTGACTAACTGACTGACTCATCAAAGCCCAGCCAAAACTGTTAGATCTGAAGACCTAAAATTTTGCCATTTTATTTGCGTCATTGAGTAGGTCCTCTCTAAGGCGGGTTTTTCGGAAATTCCACTTCTAACCGAGGAAAAGGCTGAAATTCTGGTTTCGCGAGTTCGTAATTTTCTCGGTGACCCATTCACATATCGAAGTGCTTTTTGATGATATAAGTTGCCCTTAAGAATACCTAAGAAGTAGTTTTTGGATTTCGCCCTAACCTACACCAGCGAGGTGATTCCGCATTCCGGAAATAAAGTGGCGTTCTTAGAGATTCTCAAATAAATCATTCACCGACTCAGTTATCCAACTGATTCTTGCTAGAATATCTTACTCATACAAATGAAAAGAATGTTTTTTAAGGATTCCGCCCTGCGATGCCGCTAAAAGGGCCAAATTGTTTTTTTACAAATACATGGCTGATTAGACAAAAATACCTAACAGGTTATGTACGCGTCTAGCCAAACTGCTCTTTCAAACGGCTACTGATTGCAAGGGAACATTCTGATTACGGTGTTGGAGGTCAATATTTCTTAAAATTTTAAAAATGCTACCATGGAAGGACTTAAAACCGGTAATATATTTTTTCAGATATCAATTTTTTCACCGCCCGCCATTTGAGAAATCGAACTGGGTTTTGGTGAGATAGGCAACATATTCACGTATCTAAACACTGGTATAGGTGGTGTTTGTTGAAAAGTTTAGCAGTCAATTTCTTCGCTTGACAACACTGGAAACGGCCACAGAGATGGCCGATGCGCCACAGACATGGAGTAGTGCCGCGATCCCGCGGAGCCTGACGTAACGAATGACGACACACTCACACGGTTGCATGGAGGAGAAGAGGGGTGCCTTATCTGGGGTCCATGCCCACAACGTCGCCTAGCAACAGACGCTTGGCCACAGATATGGCGGCGCACTCGCATGATTGCCGGCATGCATTCCACGCCATTGAATACCGGGCATACAACATTTTTCAATGACACCCTCCCAATAGAGGCAAGCGGGATTTCGGGAAAACACTGTGGTTTTACACATTCATAAATAACCACCCAGCCAGTTGATATCTCCCATTTGTTTGTTTCTTGAAAATGCTGCCCATTGTTTGCCCGAAAACAACTTTCAGAATTTTTTCCCAACATGCGGGTAAGAAGGCCTAATCTGCATCCTTCTTGACGTAAAATTCAGTTGAATTTTCCCGCGTTTTCTTAGCGGTCACCATCTGTTGACACCTACGGCAACTACGCGTCTCCCGTAGGAGCCGGTGTCATATATCATAAATGCAAAAGAGTTATGTACCAGTAAAAAGCGCAAAGGTTAGCCCTCGGCATCTGTTGGGACTTCTTGCAACCCCGCGCCTACCGAAGCCCATGTTACGTATGGTAAAACTGTACCGATGAGCATCGTTCATATCTTCTGAGATAGCACTTCCTACGAGGAAGAATACCCCTCACCCAGCCCGCCTCCATCATGTGTTCCAAGCGCAATCTCCTGCCGAATTCAAGTAGTGTTTGAAATCTGACACTCTTCCTCATATCATATTAAGAGTGCAAGCAAACCAAGCTTCTTCTTCTTCAATCTACTTTTCCCAACATTGAGCTGTGGGAGAACCTGGTGACTAACAGCGATCAGGATGTCCAGACAATACTTCCTCCAGAGCGATGGCTGCCAGCTCATCGCATGGCTTTCTGAAAATGGGAACCACTCCCACTCGCCGGATCAATTAAACTTTTTTCACTCACTGACTCACTCGCTCGAGCGCACCATCTTGGGAGCAATTTGTTTCGCGAGAGCTGGAGAAAAACACGAGTGCCAGTCGTTTCGTATTACCACGACGCGCCTGCAGTTGTAGCCCATGTACTGAGAGCAGGCAGGCGCTCCCGAGTGTATATGTATATACCCTGCATCTCCAAGCTTTACAAGGGTACCGCCACAGCAGTCCAGTGAATTTCTGCTGATGGCGCAACAACTCGAAATGTGGAAGCGAACATTACTGCATCCATCGCATGACCATCAAGCGCAGGAACTATCAATGCAGTCTCCAGGAAAGATGCTTGTGTTCTGGAATGTCGCGTGGCATTAAGCATAAAGCATTTCACCTGGATTGACGTATCACGTCATTACACCTTTCTTAATTTTACCGATACACACTACAAATTTCGTATGCCGAAGTTACTCTCCAAGCTGAATGAAGCAATTCTAAATCCAATGCGGTATAATGTCTCACACATGGGGCAGTTTCTCTTTAAGTTGAAATGAACTGCATCGCCACTCTACCCGACTTGCATGTGCGGGCACGTCATTTGCTAATGCACTCTGTTTAGTACGCAAAGAGTGTCCCTCGCAGTGTTTTTAGCATTACCGCTTTCCGTGAACTGAACATGTAACTTAAGGACGTGTTAGGTCCGTGGGCATGTCCCAGACGGGATTCATAGGAAACAAAAAACTCTGATTACGTACCTGCAACAGACAAGCCTGAAGCAGTCTCTGAAAATAACCGAAGGCATTCGTGCGAATCAACGCATTTAATACCGTCCCAACAGAATATATCTGTCAGCAATTTTATGTGGCATAGGCAGCTAGACACTTGAGCTGGGCGAACGTCGCCACAGCTCTTTAAAGACACATCTTTCTCTTTCTCTCTGTTTATTTCTCTCGCTATGCGAACGGGTTAGTCGACAGCTCTGGTCTCAGCTCTAATCCGGGAGAAGGTTAGTAATTTTTGTTGTGTGCGGCGATTTCGCAGAATGCATCACTAGACAACATTGCAATTTCAGCTCACTGCAGAGGTTATGCAGCTTTCTAGCGCACATGCTCCCATGCAGGGCGAATGACTGTTGACAGCATGGTAGCAGAGGGTGTTGGCGTATGACATTTCGGCAGTATTATATAGATTTCTTAAGAAATAAGTAACGCGCCTTCAAATTTCAAAGCTATAATTATGGGTTTGTGGCTATGCGATCAATCCTCGGTTATTATCGTGCTCATCAATTCGGGCCCTATGACATTCTTTCAATTTGGAAACTACAGCTGACTGCTGAGATCATTAGGCTGGCCTTGAAGAATTCTGGGGATATTCATCATGGTGTGTCTACACTAACGGCAACCTAACAAATATACTAAGCAACCTTTTGTGCTATTGTACTTTCACTGGAGCACTGTTAAAACCTATGCACCCTAATATCAGACTGCGAATTGCATTTTTGACAACGTAAAAACTCAAATGTTGAATTAGCGCGGCTGAATTGATGTTGGTTGAAAAAGCAGCTAACGTGACAGATACGGCCGCTGTAACAAATGGTGCTGTGTTATCTTCAATTGACTTGTCTCTTGGTGCCATTACCAGCTTCGTAAGACAATTTTCAGTTTAGTTAGCATGAAAACGTTACTTTTTGATATTAAAATTACCTTTAACAAATGGGGAACATGGTTATATTTGGGCTCAAAAGCAAAATGAAAGAGCAACTCAAAGTGATCCAAGCATTGTGGTTGCTGGTCTTCTACGGGTGAATGTGTCTCAATATTGGTGGGTTCAATTCAGGCATTGACAGTATGAGAATTCCGCAGGCCTGAATTGGGTACGGGATGTTCACCGCTTACAATTTTTTACATGCTTTTGCCTTGATAACGCTTGAATTTTACAACCAACCGGTTGGATATATGTTGCGCCGCTTTTTTGTAATGAATGACGGTTCGTGGATCCCCTAACAATTACTCATGTCATCCATGATTCCGGCTTACGTTTTATTTCGTGCGGCTTGCGACAGCTTAAACGTCCTGCTCCATATGATAGTGTGCAGTATTGCAGTCCGGCAGTCCTACTGATCGCACAATCACGCGTGTAAGGCGGGTAAACGGGTTACTGCAACACCAGTACATAGCACAAACATTGTACTTCACATGCGGATATACGAAGACGTAGGGAACAACGAATGTGTAGGCAGCGCAAAACGGAAAAAGCGATGACATCCTCGTGTCAGCATGAAGCGGAGTTTTACAATAGCGGCGGCCCAGTCAGTATAAAGGAGAGGTGGTGTTGCGTGGTTTCCTTTGTACGTAGTGTGACACGGGCCTTGTGGGAGGCAGAACAATTCTATTCGTGGGGTACGGGAGCCCGTAAGCTCGGGGAATGTTGCGGGTTAGTAAGAAAACGCCTAGACCCCACGTGGAGCTGATGGGAACCCGGGAATTGCTGATACCACCTTCGAAGCACTAGATCGTCGTACTCTTTGCAGATCCCAATGACGGACACCGTATTTACCGGTTTCACCGCACTCTATGAAATCGTGAGGGACGCCTACAACATCCCGGATGATACTGCCCATCGCGCGCTTACGACCCCCGAATGAACCGACGATTGAGGGCTCTCATAGTCTCGCTGCATGAGCAACGACACAGAATGCCTGCAAGACCCGCGGACCGTCAGAGAAACGAAACCTTTGCCCGGCTGCAACAATCATGCTGATGCAGCCACCTAAATTGCGTGCGGAGTGTGACAAAAACGGGACGATTCCAAAATGCTTTTAAGCTATCGAACAGAGAATAAACAAACAGTAAACTGGCATTGAATTCGTCACCAGAGCCGGTTGCTTCTGGCGAAGGCGGCGCCTGCCGAGCAAGATGACGAAGCAACTCGTTCGGCCTATTGGCCCCCTAGAAACCCCGTTGAAGACGGTACATCAAGGTTTCGTCTGGCAACCTTTGCAGGCGCAGCGCAGAACGGAATGCCTGTCGGTGATCCGCTGCTGGAAAGGAGTTCAATCAGAGGTTAGGCGTTTTTTTTTAGTGTTGTGACAGATGTCACGCTCGTCGCCAGGGCAATGTTGTAAGGAGCAACGCCACCTCGCCACATAAAACTATACTCGGTGACAACTTAGAACGGCACCTTAAGTTGCCGCTGTGCCTTATCACCGTAGCCGAATGTTTCTCCGCGCGGCGCAAGTAGGGCGTTACTGGGAATATTTTGAACATGGCGTGAGGCGTTGCCGTGATTGTTGGACTTAATATGCTTATAAACGACTCCTGTAACGACAAAAAAACTGTGTCAGACAAGGCAGACGATATCACGCATTCATAGCAAACCCCTTTCAAAACGCGCGCGCACTGACGTCACTGGTCGGGCGCTTTGGCGGAGTGATGCACTACATAAGGTGGTGCCGTTCTTGAGTTGTAACCGAGCATAGTGATAACTTCACTAGTCTATAGTACAATCCATGGGGGTTGCGGATGCCGCTTAGGCGATTCACCGACGTGCATTGTGCTGTGGAAACTATGGGGTAGGTGTTTGGGAGGAGTGTATGCGGTGACAAGGCATCTTTGTAGGGCATAGAATAGCCCACAAAAAACATAGCGAAGGCATCTACTGCTAGTACACACTGGGGATTGTCCAGCTTTTGGCCAACAAAAAAAGCTGTAAGATCTAGTTAAGGAGGCTGCAGAGAAGGAAACGGGTTCCCAAATAGAATATCATTCTGAAACTCCTGAATATTTACGGGAGGTACACGTGTGATTTAAAAAATTGCGGAGATAACCATTGTGTTCAGACGGGAACACGCATGTCGATTTATTTGTAGGAACTGAGACGCAAACAGGAAAGGCGTAGTTAGCGGACACGTAGAAAATTGGAAGAATTTGCACACCTCCGACCTATTAGGGTCTTCTTCAGTATACACGGGTATTGACCTTGAGAAAAAAAATGGGGGATATAATACGGGATATATTAAGGGAATATAGTTGGGGAATATATTAAGGGAATATATTTGATGAAAAATTATTCTCGGTAAACAAAACCCCCATGTAACCCAGTAAACTTTTACGTTGACAGCAATCGTAACTGCGTTTGAAATATTATGCAATTGCTTACATAGCGCTCATTTTCCTGGCTTTATAGGTACTGTTAGACTGTTGTATACTCTGTCTCATTTCATCAACTTGGTGACGCTTCATGCATAACTACTAGGGCAGTAGATTACTATGCAGCATGAATTACCGCGAAGCACTGGCAGAAGATAAACAGCAACGTTTCTCGAGCGTACCTGGAAGAAAATTATTTATCCAATTTTTGGCGTTTTATCTCACGTTTATAATGAGAGGAATGCTTAGCAGGTTACTAAAACGAAAGGATTGCGCGCAATGGAGAAATGAGAAACGGCGTATCACAGTCATCATCACAATCATTATGCTCATCGATTCGAAAAACTTCACCCCCCGTACACATTAATATTGAGCCTCCTCCCCCCCACCTGATCATTGAAAACCCAGTGATTGTGGGTTTCCGCTTTATTTTAAGAGGACGTTTTTATGACTTTTCAAAAACAGACTGAAACTTCATTTAAACGCAAGCTTTTAGCTTTCCAGGCAACAGCACATACAGATACGCAGGCACGACCACACGATAACGTGACAATTGCGATAAAACTTTCGGCATATCAGCTGCTGAAATAATGTCAAGGGATGTCCGAAATTTTGTACTTTCGGGTATGCACTTTTTTGGGACAAAAATATACGTAAACCTTGTATGGGGGTCCGAGCTGCGTCCGTTATCTCATTGATTCAACAGTATCATGCCATATGCTTCACATAGTATGCCGGCCATTAAACTCTCCAGAGAAAGACCACTAATTTCTCTCCATATCAGGCACGTGTTGGCAGCTCCTGAACGCCCAGCTGTTTCTTGACGCGGCCCCCGCTTTCATGGCTCAGTTCCATTTTAGAATCAAAACTCTGCAAATATGTTTATTTCTGACTGACCTTTTCAAGGCTAAGAAGTCATCATGTCCCCCGTGGCACACTTATTTCTCGGTTTCACTTCCGATGGCTTTGTAACCTCCACGTGGAAGTTTTCATAAAACCAATGGTAGTGCGTGATACTCTAAAATATTTCCCCTATGTTGACAATGTGTTGACGCTACGCCTGACGCCACTGTTGAACTGGTTGCTATTCTACTAGGACACTCGGCGAGAACTTGTCCCTATTCACTACTTGCACATCTTTGCTGAAGCCTGCGTTCTAACTAGTTTTACAGCATGGGACCATGCTCTGCGGAAATACTATTTTAAACATCACTCTTGTAAATTCCCAATCCCTCTAAGAGAAGCATATGGCCCGTATGCTGAGATCGCGGATACTTCTTACAGCTTTTATGGTTCTTTTATGCCGCCCATCATTCTGCACCCTTCAAATGGCGGCCCGTGAATTGTGTGGCTCCCATTTGGGCGTGTTCGCTCTCGTGGAACATTTACAGCAAAGCTGCTGAGAAAATTGTTCGTGCATGGTGTCCTAAGTTCAAAATACAAAGAAAAGGCCGCGCGCTTGTGCACGCGTGTCTGGAGCGCACGCTCGTCGAGCCAAGCAGACCCACTCACGGAAATTGGCAAACATCGGCCCCAAGGACACTCCAGCTTTCGCCGAATCGGAGCAACACCTGTTCAGAACGAGAGAGGCGAGTCATAGCGTACGCCTCTCGTTCGTTCCTGCTACTGTCGTCGTGCGCATGTGCTCTGTGCAGTAGAAACGCCACCACTTGAATGGGTGACCATTGACTTCACATGGCCCACCCGGAGATAGTTCGCACGGCCGAGGCGGAAGAAGGCTCTTTGCTTCGAGAGGCTCACCGTGCAAAGCATCCGCTCGAGACGATAAGCTACGATTGTAGAGTGGCGTAGATAAACGTAGACCAAACCTACGACCTCGCTCTGGCATTGCTCAATCTAGGGAATTCAAATGCCACGCCGCCTACGTCAAGCACGACGTCACAACGATACTACAACTCAACTTTGTGTCCGTGAAGGACCACCTACAATAGCTTCGCCATCTGGGTCTCTTGCATCACTGCACGGTTCTGTGATTTATCTATTATCCTGGTCACTCCAATCTGCAACAGCCTTGTTCTAGGTGCCCTGCTGGGGAAAGTGTGGAGCGGTTGCTCGGTCACGGTGGACCTGCAGCATCGGTGCGCACACAAACGGTATTCCTCACTTCGTACCGAGCTGATAAAATTCTTGGGTATTCCGTGCATGCCAGCATGACTTACAGTTGACCAGCAAAACAGGGAGTTCACTGTGCTTGACACTCCTCTTTATTTTCATCACGAAGCGCATATTTAGAGCTCTCAACATCGGCCCAGTTCTAGTGCGATAAGTAGACTTCATACCCTGCAGTATTTCCGACTGTCACCTTAAACTGCTTTTCTGATTTTAACTCCTTTTTCAATTTATTGCCAAAGAATGTTCATGAAATACCGCATTTTAAGGCTAAGTTGTAATAAAACCATACGCTTTTTAAAACTTTATCTGGGGTTTGCACTGGCACTGTTCCGAATGGAAGCGTGCGTGCGAAATCATGATGCTCTCTCCGCTTGTGCCATGTGTTATTTAGTAGACTGCAATATATACTGCTGAAATACTTCTGGCTTACTTAGCACTATCTCCAATACTGAGCATTGACTCGGTGTTGCTGGTAACATAAAAATGGGATTGACTTTTCGACTGACGACCTCTAGCATTTTTATGAAACCCGATTAGAAGAAAGATTCTTTTTATCGTTCGTGGTTTAGTCTCTCCTGCGGTATGTGTACATTCCCAATCCGCCAACTTTTTATTGTGCGAGGAAGCTCTGTTTTTTAGCTATTCATTTTGAAATGTGAACACTCCTCTATTTGAGAAGCAAACCTTCGGTTTGTTCCACCGGTGCTGTTCTTGAAAAAGGTGATTGTTGACGTGATGGAAAGCGCGCTCACATTTCGTAAAGTAGATATTCTGGAAATTTGTTTTGCAAAACGCGTCAGACGCATCAAGTAATGCCAAAAGTGACCGCCGCTTTTAGAAACGACCACCGCTGTAACGAGAACATAAATAAAACATTTTGTTTTGGATGATTCGAAACCAGGTCGCAAGAGCACTGGGAGGAGAGCTTTGACTTTAGGGAAGCTGCTTCGCGAATAGCGTACAGTGTTCCTTTCGGAGTAGTTTGCCCCAAAACATGTGACAAAACCAGAAAGTAGAGATAGCCGGAGAACTCGTAGCAGTCGAGTATTCTTTCACAATTGCCAGGCTTCCACGTTCAATGGAGGTGAGAAGAACTGCATTCCAAAGGACTTTAGGCGTGCTGGCGAAAAAAACATTACGCACCCTAAAAATGGGCATTGGCGCTTGTGGTCACCACCGAAAAATAACGGTTTCACCCTAAGAAGGGCCATGTTGGATACTTGCTGAAGAGTTATTTTCAAATCAAATGTGCGAAAACAGAGATGAAACAAAACAAACAGACAGCTTGAAGTAGCGCTGTTTCATCTGGTGTTTATTTTGCCCTATTTTTTCTTTCGTTTACAAATTTGTACTTCAGCCCAGGAGGGAACAATGTGGGAGTTTTCCAAGATGCGCGCAGCGAACCTGAAAAGTTATCAGCCCTACCAATTTGTTAGGAAAGACACCAAGCAAAACTGCGGTGTTTTAGCTCGATAAGCCTTTCTATGGCAGACACCGAGCATATTTTTATAAAATATTGCAACAACAATACTTCTCGATTATTAACTAACAGCGGACACAGCAGCGCAATCGTTTGTAGTTCACTGGGTGGCAGAGGTGTTAATTAGTGTGCGTATGTGAAGTTAACTGTTCTGTGATTCTAGGAAGTTTACCAAGCTTCGCCATAACGACTCGATCAGCAGACAAAACACTACACATGAAAGACGTGACACTCTATTTTCTTGTTCCGTTCCGCGGGCATGATCATTGGTCAGTTCGCATTACGGATCCTTGTTTACACTGCCGCGGTTCATGGGCGCCGTATTTTGTTCTATGCGTTTTAGAAGGTCCACTCTGGTAGGGTTTTGTAGTCCATATTGCTCTGCAGCTGGGTGCCACTGACGTCGCCCTGAATGCGAATGAATGATGACGCGTGTATCAGCTCTACGGCAGCATAAGTGTGTCCTAGATGCGGCAAATGCTGCACCCTGCGTGGCCTGCCACATGCCCTCGGCGTTTTTGGCAAGAACTGCTCCACTAGTCCTGCAGTACATTCAAACATATTCTGAAAAAAATTTCTCGGGAACACATGGCGGGAGGGTCCCATTGTTCACAGGCGCCTTATCATTCACAATGCGTTTTGTGGGTTTCTTCAATTCTGACGTCTATGCTGTCTCCCAGACAACCCTGACGCATGAGCGCGGAGTCTTAGGTCTTGACACCTTAGCGTTTTTTACCACGGGAGATGATTTTTGCCCACGGCGATGACATTGTGCGAGGTAGTAATATGCAGCCTATACTCTAAATGTCGAGCAGCGCAGTTGTGATAGTGACATGCTTTTTGGGACTTGTATTTTGTGTGCAAATTGGTAATGATGCGCATAGTGATGCGCGCCTCACATCCGTGATCCCCACATGTAATCAAGTTTCACTAATAATTGCTAAATGCGGGTCGTATTTCACAACCAGGTCTTCCAGCTTATCGATGCTATTTACAGCACTGCACAAATTTTCGTTTAGGACGCGCATCCCCCTCGAGGCCAGCTGCTTTTACAATTACGACACGGTCATTGCAATTATCCCAAACATAGGGAGCGCCTTCTTGTTTCAGGTAAATATGAATAAGCAAGGCTTTCGGCCCCTTTAGCTTTCTCCTTCCTCGCTGTTTCCCACAAAGGCATACGCTTGTGCAGAGTGGTTTTGATAAAATTGTTTTGTACAAAAATGTTTGAAACCTTCACATTTTTCGAACTAAGAAAAGTCGTCACCTTCTCAAGAAAATCTTGAACGTAAACACTCACTGGTCTTCTACGGGCGCTACACCTTCCATGCGATGAATTCTAGGAAGGGGATTACATTTATGTTCGAGATTCTTTTTGAAAAGGGGCTCTACAACTGATTCTCTTACACAAACAACGAAAAGGTTGGCTTCGGTCCCCCACACGGGCACGTTTCAGACTGTTGCTCAGTTATCTATTCCAGATTACGTACCCGTGTCTGCATGTCTCTATTTTGAAGATTTCTCCCGGGTTTGAAGTAGTGGTCTCTGAAAGACATTCCATGAAGTGCCCAGGTTTGCAACAGCAGTTTCGTTCACTACTTTCAGTAGTTTGAAATACCGGAAGTAAGAAAAAAAACCCAAAACATTTTTTGGACGTCGTTTGATGAGCATGGCTCATGGAATTGTTTGACGCGATATCCTGTTTCAGAGCCGGTGGAACACCGTTCTTGTGAAAACGATCGCCACGAATGGCGAATGGTTACCTGTCGGCAGCCAAAGCACCATTTCGAGGACGTCCATTGAAGACCCACACGCCTAAATATTACGAGGATGTCTGAGAGGTGCCTAAGATGCGTTTAAACGGTGGGAGAAAGTATTACGACATCATGTAGGTCGCGTAAGCAAGTGGAACATTTGAAAGCTCGCAGAGGAGAGTTCATCATTCGTTTGTAGATTGCTGCCGCATTGAATATTGCGAATAGCATACCTTTGATATGGTATGGGCCCCTTGCCGTTAAGAAAGCGGTCTTATCTTGGTCTATCTAGTCAACAGCTATCTGCCAGTAGCCTGATCGAAGAACAAGAGAAAATAAATATTTAGCACAAGGTACAGAGTTTTCGCAGGGTAGGGGGTAGACTTCTTATTTGCGTAATGATTAAGGTGCCGCTAATCAAGGCAGCATGCTGAGATGCTGTCCCCATTTTACCAGCACGACTGGGGAGGCCCAAGGGCTGCATGATGGCTCAGTAACATCATTGGAGATCATTTTGACAACTTCTTCTTGGATGACGTCTTATTAAGCAAGAGACAGGTTACACGGGCGACTGAGAATGGGGGTGGCATCGCCTGTGTTGATGCGATGTGTGTCGAGGTTAGTTCGGCGCAACACTAAATGTTCAAGACAACGATATCAGTGCACGACGCCAACAACTCACGAAGAAGGTACACCTTATCTGCGGGAAGGTCAGGGCTGATCATAGCCTGGAATTTGGTTCTGGATGGAGATGTAGCTGTTGAAGCGGGCGGATGGGATATGAGGTCTACAGTAAATGCAGAAATTTTGAAATCAGATGCGGGAGAAAAACCGGTTAGAGCCATGCCTTGTGAGGAAAACTTGAGTGTAGAATTCCAAGGCCACAAGGTACACAGACATGGTTCTGTCGTATGATAACAATTGTGTGGTAAACGACAACGTTGCGGGTGATGAAAACATTAATTACGGGCGCAATAATGTAGTATCCGTCTTGGACCGCTATGATTGAAGAGAGAAGGACATAAGTAGCAGCTTGAGGCGACTGGCAAATGGGCTCACCAGAGCGTAAGCGGAACGAAGAAAGAATGCGGTCGTTGGAGGACAGGGGGAGTTCGAGGGTAAGACAAGTCGACCAGTCGATTAATGCGGAATGGTCTGGGAGGAAATCGCTGCCAGGAATGACGCCATAGCAGAATTTGTCCAGAAAAAAGAGCAGAACAGTGACCGGGTGGTTATCAATGCTCACTCGGGCACTGCATATGCCAGGGATAGCTGAAGTTCCTGCGTCAGCAACGCGAACACTAGAAAGGGCAGGGGTGAGGAGCTTGCGCAGGTATGATCGAAGCTTTACGATAATATGGGAGATATGAGACCTATAGTAATTGAGCCATTGACAAGTCCGCCATTTACTTCGGCTGCGAGGAAATTGTCGTTAGTCGGCAATGTCAAAAGAGGGTTTTCTGGGTTGATCGCTGATGTAGCGTTAGCTCCGGGAGCTGCATCGGTTAGTTATCAGAGTAAGGGCGTTAGTTGCGCGGCTAAATTCAACGGGGTTCTTTGGAGTGAGAAGGGTGACATCACTGGGAGGTCGAGCTATCCGGTGAGGCATATGTAGGTAACGGGCTCTCAAATTGGTGCTGCGATTGGTAATAGGTTGTCTGGACTGAATTGTTGCTGCGGGATTCTTCCCAAACAGCACTTCTTCAGGACCAGTGGTTTCAACAGATGCGAGTGACATATACGCTACGTGAAGCAAGTACGACTGTCACATGGCGTTCTTCGTTCGGCGTGATTTCGGTACCATGCAGGGCCGCACGCATTTCGAGGTCGGGGGTGACATAACTTTAGCATGCGTCGGGATGACTCCAGGTAAATTCCGGCATGAGGTCCATGTTGGTAATTTCACCATGAAGAACACTCTAAATCCGCTAAATGGCTAGAACAGGGCAGGCGACTGCATGGGGCATAGTTTTCGGAGGCGCAGCCTCTTCAATTTTATACGTACTATTTTGGAGGGTGTATTTAAGGGCGTCGTGGTAAGGGGTCGCCGGCGAAAACGCGTCGGGGAAGGTTGCTTTGCTCGAAGAAGTCGACGCGGTGTTGGGCAGCCGTTGGAACTGCTGTGCGAAGCGGCGACGGGTCGGTGGCTCGAAGCGACGGCATTATTTCACCATGGCATCCATTATCGTAGCATCCGCGATAAACCAAGTAAAAGACGTCATCAAGTATTTTTTGACCACATGCCAAACCTTGTCCTGCTCAGCCTTCTTATTATCAAGAGTATGACAGAAAGCCAGAGTGTCTTGAATGTAGGACACGTACAGCTCGGGAGATGTCTGTCTGGGCAAGAGATGCAAGCTCTTTTTTTTGCACGTAGCTAACGAATGACGGGTTTGCTGAAAAAAACCAAAAGCTTGGTTTTAGAGAGAGAGAGAGACAGAGAGATAACGATCTGTAATGAAATTTGGCGACGTTAGCCTGGCTAATATGCCTAACTTGTTACGCGAGTTGATGAAATGATGAAGATGATGGCGATGATGTTCACGAACTTGATGCGCACTGAAACGGAAAGTTATTCACATCGACTGGTTTTGAACTGTGTGTTGCAGATACTCTATCAGAGCGTTTGTAGCCGGCAAAACACGTTTGAGACACGCCCATGGTCGTGTCTTTGGGACAGCCGCTTTCGGCAGTCCCAAAGACACTGCTTATGGCACTCTCTGACCACTGAATCGCGCCCATTCACAGAGCAGGTGCTGGAGCGATTCTCGCACATCACAGTGTGGGCAGAGTGGCGACATAGCTCGTTTCATCCGAAAGGGGAAGTTGCGCGTGCATGCGACATTCAACCGCATGCGATGTAGAATTGCTTCTACCCGCTTGGAAAACCCTAGTGGCATTTTGAATTTGCAGTGGCGATCGATGGACGATAGCGGCGCGTAATTACACGACACATCATCCCAGGCTTCACGCTGCATGTTCCATGTCACGCTACATGCAAGGGCAGATACATCTTTCATGGAGAATGGTATGAATATTGCGGATGCACGATAGTTATGCGGAACTGATGCAGCAATGTCCGCCTTCACATTTCCAGTTATCCCTCAATGGGCTGGAATCCACTGAACTGCCAATGATGGTGTGCTTGTAGAGCTTGGAGATGTAAATCGTGGATGTCAGACACAAGCTGGTTTTTTGGAAAAGACGCTAGACATTGAAGGTTGGCCTTTCAGCCTGTGAAGATGGACAACTCTCGTGGGGGTTGCTTAATGATATGAGTTAAAGCCACCCTAAGAGCTGCAAATTCGGTGGCCGTAGTGGACGTTTTGTGACTGAGCATGACACTGATGGTGGTGTGCGATGACAGTATCCACCGACAATTTATGATGTTCATCACACCGACCCATCAGTGTACAGCTCAGTGTGGCCTCTGTATATCAGCGAAACGTAGTCCAGAGCGAAGAACTTTAAAGCGAGGTACGGAAAATGCTTCTTTCTCGTGATGCCGGGCACGGTAGTTGTGACTGGCATGGGCTGGAACATCCACAGTGGCGGCTAAGGAGGAGCAGGCTCTTGATAAACCTTCGGACGAAATTCACGCGCTTCTTTGACCAGACTTGTCGCTAGATTATGGCACCGCAGTCCAGCCACAATTTGAAGACGCGCACTCAGCAATTCCTGCCAGCTTTGAGCCAGGGGTGAGAGCTGCCTGCATTCTGTCAGCGTTCCGATGGTAGAGGTTGTCTTCGAAATGCCAATGCAGACCAGCAGGAGTTTTTGCTGCATGCTCTCCAACGCTTTGAAAATTCCTTTTAATAAAAGGGTCAAAGCAGGGATGCTGTAACACACCATGCCAGCGCAAAGCGCTTTGTATACCCAGAGAAGACAGCTGACTGAACTACCGCCGGTGTTGGTGGAGAGCATGCGGAATATTTTGGCGATTGAAGTAATATTTTCCCTGAAGTGGCGAACATGAACCGACGCCCAAGTATTTATAGATCAGAACGTATGGAATTCCGGTCCCTCCAACAGTGAGGCCGTAGCGCGTAAGCTCCCGCTTTGTAAATGCTATCGCTGCACAATTGTTCCCTCAAATCACTGACCCTCGAGTTGGCGAAAATTCCGTAATTGAGACAATTTCTCGCTGCAGGCTTGACCGTAACACTCGGCTATTACAGCCAGAATTCCATGTACCGATGTCGTCGGAGTACAGAGAGATTTCTACCGACTGTGGCACACATTACTCTATGCCAACTATGGGAATGTAAAAAGTGGAGGGCTCAGCAACCTACCCTGGGGAACACCTCTGGTCACGCGGTGTAGCGATGAGTCACCGCTGCCGATAGACATGTACACATAACTACGATAGCCATGCGTACATGCGGCCCTTGATGCCTGAGGACTTTCGTGCCAAGCGGTGGGGTATTACCAACAACCACTATCGGCCGTCGGAGCAGTAGTTGCACCGGTTGAGCAGCGCTTCAACTATTGCGAAGGGAGAAACCCGCCGCAGTAGGGCCCGAGATCCTCCGGCAGGTGATGTACCGGAGAGCATTCCAATAACAGAACCAATCCACGGTCTTTGCGTTGCTCGGCTGGCATGTTGCTGACGGCAAGAAGCGACAGTCATCATTCACAGTCACTGGTGGCAAGGCAGGAAACTTCAGCAGGCACTGGTGAGCATGAAAGAGCATCAGCGCTATAGTGGTTGTGGCCTGTACGATAAATGACCCGGAGGTCGTACTCTTGGAGTCGGAGAGCCCACCGACAAAGACGACCTGATGGATCCTTGAGGGAAGAGAGCCGACACAGTGCTTGATAATTGGTGACGACATCGAATGGGCGACCATACAAGTACGGACGGGACTTTCCCAGTGTCCAAACTATGACCAAGCACACCTTCTCTGTTGCAGAGTTGTTCGAGTCGGCTTTCGTCGGCGAAACCGGGCTTCGTTTGGCGATGACAGCATCGAGACTGATCCCACTATCGTCAGTTTGTACCTCTGTTCGGGCGAACGGGTCAAAGTGCCCCTATATCGGAGGGGATGGAAGAAGCTCCTTGCACTGCCGAGGAGCTGAGTCAAAGTTGGGCACAAAGCATCTCAACTTGAAACAAAGACCGATAAAGCTCTGAAGCGCCTTCATAGTGGTCGGCAATGGAAACTCGTCTACGGCTCTCAGCTTCGTATCATCTGAGTGAATCCCGTCCATGGAAACAACGTGGCCCAAAATCGTCAGTTTGCTTGCAGCAAAAAGACACATTTGAGATTCAGCTGCTGCCGATCACTTGCAAGGCAGGTCAAAACTTGCTCCAAGCGGGCGAGCTGCGTTTCGAAGTCCGAATAGAAAACAACGACGTCATCCAGATCGCAAAGACACGTGTTCCAGTTTGCTCTGCGCAAAATACTGTCAATCATCCGTGCGAATGTTGCACGGGCAATGCAAACCCCAAACGGTAATACATTAAATACATAAAGCCTGTTAGGGGACACAAAAGCAGTTTTCTCTCGGTCAGCCTCAGCCGTAGGAACCTGCCAGTACTTGAGTTGTAGATCAAGCGACGAGAAGTATTCTGCTCCCTGCAAACAGTCTATGGCTTCGTCTATGCGACGGATAGGATACACGTCCATGCGGGTTATGTTATTCAAATGGCGGTAGTCGACGCAAAAGTGAATGGGCCCATTATTTTTTTCCCAAAGAACCATGGGTGACGCCCAGGGACTCTTGGAGGGATGAACAATGTCGCGCTGAAGCATGTCATTCACGTGGTCTTCAATGGTGCGTCGCTCTCCTGGTGATACACGATATGTTATTTGCCGAAGCGGGTCATGCGAGCCAGCATGAATGGAGGGGTTCACAACAGACGTGTGGCCAGGAGAAATTTGTCCACTATCGAAAGACAAAAAAACTGGCTCCGAAGTGTAGTAAGCTGGGCTAGTTGGGTTGCGTCCAAATTCTCGACGATTGAGCCGCGGAAAATATTGGAAGATATTTCGCCCCATGTGCATGGCGTAGTAGTGCTCTGCTCGTCGACTTGCATATGGGGTGGATCATCAAGAAGCTGCTTAACGAGACGGGAACCGACCGGCTCTACAAAGCCGAGTGTTTCTCCGAGTAAAAGGACGCACGAAGTCGTCCTTGGGTTCGTAATAATCCTTTAATTCGTGCCATTGCGAATTGTCCAAAAAGCGAGGGGTAGCGGAAGACATCTGCGGCGGAAGACAACGTCGGATAGCGTAATAAGCACTGTGGCATAAGGAATAGATGTGCAGCTGACAGAAACGAGAATGGAAGAACGGGTAGGACGACATTGCCTTCGGCGATGACCAACACGGGCTGGGATCATGGAAAGAGTTTTCCAAGAGAGGCGAAAACTCGACTTCTGCAGGTGCACAGCATAAGAAGGCATGATGGCGCGACAGAAAGTCCTAACCCAAAATTACATCGTGAGAGCATGACGGCAATATAAGATCAATGGTGCACTTAAATTTCTTAATAAGGATACATGCCATCCAGGCTGCTACGGTCTTAATATGTTGTGCACTGGCGATGCGCAAGATAGTCCAGGAAGTGGCATCAGAACGTTCTGAATTGGATGGCAGAAGTCGATATGAAAGAAAGAAATAGCAGCTCCCGTATCGATTGGGGCAGTAGTAGGGATACTTTCAGCAAACACATCAATAACGTTTTCGGGCGAGAAATAAGGACTTTGGAGGCTGACGCAGCTCTTGCATCGGGAGCGGGCCAGAGCGAGCCCCGATGGGGGGAAAGTGTGATAGAACAAGAGCTGCTGGCGCTGCAGTAATTCTCCTGCAGAAGGTGTCAGCGACTTGGAGGTCACCGGTATTCGTACTCAGTGAGACGGATTTGAATGGGCGCAGTTGAGTCTGTGGGGTCCGCAAACTTCTGAGCAAGAGTTATATTCTGGAGAGCGGCTTCCCGGAGTCCCCCTTGGGGCAGAAGGATTCCCACTCGTGTTTGGCGAGCTGGTTCATATGCCTCCGAATTACCTTCGGCGCTAGTCTCGAAGCTGATATATCCTCAGGCGCTTATGTTAACCACGCTGATCTTTGTGCTCTTCTAGGCACTGCGCGAAGCTTCTCAATCTGAGCCGGTGGCGCTGTATCTCTGCAGAAGCTTCGGTACTTGGCTGCCTTACTTTCGAGCTCATTGACATAGTGCCTACGAAGGCTTCATGCGGCCATGAAGCCAAAAAGACACCGTTGCCTTGAAGAAAAAAACGTGTTTATTGGAGCAAAGTTGTGGTCCCCTAACAACTCAAAAATCCACAGGTGGCGAAGCAAGAGTGAAAAAAGTGACGTGCGCAAATGAGTGTCGGCGAATCGAATGCCGCGGCGTCTGCTCTGCAGGCTTTTATCTGTCGGTTCGAGTGTTTCTCAAACCATCGATTTACATCCAGAACATTGTAGATGAAAGATTATTATAGGCTAGTGACGTTAGGATGACACACTCTCGGTATGAGAATGAAATAAACCGTGCCGATAAAATAAAGAAAGGAACACGTGCTTCGCTTGGTACACAAATAACACTGCCAGGCGCTGCCGGGCAGCAAAAACAAAACATAAACAAACAAACCCAATGCATGGTTCGCGGTAATATGAGCTCATCGTGTCCACCGCTTCATTCACCACAGTTTTAAATACCTCCCAGTAAGAGGAGCGAATCACACGTTGTGGAGAAGAGCCCGAGAGACCATACACCCTAATGTAGGTAAGTCGGCGCATGATCGCTGCTATGCAGTTCAATGTCCACTGCCCAGCTCATCCTAGGGAGGAGTTCACACCTCCTCCCTAAGTCGAGCGTCTAGTACAGGGCGCTTGACATCTTTCCCCGGTAGAACGTGGGCTCTACAGAGATGATAACACACATACCCTACCGGTGGGCAGTGACCAGAAGGTGGCTCCCTTTAGCCGTCGTTTTCGTACTGCACCAGATGGGATGATGAGTTTTGAAGTCACGGGTCAAGACGTGTGAGGCTAGTGTAATACTGATCGTGCCTTCTAAGCCAATTAGGTCCAGTGCTACACAGGGTGGAATATAGGCTGCGATGGTTGTGAAGGACAAGCCAGTGCCACGAACTGCGGCTGCCACGTATTCATTCCGGGCATCGGGTGAAATACCAGGCTCTATTATGGTGAGGTCATTTCTCGCGGTCAGTAGGACTCTTGAAATTTCTACGTTAGTCTGCTGCAGCAGAACTGTGTAGACAGAAAGGCGTATGTCTTCCATCAGTCGTGATTCAGAAGTAGGGATCACGGCAAAACGACGTTTTCGAGTGAACTGTCGTAGGTTCGAAAGGCGCTCATTGAGTCTGCAGGCGTTCCACTGTAAGATTGTAACTTTATCTCAAATTTCTTGCACCCTGGGAACTGTGATTACACCAGCTAGAGCAGCTAACGGCATTGCATAAGGAGATGTGAAACATAAACCATGATATTTAGGATAGTCACGGCTACCGGTGATGAAAGGGAGCGAGGAAAGAGCCCACAGCCTCTACTAGAGCTGATGTTACAGCGCGCAAGCCCCCGGAGCTCTGGTTATCCTCCAGCTTAGGGTGCTCTGGAAGAGATGCTCGACGAGCAAGCTTTGAAGTTTGTACAGCTGCGGTGGGAGTCTCTTCTTATGGCCGAGCAGGTGGGGCTCTCGATGCAGGCGTGGCAGCATCTTTTGAGGGGGAGTCATCCGTTGCTGCTGCAGCTCGTACGGGCAGAGCTGCTGAGGGGGATGCTGCTGCTGCGATCCACGATGGAGGACTGGCAGAACTGGTAAATCCTCCTCGTAGTAAAGAACCCGATACTCGCAGATATGTTCTCTTGCTTTATCTAGTGTTCTATATGCCCAGCCTGACGGCGTTTCACTAAAGCGTAGTTTGCTGACCTGTAGTCGGTGTTGTTCCTAGACTTGTTTTAAAAATAGCTTTCTCATCATGGTGGACACAGCAATAAAAAAACGTCGATTCTTGCTTTTTGTTGCAGTTTGGGCATTTAGGAGTTTCTCCTGAACACGGTGGTCGGTGATGAGTACCACCGCCCCGGAGACATTAGCGCCAGAGTTCGGGACCTCTGTGCCTGAATCGCTGGAAGTTTTTGCAATTTATCGGTGTCTCTACGTACTTATGCACGCGATAGTGCTTGTAACAGATGACTACCTGCTCTGGTACTGCTTCTGTGGCGAACACAATGTACACACTCTCTGATGATTTGCCCAGTCTACAGGTGGATTTTGCAGGCGCTCTGACTCGTTACGCACTAAGGATTTCAGATTCAGAGAGACCTTAGCTACTCCCCCGATCATGCTCACTCCGCAATTGATTGGTCGTAGCTTATAGGCCCGATCTTTCACGCCAGCAATGGAGATTTTCAGGAGACGCTCTGTGGCATCGGCGTTGCGAGTGTGAATGGCGAGCAGATTAAGTGAATCATTTGGAGGTACTTCTATCACACCATCTGTATCCAGAGTCTCTCATCCTTTGATAGCAATGGGGTCTAGCGAAAGATATCCGCCGAGGAATCGAGAGGTTTTTACATCTCAGCTGGTGAGAGTAACTTTATCCGTATTGTGCCACTCGGGTCCGTAACTTTTATGTAGAAATTACGTTGGCAAGCATGAACGTGGGGTCTCAACAGTTGTGGACACTGCGCCGCTCTGAGAGGTTCGGCCAATCTTCTACGTCACCAGCGTCAGTACCGGTAAAGAAACCAGTATCGCAGGGCTGAGAGACGACGACCCGCGGAGTCGCCGCCTCGCGGCCTCCAGGTTCGGGAAGCCGAGGCAATAGCGGGAGGATGTCGTGCAACCTCCATCAAGCTGTATCGGTGAGGAAGCCGTAAAAACCAAGGTGTATTCAGCAAATATATTTATAGGGAAGCGAGTACTGGAGTCGCAATAGCACTACACTTTTCTTTCGCTACTTCCAGCGGACCACCGGAGCCCCAGCGCGCCCAGCGTCCTCTTGTTTTTTTCTTTTTAATGTGCAACTTTTCCCAGCGGCATAACGGTTTCGAGTTCAAAGGTGCACGAGCCAGTTGCCTTCGTGTATGTAGTTCAGCTGCACCTATGTTGACAGCTGCAGCTTACCAGTACTGAACAACGGGGCAAGAACTTGGGGGCTGACTAAAAGGGTTAGCCTATATGGAGGACGACTCAGCGAGCAATAGAACTAAAGATGATAGTTCTAACATTAAGGGACTAGAAAGCTGAGTGGATCGGGGAACAAACGCGTGTTAAGGACGTATTAGTAGAAATTAAGAAGAAATGGATGTGGGCAGGGCATGTAACGCGAAGGCAAGATAACCGTTGGCCATTAAGGGTAACATAGTGGATCCTTAAAGAAGGCGAGCGTGGCCGGGGGCGGAGAAGATTAAAAGGGAAGCTCACACCAAGAACTTTGCTGCACTAAATTGGTCGTGGTTAGCACAGGACCGGGAGAATTGTAGATCAATGGGAGAGTCCTTCACCGTGCAGTGGGCGTAGACCCACTGATTAGGACGACGATGATGATGGTGATGATGATGATGATGATGTAGTGCAGAACTTCTCGATCAAATGATCCACGAACCGAGAGCTCCAGGAATGGCGGGTGGCCAGGTGGAGGTCGTTTGCGCACAGGTGTCGTAGTTAGATTTGATACAGTCTCAGATAGGTGGACATCAGATGCTACACATTCACAACCTGTACCGTGGATTCGCAGAATGGGTAGATGAACTTGTATGGGCAGCTGTACTGCGACCGCCAAGAGGCAGTCACGGATTGCGGAAATGCCTTCCGAAGGCATAGTCTCCGCTGCGCCAGCTTCTCTCGGCGAGTTAGGTCACCAGAGAGGTTTGAAACACACGGGGGTATGCGGTCTCGCATGGTGCGCCGGTAATTTTTGCCTGTTGTGCGATGTTCCCAGTAGGATCTTCCCAAGAAAAGTGGTAGTGGTGGCAAGCAAAGTATACGAGGTTCTAGCCATGTCTGCCTCCCAACTGCAAGGCGTACTTAACGGGGTACCTTTTCCATGCTGATCTGCAGTCGAGGGCTTCGTGTTAGGTGATGATAGGCATTGCAAACCATGCATGTTGCTTCTGCCACGCGGCGTATATCGTGGGTTGCTTGCGTAGAGTCAGTTCGTAAGATTATTCGAGAATAAATTGCTCCCTGGACAATAGCATCATTGGGGCCACTATTGCGGCCGCAGTGCCATCATGCATAGCTGCTGGTTCAGGAAGACACGCTGTCAGTAATGATTTAGCTGCATAAGAAGTTTGGTCCACCTCCGGTAGCTGGTGACACATGAGTGGGGTGCGGACCATGCCGTTGTTAACGCTGACATCAATATATGTAGCTGTCATTTTCTTATCTGGGCTATGTAGTCGAGAAACTTTGGCTGTTGCCTGGCAAGGTACTGGGTGACAGAGGCGACCGATTTCTGTGGTCTGTTAACTGTACTCGCTGCCACAAAGGAAGGTGGCATGGCCTCTAAACGTGGCCTCTAAACCATGCTAGCGCAGCGGCTGCACCGATGATCGAGCTTTTACTGTCGCACACGGATATATCAAACTCCAAGAGGATGGCGAAATACTTCTATTTGTCGATAATTCGATTATAAAAACCGCTATCTGAACATTATCTGGCAACTCCGCACACCAACGAGAGTTCTAGGAAATCATGGAAGGCCATAAACCCTCAAACCACAGAAAATCAACCACCGCTTGATGGCCACCGCACTTTATTTGCAATAAAAAGGTCTTTTAAATTCGCTTGCTTCTTCTACATCCTAAAGTTCCTCTAATTTTCTTCAAGATTACTAACACGGCACAAATGAGAACAAACGACGCCGTCAACTGTGTCACAACAGGGGCGATTAACGCTGACGCAAGCTCAGCTGCAGTAGGTGGTTGGGAATGTTGTCAGGACCGCTATTATGGTCCGCATTCCGCATCCTCGGAATAGGTGATGTCCGCAACAGTCTGCCCATCGGGGTCAGCACTTACGAACTCGTCTGCCATTGTGACATAGGGGATGGTGCATCACAATTCTGACAGATCTCTGAAATCACTTTCAAGGCACTCAGCAGTGTCGCCTTTGGTATCCGAACCGAACACCTCCCGTCCGGAGCCGTGAAAAGAAGTCGCTTCGCATACGACATGCTCCGGAATGAACGGGGCTGCTTGCGCTGCCTTCGCCTTTACGTCCACTTTGATGCGTAGTATCGCGCTCAAAAATACTGCTAGGAATCTCTAACACGTATTCTGCCAATGTTTTATTTATTTATTTATTTATTTATTTATTTATTTATTTATTTATTTATTTATTTATTTATTTATTTATTTATTTATTTATTTATTTGAAATGCTCACCAACAGCGCAATGGCCTTCTCGGGTGAAGCATAGAATACAGACATATAAGGCATACAAAAGACAGAATATGAAAAGGGAAGTAACAGTGCAATTATATGGGTATATATACACAAAGAAGGAGAGTTATCAAAAAGACAGAGACATTTTCTGAGAAACAAGAGCACGGAAATTGTGTGTACACTAAACGACAAATACAAGCACAATCGTGATGATTCTCTTCGCTCCGACACACAAGAACAGAGGGAGAAGTGCATGTGCGACCGCGCTATAGGACATGTGCATTCAAGATGAAAAATGTTTCAAAAAGCGCTTAAAAAGAACCATGTCGTTGCAAAAAATGTCAATGGCAGATGAAAAAAGACACTTAAAGGCATGTTGGCATCGGTTAGCTGCTACCAAGCTCAGAATTTTGTCAAGATGAAAGCAGCCATGCGGCCGCAGTGGCCTGCTGGCACTCGCAGGAGAACAGAGCTCACAAGGCAAGGGCAGTCAAACTTAGAATGAATGCACTTGAAAAGAAAAATCAGGTCACGCTTGGAACGCCTGATACATAGCTCATCAAGGTTCAGGAGCTTGAGAACCTCAACATGCAGATAGTTGCTCACTGGTGAGTATCGATAAAATACGGTCCTGGTGAAGCGCTTCTGAATCCTTTCTGGTCGAAGAGACGACGAAGGACTTAAACAATTCCAGATTGCGCTTGCAAAGTCTAGTTTCGGCAAAATTAGGGTGCGGTAAAGAGATGGGAAGCATGATGGGTTCGTGAATTCACTGGTGGCTCGGGAAATCATGCCAAGTGTTCGGAGAGAGGAGCTCATCAGATGGTTCACGTGCGAGTTGAAGAGTAGTTTTGCGTCCATCAATGCACCCAAATCGCGCACTACAGTGGCGCGTTTTATGGCAAAACCGAGCAAAGAGTACGGGAAAGTGAGCGGGGAAGTTTTACGACTGTAAGATATCACAATAGTTTTGGAGAGATTAAGCTTTAAGTAGTTGCTGTCGCACCATGCCGAAACTGCATTGATGTCACGTTGCAGCAGGACACGATCATCCGGTGAGGAAACCGCGCGATACAGCTTCATATCATCGGCATACTGAGAGAGCGAACAGTGTCTAATGGCAGAGTGGATGTCATTAATAAAAATGTTGAAGAGGAGAGGGCCCAGTGTAGACCCTTGAGGTACCCCTGATAACATGGCGAAAGGCCGGGAGGTGACGCCTTCATAACAGACGCAATTGGACCGGCCTTTTAAGCAACTGCCGAACCACTGACAGAACTCACTGGATAAGCCGTATGCGGACAATTTGCGAAGCAGTAGCTTGTGATTAACAGCATGGAAGGCCTTGCTGCAGTCGAAATATACGCTATTTATCTGTTGACGAGAGAGCACTGGGGGGCCGATGTCGTTTAGGCAACATGCGAGATTTGATTCTACTGACCTACCGGGTATAAAGCCGTGTTGGTTGGGAGGAATTAATGAACGCATTGCTGCTAGAAGGTAACCATGCATGACTTTTTCGAAGACTTTAGAAAAGAAAGGCAATAGAGAGATAGCCCTGTAGCTTCCGGGGACAGTGGCTCAGCCAGACTTGTGCAAAGGGACGATAGCGCCTAATTTCCAGTCTGACGGAAAATGTTGCTCTAGAAGTGACATGCGTATGATGTGGCAGAGCTGAGGTGCAAAGACGACGCAACAGCCTTTCAAAATGAAGCATGGAATGCTGTCGCAGCTCGCCGACTTTTTTTAGAGGAGTTTGCGGATAGCGCGCACGACATCACTCTCAGTAATGTTCGGGATTTGCAATAGTGGCCCATGAGACTGGAAGCGCAGTTCACTGCCGCTGTCAGACGATGTCCAGTAGGTAGAAGAAAAATGACGTGCAAGGAGTTCGCATACGCCTTCCGGGTCGGACACAAACTTGTTGCCATCCTGAATGGTTATGCTATCGCGTGCATGACGTGTACGGAACCTAATACACCGCCAGAACTCACGAGGGGAGTGGGTTAGAGAAGTTTCGGTGTAGTCACGAAAGTTCTTTTTGTCCTGGGCAAGTAACTTCTTCGCTAAGGACCGCCATTCCTTGAAGATTGCCAGAGAATACGGGTCATTGTGAGCCTTAAACAAGCGGTGGAAATGACGTTTGTTTCGAAGCGCGTCACGCCGCTCGTGACTGAACCAGAAGGGAGACTTACTGGAGCGATTTGGCTGCTTTGGGATGTGTTGGTCCATAGCAATTCGCCCAATTTTGGTTAGCTCACGGACGGCTGCATCAACACAGGGCGCGTAGTACACAGAGGACCAATCAGCATTGTCAAGAGATTGGTAAAGAGACGTGTAATCGCCTCGAGCAAAGTCGTGCCTTGGAATGGTCCCACTCCTGTCGCGTGCCACGGATACGTGAGCTGTAACTGCAAAAGGAGGGTGCCACGCATCAATGGCAACAAGAGGATCGGGGAAATTTTCAACAACGACTGAGGTGAAGTTCGTAAATACAGTGTCTAGAACATTTCTAGCAGGGTTTTGATGCAAAAAAGGTGGCTGGATGTCATTGAAAGAAAAGAAATTAAACAAATGGACTGCTTTCGAATTCCCACCGACATTTTCTGCAGGGTCCCACCAAGAACCGGGGGCATTAAAGGGACCCTGCAACACTCTTTGAGCAGTGCAAGTAAACCTGCGCGACGTTTAGATTACACTGCCAGGAATTCCTGAGCCAAATATTACACATGCACGTGAAGCGGTGACCGCGCAAATCGATGTGAAAGACGCGGAAAAACCAACCGCTCTCTCATCAGTTGTCCTCATTATGCAACCCCTGGCATGGCCGAACGGACGTAACATAGACCATGGCTGCCCGATCGGCTGTCACTGGTCAACTTCGCGGGTAGATTCTCCCATTTCCGTCGTCGTCATCGCTGTGTACGAACCTCTTCTACGCCTGAACCTGTAGGCACAGTTTTGCCGTTTATTTTGTGTTTTGAGTGCGCGCGGAGTTTAAGTGATGAGCTCAATACTCCCCTTATAATGGGACCACTCCACTACAAACGTTTATTGCTTCAAAAACGCCCTACCAGCCCGAGCGCGCACTTGCGAGGAGGCACCCATGCCTGCTATTTTGTGGCACCAGACCGGAAATAGGCCCGTCCGCGTTGCTTAGAAAAGGAGAAAACTACCCGGCATGTGATATATCGAAGGACGCCGAAGAGAACGCCGTGAGCCGCCCCCCTCTCCGGGAGAGAGCGCGCAGCTTTCGTCGCGCTGTCCGCGGTCGAGTTGAGAGGGGACGACTATGCGCGATTTCTCATCGCGCGTAGTTTTGTTAATTGTGAACGGATTTTCATAATTCTTGCGGGAGGAGATTTCTGGGACAATAGACTTTATCCCAAAATATATTATTAGCAGTTAATGGCAAGTGTTGCAGGGTCCCTTTAAAGTCGCCAAAGAGAAGAATATTATATTTTTTCTGGTTCTATATTTTCAGATAAACGCTGTAGAGCTGATGCGAGCAAAGAATTTTCTAGAGCCGGTTGTAAATAGTAAACGCCAAGGAGAACATTTTTTGCACCTTTCACCTTCACCTCAACCCAAATGCATTCACTGTACAGCTCAAGGTCCGGCCGTCTAAACGCGCAGAAACATTGTTTCAGAACAATGACTCCTCCGCCATATTTGTTCCCTGTTTTGGCATAATCTCGGTCATTACGAAAAACTGTGTATTCAGCAGTAAAGTAGTCGGCAGAAACAATGTGTTGCGGTAACCAGGTCTCAGTGATGCAGTAAGCATCGTAATTACTCAAGGCAACGTTGTCGTAAAAGGGCTTAGATTTTGTGCGTAGCCCGCGTACATTTTGGTAGTACACTGTGAAACTCATTCGGAGTGGGTGTTATTAATGCGGGGTTCACGGTCCTCGCGGAGCAACCATTTAAAAGGGCGGAACAAACATCCGAGGGGCCAGACAGTAGCGTCGTTCACAACCGCGAAGGATTCGGCACTGACGCTAACGTGAAAGGAGGCGTAGGAGGTATACTTGCTTTTCAGCTGCTTGCACTCAGCGCTGTTGTCGGTAACGACTGAGTTAACGAGCTTCTTACGGTCAGCCGCAGAGGTGTCGGGGTGCAAGCGGGACACAAACAAAGCTTTTTTGAGGGGTCGCCGGGGAACACTCAGGATGTCCGAGGTATTGTTCCCTCCGACGGCAAAATCACGAACACGTCGGCGTGTATCGCATTGGGGCTCTTGACTCGAGGAGGCCCAATTCGTAGTGGCCGGAAGCAGAGAGGCAGGGGGCGAGGCGCTTTCAGAAGCGCTGTTGTCCCTGCGTTGATGCGCGGGGGTGGGGTAGCCGGCGGGGGGAAGGGCGTGCGTTGAAGAAGCTGGTACGGCGGTGTTCTGCTTGGCGGGTGGATCGGGGGGATATTTTCGCTTTCCGAGCTCCAAGCGCAGCGCACGCACGTCGTCTTGGAGAGAGGTGATCGCAGCAGCCTGCATGTTGGAGTTCTTTAGCGTCTCCTTGTGCAGGTGGGCGTTCTCCTGGCGCAGTACGTTCACCTCATCTGTGAGGAGAGAAATCCCCTGCAGCGCGTGCAACAGGAGCTCGCGTAAAGCGCAAAGGCGGTTCTCAAGGTCGCCCGGTTGGGGTGCGGCCCATACTCGCCGAAAGCCCGCCTTCGTTTCTCCTGAATGCATGCCTCCGACAAAACAAAAATGCGTCATGCCACATCGATCCCTGGCCCGAGCCACCAAACAGCTCAAGCACAGATACCCAGCGCCTCCGTTAAACTACCCTTCTCTTTTATTGTCTTTCGCCCCCAAGCAGTGTCTGTGTTCTCGCTACCGTAGAGTTAGCCCTCGCGCAAGCGTGCAGAAAGCTGTTGTAGTCCATTGAAGCGACACGATGCCGCGAACGCCGGCTTCACGTCACCAAGCCAGCAGTGCCCGCGACGTGTCATCACCTCCACCCCATTAGTACAAGCAAACATTCATGGGCACTTGCAGCCCAGAATTCGATATATCGAATGTGCCCCTAACCGGGAGTTCGATACATGCGTTCCACAGCAGTATTCCTTTGCATGGGATTTTCAAGAGTATGTTTATATTTTTCGATATATCCGTGTGCAACTGCATAGCCAAGGGGAGAGCAGCGCTGCTGCACCAGATCTTCAGTCGTGTTAAGTTGGGCCTCTGCCTGCGTAGTAGGTACCGATGTCATTCGGGGTGGTGCAGTAATGGTCCGCACGGCATCCCGATTGAGGGCTTCGAGGCTATCCCAGTCCCTCATGGTGAGATGGTGGAACTGAACATGGTACTTGCGTGAGGGCTGCATCAGTAACCACGCGAGGAGGTGAGCAACTCCGGGGCGCCACCCACCAGCCTCCATCCCCATTCTAAGTATCAGGTGTATTATCCCCGCCTACCGATCCTTTGCACTCTTCCTCCAAGGAGTGTTGCACCAACATGAGGCAACATCAATGACCAGCACACGAATAGGTGGGATGTCCTGAATGTCTTAATAGCAAGACTACAGCAGAACCTACAAACCTTTCAGTGGCTCTTCAGTACTTGGTTCCTTGGTTCTGGTTGACTAACAACACGAATATCACACGACATCAAGAGCGTCTGAAACCCAAACAATCGGGACTGCGTCGGACACGTAAACACTTGTGGCGCCTGCGGGCTTCAGAACATCTCGTGGCCTCTCGGGAACCCACATTACGGTGGTGTACGTTCGTTCTTTCGGGCCGTTTCTTTGCTTGCTGTTACTTTCGTGGCTGCGAGGTTTTTGTCTTCATTATGCTGCGTGAATCAGCTCTCTGAACCATAGGAGTAGGCTGACCAACCCTACGCTCCAATCGTTAAAGTGTACCCCTCACACAAGGTAGTTACGAAATTACGATGTCTGTGAAAAAAGAATCTTCTTTTTATTCCCTCACCGTAAAATCAATAACGTAAAAAACCCCGGTGTACCATATAGGTTCAACAAAAGAGGACACGAGCATCAAGTATGTACTTCTTTTTTTCCATACAGAGTATACTCTAGGTGACAGCATCACCTTCTGAGGGTCTAAATTGTCTGCAGTGTATAACTATTCGTTTTTACCACTGATATGTCAGCGATTTGACCCGTAACGTATGCTTTTATGTTGGCGTTGTTTCGAATGACACTGCCATGATGTTACATAAATATAGTAAAAGCTCGTTATTTGGAACTTGAAGGGTACCCTAAAATTGTTTGAATTAACCGGAGGTCGACTAATCGGGCGGGTGCTGGGATGAATGAATGTCGTCCCACACTGCGCGTGCAGAACACAAAGAAGCCACCTTTATTTATTTATTTATTTATTTATTTATTTAAATACCTTGAGAGCGAAGAATGCATTACATAAGGGGGGATACATACAGGAGGTTACTAAAGCATCAGTAAAACAACATGTCAGGGAGTAATACTAGTAATCAAACTGACGAACAGCACAAGAAACATTGCTAATATTACAGTAATAAACACAGTAAGCAGACCGCCGTAACAGAAAACATATTTCGAGAACTAGCAATAAAAAATCTCTATGCATGCGTTACACATTAGATGTCAATGGTGGCTACAAAGTATTTTCAACTTCTAAGTAAGTAAGTGCTGAATATTGGAAAAGGGAGGGTTCCGTAATAGCGAGGATGTTTGAGGGCAGCGCCTTTATGAGCATGATCTACGCGATCAGAAACGGAGGGAACCGGGTGAATGAATGGTCGGGAAAATGACGAGTCACTATGATATATGCTATGGAAAAAACAAAGGCGGAACAACTTTCTGCGCGTGGCAAGCAATGGAAGGTTCAGAGAATGGTTAAGAAAGGTTACACTTTGGTGGCGAGAATGACAGGAGGTGATACACCGAGCTGCTTTATTTTGCACACCGATTCTAGCATATCAGATAATATTGCCGTATGTGGTGCCAGATGGTTGACTCATACTCTAGTGTAGGCCTTATCAGAGATTGATATGCGTGAAGTTTAGTCATCCGAGTTTGCGCACCTCAGGTGGCGTTTGAAAAGAACGAGTTTTTTTAATGATTTGCTGGTGATGTATTTGACGTGACTGTTCCAGGTTAAATCAGAACTAAAGAAAATTCCGAGGTATTTTGTCGATGAAACGGTCTGCATTACGGTTTTGTTGACTATGTATTTGTCGGATGATGAGGGGTTGCTGCGGAAGCAAATCTAATGTGTTTGGTCTTTTCAGCGTTGATGTGAATTAGACGCTACTACTCGCGTGTTGCGTAGGCCACGTGATCGCAGGCCTAGGTCAGCGACCACATAACAAAGAAAACCTGCAATGGCATACGCCGGAGCACTGGCGCAGGTGGCGTGGCGCCCGCTGGGCAAGCGCAATAACGTGTCGGAGCAGCATAGTGCTTGCGCTACGCTGTTTCCTTTTGCATCTCAAGTAAACTTGATTTTTTGGATTTGCGACACATTGTAGTCACTCCGAACTGACTTCTTCGAGGAGGGATGGAAACGAGAGGATCCCAGTTCGAGTTAACTCTTCTAGATACCGGCTCGGTCGAATTATCCGGAGTTTTCCCCCATTGAAATGAACTGGGCTATGGCGGGACCAGGGTGTCAGTTTGAATTGACCAAAAGTTCCAATTAACTGAGTTGGAATTAACGAGCTTTTACTGTATATGCATACAGCAATTATATTCAAAACCGTCCAAAATAACAGAAAACTACAACCAGAAAATCATCCTCGCGTTACCACTGCAATAATATTTTGCATCTGGAGTAGTGATAGTGCAGTCGCAAGAGCGTAGTTTATTTTTACTGACGCGAAAACGATCTTCGTATATACAAAAAGAAAGGATTAGAACACCAGGTTTTGGAATTTAGTTTGCTAGGGTGTACTGAGAGCCCAATCTTTACAGGTGCAGTTGTTGCTTCAGCTTGCCATAGATATGTGCTCGGAGGCCTGCCTTAGGCCATTTATGAGCAGTTATAATTAAAGCCGAGGCCTATAGGTTATTCTGTTGCCGCCTAGGACCACTGGGCTGTGCCCGAGCGCAGCACGAGCTCGCCGATAAACGCTTCGGGCCACCCTGGCCGGCTTTTTAGTTCACCTTAGGCCCATGCAGTACTCCATTAGAGACGCTCAGTGTGACAAACTTCTCGGGCGTCAACGAGAGAAGATAAAGAAAACTAGCGATGGATCCAGCGACCGTACAGCTTTAATATAACGCTTTACAGTCAATATTACACGATGTGTAATAATACCAGGAATCTTAAAATATTATTAAACGATGTACGTGGGAGTTTGTGACACAGCACCCCAATTTCGAGTACAATAACGCTCCCAATACCAACAATGTCGCGCGTACACGTCGCCCACATCGCAACTGAAAACGAAAGGCTATACTTCGTGGAACTGGAAAGCTTCGAGTACTGGATACTTGTGGTACAACAGCTTAACACTGTACAGATAAAAAGGTTTGCAACAAGTGTAAGAACGAATCCATAGCTTACGTGCAAATGTCATGTTCAACTACAATACAATTGTTTTAAGGACGCTGAAGGAGTGAGGGTAGAATAAAATTTTTGATTCCATGAATCGGGTGGTGCGTCAAAGCACAAGTCAGGAGGCGCTTCCTCGTTGCTTGTAGCGGATATTTGCCTCTACGTTTCAAGAGCTTTCCTAACCTTCCTTCCTTTTTTCCAGGTTAGTACTGAGGCGAAGGTGGCTATTATCTCCTCTCGTGTTTTCCTGTGCTGATGAAGAGTCTGTCTTCAAAAGTTGAGCTGCAAGGTATGCTCCTAATCTTTCATGCTCCTCTATGCACTTTTCCTTCTTTCGCTCCAAGTTGCCGCTCGTATTCAGCTTTGATGCGTCTTCTATAAATCTCTGTGGCCTATCAAACGTGTTTCTTTCTGAATTTACCAGTACAGCTTCTCATAAGCGCGCTTTGATATCCAGATGAACACGTTTTCTAGATTCGCAACGTATCTTGGAATCATTCTAGCCTGTCGCCAGATATATGTTCCAAGGAGGTAGTTAACAACGAGAGCACTAACTCTTACAGACACAGGAACTACCTATGACAAAAGTTCTAGGCTCTCATTCTTCCTCAAGGATTGCATTAAAAGTCGCGGGACTAATCCGAGAAATTGTCGCCGCTTTCTAGCGGGTGAGCAGCCGAGCAATATGGGATAGTCAACTGTTTTAAAGAAGAGCAGCATCCACTCTACAGACGATCCGCGACAAGGGTGTGGTCATCTGATTCACGGATTTCCCCGACAGGAGCGGGAAGAATGAGAAATAGCACTGAATTTCATTACAGAGAAAGACAGGCTGATATTTGACGGGTCAGTTACTCTACAGGCACAAGAGTATGAAACACCAGGGGGTCGTAAATAAATACAGGACAGATGCGCGAAAGCTAAACGTTACAGAATAATACCAACAAGAGGAGTTGGCAACAATTGTTACCAAGGTAGAGGAGCCTTGGTCGAATGTGGTCGGCACTTTGTTGTGTGTTACGGGTTTCTTCTTAGCGCCTAATAATTGTTTTAGCATCAGTAACGGTATGAAAGCTATATCTGTGCATGCCCCCCCCCCCCTCACCGTAACGTCCTCCTCTTCCAATCCGTGCACGCATATACCGGCAACCGATCATGAGCGGGTAGGTTGAAGTGAAAGAGACTGTGGAACATGTCACTCTAAAAGCCCTTTAAGCCCAATGATTGATATTGGCCCAAGTCGGCGTTCCAACAGGGCCAGTTGTTCATCCGGGAGGGATTCGCTGCTACAACACCAGGTGCAAATCCAAGCGGCCACGGTGGCGGCAGCAGCTTTCCGTTGTTTTCGCGCTCATTCACGCTCCCGTTCGGGCTGACGCTTCTTAAGTTTCCGCTCTTCTTCCTCCTAGCGAGCGAAATGTGTCCGTCCTATAGCGAGTCAACTCCTCGAGGTCTTCGACCTTCATACTAGTGGACGCAAACTTGGGTGTCCATTTCGCTGCGAGTGTCATCCTGGTCCGGCCCGGTCCGGCCGAATCTAAACTACTCCCGAAGTATTTCAGCGCAGCACGTGGTGCCCTCGAGACTTGCAGTCACCAAAATCTCAGAAGTGCCTCTATGGGTTGTACCTGACCTACCGGTGCGGTCATTCATTCCTAGAATCGGCAAAAACTCCCACACGTCATCTTTGGTCTTAAGACAACTTTCTCTATTTCACATCAGTGAAATGTAGGGGGAGGCGTCGCATATTTTTGTTGACGGCGTGGTCACGGCGTCTTTTTCAGCAGCGGCAGTGGTTATGACTGGGAAGGAACCGATCCAACGTTTCAAGATTGCTCACAGGACGTCGTCTACCGCAGCAGAACTGGTCCGTTTACGCGAAGCGCTCCGCATCATTTCTGGTGAAAGGCAACAGCAGTGGACTATCTTTTGCTATTGCAAGCCAGTGCTACCGCTACTAAGGTACCTAATGAAGCGAGGCGCATTAGATCACCTGACCAGTGATGTCGCTATCCTGTTTAAAGAGTTTAGGGAAAAGGGCCACATGGTGGTGCTTCAGTGGATACCAAGTAACTGTGGCATTGCTGGAAATGAGTTGGCGGATGCAGAAGCACAGCAGGTACACCACAGTGTAACTGTGTTGGCTATACCAATCAAATGGCAGGATGCTAACGCGATACTCTACCGATCACTGAAAGATGGTGCATCCTTGCATGCGTCGGACCCGCAGAATCGATAGGAACGCGTTTACAAGCTCGATCACGAGCGCCCGTTCTGGCTCATGCTTCTGGAGTAATGCTCCTCGACCATGCAGAAGTCAAAAGACATTCCTACACAGGCTGCGTGTTGGAGTAGCATCGACTAGGAAGTATCTCCACACAATCTGATGTGAGGACGACCCGTACTGCCTTCTGGGCGGTTGTCATAAACCTATAGAACATTTGCTTAGCGATTGTGCAAAGTACTGTAGTGAGCGAAAGAACTATGAGGCAGAATAACTACGCCTGGACACTCGCGCCGTCGGTGTGAACAAAAGGTTTCGGGCATTTAGGCGGACAACAAGGAACAAAGCCCAGGCATTAAGACCACGCATATATTTCTTAGTCTTAGGGACGACTCTCCGGATGTAGGCTCAAGGTGCTCCAAATCAAACAGACTGCGAAATAATGTCTGTTTTTTTTCTAGGGGCGATAATCATGTGCTGCAAAGTGGACTGTAATCACCCAATTCAGCGTTGTTCAGTAATCATCTGATTCAGATAAAACTTCCGCAAGGATCATACGAGGCCGAAACACTCGCACTCGGTGGTGGAATCACAAATCTCGCGTGGGCGGAGGTCCAGGATTGCCTATGCAACTGGGTCCAGGAGGTTGTCAACACCCGGTTGTAGGAGAAGGGCACCCGGACTAGTGTTGGACGCATTGGTACGTAATTCGTCTTGGTGTGGTCTGGTTCCTTAAGAATTTGAGACGACGCGAGTATGGCGGAAGGGTACAAAAAACTTCCTCTTCTGTGGGTCCCCAGTTATCTTTTTCTCACCTTTTCTGGTTAAATCGGTCAAAGCTTTAGCCATTTTGGAGTACTTTGGGATAAAGCTCCTGTAATATTCAGTGATTCTAAGAAGCGCCTGGACGGCCTTTGAGTTGTAGGACGTTTAGCCTAGCGGATCTTATTTTGTCTTTTTAGATAGGTTCTAACTGAACTGCCGACTTGATGCCATAGGAACAAAATGCGGCGATTCTCGACCGGACACTTTGCGTGTTTGATGGGTTTGATGGTGAGCCTGGTTTGTTGAACTGTTTCGAAGAATTGCCACAGAGCGTTTACATGCTCCTCGCACGTATCAGTAAGTATGACGACATCGTCGAAGTGGTATACATTCGTGAGATAACCAAATACAGCCTTTATAGGACGTGAAAATATGGCTGGGGCGGCTTTTTTTCCAAAGGGCAGAATTAAATTGGTAGACACCACTCAAACTTGAGAAAGCAGTCATCGCCGGACTTTTCGAAGCCATGGCCACCTCCCAGTATCTATTCGTAAAGCGAATTTTGAAAAACATTTTTCCTTGGCCGCTAAGGCCAGAAGAACCTCAACAGGTAGTACGTGTACCCGGTCACAACTGAGAATCGTATTAAGCTCCCGTAAACCCACGCAGAGACGATTTATACCATCTGGGTCCTTTACGACCAGGACCGGAGCGTGGTTCAAACATTTTTATTTCTCAATAATACGCATTCTCAGCGTATCCTGTACTGTGTTTTTCGTGACTTCGAGCAGCGCCAGTGAGATAGGGTACTGGGGAATGTAAACGGGCGTATTGCTGGCATATGTGGGTGCACAATCTACAAAGGTAGTTTTTCCTGGGAGGTCAGAAAATATTTCCTCGTAAACTTGTAGTAGCGCCGGAACTTCGTCGTCATCTTTAGCGTCAAGGTGATTTGAGGCCATAACACCGGTTATATACCGAGAGAAATTTAAAGTAGGGAATGGGATGTTCTGAGTTTCCGGAGCGTTAACGTTTGTCTCCGATGGGTCGCGGTAGGAGATGGTTGCAGTTGAAGCTTGGCCAGGAGGTATAAGATTGCACTCCTCGTATTAGTTGAGTATTCTTTTATGAAACACACTGCTCTTTCCGCCAACGTATGCAATGTAATGAAGGTTATTTCTGGCCTCTAACACTTTAAATAGACCCTATTACGGTATGAGGAGCTGGTTTGAATCGGTAGGCAGCAGAATTAGGGCTCGCCATCCCGGTCGGAATTTTTGGGTGCAGGCACCTTCGGTCGTAATATTTTTCTGTTTGCCATGCACCTTGTGTAGCTGTTTGTGAGTAATGCGATGGGTTTCCTGCCATCCGTCCCTGAGATCGACAAGAGGGCAGTGCGTAGTCCAGAGCTCTCGGAGGACCGACAAGTGTTTGAACGTGTCGCAGGTAGATCAACTAAATAGAGAGAATCCAAGACTTGCTTGGGAGACCTCCCGGTAACCAAAGACAAGAGGGGCAGGTAGCTTTCACGTGAACGGGGCTTCTCTTGACGCATCCTCTTCAGCATTATTTTGAAAGCGCCGTTGAATATTTCAACTGGGCCGTTGGCCATAGTGTGATGGGGTGTTGTCCATAGAAGATTCACAGACAGCAGTCTGCAAACTTCATTCGTGAGCTCTGATGCAAGACTGGCCCCTTGGTCAGTGACAGTTTGTTCAGGTAGTCCAACATGAGAAAATATCTCAACCAGCACCTTGCCTACGTGTGCGGCGTCAATAGCGGTACAGCAATAGCATGAGGGTACCGCGTGGCAAAGTCGATGCGGGTTAAAATGTAACGGCACCCCCTTGCTGAAGTTAGTGAACGTCTCATTAAGTCTATGGAAACACGTCGAAACAGACTTTGAATGAGACGCATGTGGCCTGACGGGGCGATGCCAAAATTTTCCTTTGGGATTGTTCGCTGAAAAATATTCCAGCACTTTAATAAACGTCGTACGTGGCCGTGTTGGCCCCGCGGTTAAAACTGCTGAAGAATTTGGTCCATCGTTCGGCATATGCCGTGATGTCCGATCCTAATATTTTATTTCAATTTCGGAGGACTGGTCTGTGGAGTGTTTTAGGTAGCAGTACCTCGTCAAATGTTCGGCCAGTAATTAGCTGGATATATCGATACAGGATGTGGTGTCCTTTTGGAAGCAGTAGAAGTTCTTTTTTCGCAGAAAGAATGGCTTGGCGATTTTCTGGTAGGAAGACTTCAGAGCTGGAACCCTTTTTTGTTTTTGGGCCAAGTAATTTCTTGAAATAAAGGGGATGTCAGTGAGTGGCTTCTCCAAAGGGCCCATTGTGTTTTCCTTTGTTTTAGCTAAATTGAAAATCAGTGCAGGAGTTCATCAGCAGGTTTTTGGTTCATGGGGAGCTCGTACGCCAGGGAGATTCCTAAGGGCGCTGTTATCAAGGGAATTTTCCATTTATGCAGAAGTGACTGCTCTTACAGTGGGGAGTGCCAATCTGAATGGTCGCCTCAGGCAATACTTTAAAACCATTAGCAGCAGGACTTCCGTCATCTTCCCGTTAAAGTGCTCGTCGGATACTATGCCACGCCAAACGATGACAGTGTTGCTGCCGCTGTGACGGAATACGCGTACCGTTTTACCCAGTGTGCGTCCTTCCACAATTGTCAGATCTTTAACTAAACTTCTATCGACATCGTCGTCTACGCGATCGTGACAGCTTGAAGTCATTGCAGCTTCACTGGAGTCATCAGGTCGCACGGAAAGGTGATGGCATTTAGAAGTTCGGGTGATCACATAAGCGGCAACTTGATCCTTGTCACTGTCCCGGACTTGAATTCTTCTACAATGTGCAAGGTTTTGCAGCCATTTTGCAATGCTGTCCTGTTTTGCTTGAGTGATCGGTGCGCTGCGGTCAATACGGTTACACATGAAGCATTTTTTGGAGACTTCAGTGGATTGTTCCGGTCACTGTCTCATGACTGGTCCCTAAGGACCTCCCTAAGATTATCGACACTTTGCGCCTCCACGAATCAATCTGCTAGATAAGCCAGACAGCCTAACGTTTTTCATTCATTCAGGAAGACCATGAGCTTGCAGTGGTAGCACCAAAACAAACTGCTCAGAAAAGAAATGGTCCCCAATTCCCTCAAACGTTTTACTGCAAAGCAGTATATGTCTAACCCCCCAGTTTTTATTCCGGTGTCATTCATTTACATTGCGCCACTCCGGGTCTCCTCCTGACCACCGCTGACACAACTTTCAAAACTATTTTCCCCCTCGCCTCCGCCGATTCCCCTTTGGAAAGTTGTGCAATCGGCTACTAGCGGTTGTAGTGCGGTCATCAGATGATTGCGAAAAATAAACAGAAGCACGGTTGGGCGTAAAAGAATGCACTGACGATCACTATATTCACAAACATAAACTTTGTGCTCAGCGCGAGCTGCAGTCTTGTCGGCCACGGCACATTTCTGTTGCATCATAGGAAGTGTTCGCCTGATCAGTGAACGTACGGCGCCATGGTGCTACGTCGCAGTGCGCCGCCGCCGCCGCCAGCCAACATGTTGCAAATCGTGTTTGAACCTCACTAGCGAATGTCACGTGTTTCGGATTAACCCCGAACAAGGGAATAGCGAGCATGTTGCATATCCTGTTTGAACCTCCCACGCAAACGTCACTTGGGTTGGATTACCCGACAATGGAACAGCGTCTGGGAAAGTGTCAGAGGGAGGGCGCTCCTTGGTGGTGACACATGAAACATGTGTGAGGGAAATGCAGTGAGTGAGCTGACGCCGTAGCCGCACGTGTCGAACTGCACTTACCCATTTGCCAGACGTTCCTCTCCGTTTTCTTTCTTACGTCACTGCTGCGTTCATTCACTCGGTTACGCGAACATAAACAAATGCCTTCCCGCGAAGCCCACGTGACGACTGCCAAAGGGCTTCCCCCTAAAACGACCGAAACCCGCTTTCACCGTTTCGACTCAATTCTACTCGATCAAGTAGCTGCGAATCCCAACAGGTAGAAGAGACATGTTTCCTGTTCGAACGCAAGCTAGATCCTACATTTATTTTTCAGCTAGGAAGGCCTTCTCAGCAACATTTTCGCCGGTGTTTTTCACGCCTCAGTATGCGCCATCACCGGTGGACGGTTTATGCGTGCACGGTTGGAGGGTAAAAAAAAGTAGCGTGCACGCACAGCTAGGCTTCCTGCCGCTATCGATGAAACGTCGGTTGTGCTAGTATTTAGATGTCTAACCTGCATGGCTCAATGCGGTTAGCCATCTGTCCGCCTCAATCGACTGGTTCGGGTGTGGGTTGATGTGTTACCCAGACATCTTACACACACAGTAGGATGCATACGAGGGGAAAGGAAACGGACAGCCATGTGTTTTTACGCGAGAGTAGAGCTCATTGGGTTCGAGATTTTAAATCCTTATGGGACAGATGTATGCCTTTCGTTTGGAGCAAGAAGAGCAACAATCGAAGCGTTGGCCCGACAAAAAGCGCGAATGGGTGCAAAAACAACGTAAATCTGCTTTCACCGACGTTACCGCCTCCATTTCACCTTGGAGAGTATCGGCGAATCGCTCTGGGATGAACAGCCAATTGCGGCTTGGAATACCGTCGTAAGCCAAATCACTTCTTCAGAGGGCTTTTTGAGGACAACATTTTTTTGGCGTGTGTCACTTCTAAGCACGCACAAATGACTGGTTGCCGGTTTATCCGTGCGCAGGTTTAAGTGGAGAATAGTTGGAGGGAGAAGGGGCGGCGTGCACGCGCAGCTATCATGCCCGTACTGATGGATGGCGTGTCTGTTGTGCTGGTGCGAAATTCAAACGCGGACGTTAAACGATCTAATGGGACCTGTCCGGAGTCCTTAGGGATACAGCGGATGGGTTTGTGTGTTAGGCCATGTTCACATTACTAACGAAAAACCTCAATGGATATTTATTGATGTAAAACATGCCATGTCGCGCCATTCGGTTGGCTGAGACGTGAAATGACGTCATTCTTTAAGCATTACGACAGTTGGGGCAAGAGTCTGAACCCGCCCCTACACAAGCAGTGAGATAGATACTAACGACGTGGGGGGGGGGACACAGACAGTTCCCTGGTTCTCAGCAAGAACGGAGCTTGGATCGCTAGAGCGTTTTCAGCTAAGTGACTAGGAAATATTGTCCATCGCAAATTACGATAAACGTGTTTTGTCCGCCGACTCCGTCCAGCTTTGCAGGTCATCCTTCTTCACAGAGTGGAAGGGCGTTAATTTTTTCTTTCACTCTACGTTGCCCTTTCGCGTGGAAGGCCGGTGGCGTAACTGGCGGGAAGGCAATCTCGGCATCTATTGAACCCTTCCCGAGTTTCTTGTATATGCCAGGGCTCGAGTAGGACACTTTGTGAGAAATAAATTCCGGTTCTAATTACGTGCGCGACGTCGAAGTCAATCCTGGATTTTTGCAAAGGCTTGGCAAATGCACAGCGCTGAATGTGAGACTTGTTAACGTTATTTTTGTGCTCTCGGAGGCGTTCCCGTAAATTCCTGGCCTTATCCAAGCAGCTCCATGAGCAATGTTCGCAGTGCTTGGCCAATGCACAGCACTGAATGTAATACTTGAAATCGTTATTTTTGTTCTTTCGAGGGCGTTCCGGTAAATTCCTGGTCTTACTGTAGCAGCCGATGGGGCAATGTTCGTAAGGAATTTTGTGAACGACCCATTTGAATTTTTGTTTGGTGGGTGGTCCTTCGGTATCATCATCAGACGTCTAATCTTTTGCGCCGGCATGTAGGCGACGAGAAAGGCTTGCTCCGAGGAGTGCGGGATAATGTAACGAGAAATGATGCTGGGTCGTTGGGAGCATTGGGTTGGGAACAGACGGCGGAGGAAGCGGAAGGTTGTTGGTGCGCGGCGTCGAAAGAGAACAATTGTTATGGTATAGTACGAAAGATTTCAGAAAAAATTGCGCCCTTCCAGTCTGTGAAGAAGGATGACCTGCAAAGGTGGACGCAGCCCAGGGAGTGTACGAAACAAAACACGTTTAGCGTAATTCGCGATGAAGCATATTTCATATCGAATTAACTGATCAAACTCTGACGGATCTAAGATTTGTTCTTGCAAATAAACATGGACCTGCCTGCGTCCCTCCCGCCTCAATAGAATCTCACTGCTTGTGTAGGGGCGGCTTCAGTCTGTTGCCCAAACTGTCGTAATAACTACAAAGAATGAAGTCGTTTCACGTCTCAGCCAACCGAACTGCGTGACATGGCATTTTTTCCGCACATAAATCTCAATTGCTGTTCTGCGTCGGTAATCCGGACATAGCCTAACACACAAACCAAAGGACCCTAAGGACCCTAAGGACTACCCTAAGGACTCCGAACAGGTGCCATTGGGCAGTTTAACGTCCGCGTTTAAATCTCGCACCAGCACAACGGACACGTCATCCATCAATATGGGCATGAAACATATAGCTGCGCATGTGAGCCAACCCTCCTGTTTCCAAGTATTCTTCACTTAAACCTGCGCACGCATAAACCCGCAACCAGTCATGTGCGCGTGCTTAGAAGAGACCCACGCAGTACAAAATACCCTCTAAAAGCCTTTTGAAGAAGTGATTTTAATTAAGCCGGTGCTCCAAGCGGGCAATTCGCTGTTCATTCGCTGTTCACTCTACAAGCTGAAATTGAGGCGGTAACGCTAGTGCAATCAGCTTGCCGTTGTTTTAGCTCCCAATCGCGCGTTTTTTCGTGCCAACACTTCAATTCTTGCTATCCTTCCTCCAAACGAACGGCATACATCTGTCCCATAGCGAATTGAAATCTGGAAGTCAGTGAGCTATATTCTCGCTTACAAAAGTGTGACTGTCTGTTTTCGTTCCCCCACGTATGCATCCCACTGTGTGTGTAAGATGTCTGTGTAACACATCAACCCACACCCGAACCACTCGATTGAGGCGGACAGCCGAGTAACCGCAATGAGCCACCTAATTTCGACATCTAAATACCAGCGGAACTGGCATTGGATCGATAGTAGCATGAAGCCCAGCTGTGCGTGCGCGCTCCCCTTATTTTTCCCGCCAACACTGAACGCATAAACAGCAAGCGGTGATGCTGCATACTGAGACGTGAAAGACACCGACGAATAACAGCACGTACTCAAGCGCGCAAAACAAGTCTAGGTGTGGATCATGCAGTTATCTACACAGACGCCTCCCAACATCAAAGTAAGCCGTACGCGATCATCGTGGCTACCTCTAGAACCAACCTCCTTGCTTGTGCCTCACTCAAGGCCGAATGCATGACGTCAGCAGAAGAGGCAGCCATCGCCTTCGCTCTTACTGAACCTGGGGTTCATAAGGTATTACCGATTCCCAACAAGCCTACCGGAATTACCAGGCTGGTTTGGTGACCCGACCTGCACTGTGTATGCTCAGAATGCGCTCCCCAAATGGTTCCATTCAGCTCACCTGGACACCCGCTCACGCTTCTATGGAGGGCAACGAATACGCCCACCAAGCCTAGACTTTTACCACCCGGGCTATAGAGCTGCACAAAGACCGTCACCCGCTTGTCTCGTTCAGGGACATAACCCAAGAATGCCGCCTTCTGAGAGAGACCCAACCTTCGCCTTACCCTGACCTTTCCATAGAACAACAAACTACCCTAAGGCCCAAACAATCGGGCTCCTTCCCACACCCTACGCGTCCTCCCTTAATGCACCCGAATCGCTACGACACTGAATGTAAATTTTGCCCAGAAGCAGGAACACTGTGCCACATAACCGGGTGTGCGACTTTAGCCCTGAGCACCCTCTTTTCTTTCCGTCAGCTACCGAACAAGAGCAATGGGAGATGCTGCTTTTAAGCCCCTCTCTGCCTACCCAGCTTCAGCTGGTGGACAGAGCACAGGCGGCGCGGACTGAATATGGGCTACCGTGAAGAAAGAACCATTTCCCTGGGCCGCACTCTGGGCCGTTCAGAAGTGTGAATAGAAGTACTTCCTCCTACTCCTCTTCCATCTCCTCCGCCTGCTCTGCCGCTGATCTCGTCACCTCCGACCGCGACGGCAGAGACGGAGAAGTGAGATTGTCTACAACGAGTTTGAGCTTGAATTTTACACAAAAAAGTTTCCACTGATATGCTCCACCAACACAACTCATCCAGTCACCAGTCATGTCACATGCATTATTTTAACCTTACCAAGAATATCTCTTTGAAGTAATAGAGGGTGTGGGTAAGTGCATTTCACTTCTGTCTGGTTTCACTATTTGCAGAGCGACGTGAGGGAATTTAAGTCACGTCGCATGGGTAATCATTGTGGGTGCCGTTTAAAGCTTTGCCTTCCAACAACATTCACAGGGTGGAAAGACGCTATTTTTTGCTTTTCGCTCAAGGTAAATATTCTGCATTTGTGCACATCTTCCCAGCAAAGGTGGAGAACGGCTTTTGTCGCGTTTCCAATTTTTACGCGACGTTTTAATATTTTTGCGATATAAGGGTATTCCAAATAACGAACAATATTTAGCGGTCCCTCTGGATTTCATGTACCGAGGGGCAAGCAGATACAATCTGTGAAAACGGATACCAAAGTGTAGCTAAGTGTTTGCTATTTACAGTTTCTTAGTCGGCCTTGCATCTCAGTTTTGTTAGTTTGTCAGACGAGGGACGTCTTTTGCTTTGTATGTGGTTAGATTGCTAGGTTGCACGAGCTGCATAGAAGTGCCCAGGTATGTTGCGCAAAGAAATATTACCGTTCCATGGCAATCCTAGGGCAGCGTTATGGGGGTGATCAGTGAGGATGTTTTATCTTACCGTGTGGTTGCTTTTTAATTGCAATATTACGGTATCACTGATTTCACGTCTAATATATATTGTTTTTGTCAAACGCAAGGTGGCCGGCTCCTGAAAATTAAAGCGCTGATCGTATACCCGTAATACTAGGCATGGAAATCGGCTTTGAATCTGTGCCCACCCACATGTGCGATTCACGGACGCGGCCCACTATGCAACCCATCCAGCCACAGCAGTAAGCGTCATCGACGGCTCCGGCGATGTCGTTTGCACTGCGACCGTACAAACCAAAAACATCGTTGAAGCCGAAGAAACGGCCATCGCACTGGCAATGACGTCTGCAACTTCAAATAAACCGCTTCACGTAACTACGGACTGCCAACAGGCATGCAGAAACTACGGCAACGGTCGCATCTCAACATCCGCTCTCCGATTACACTCTAAGAAATCGGGGGAGCAGTTTAAGAGTCCAACCGTCATTGCACACTTGCAAGCGTTGGTGGACTCCCCTCGAAAGCTGCGGGGAGTTGGATGCAATGCTCGCTCCCCATGAGGAGGAGAGCAAAACTGACCGCGTACTCTTCTCGTGCGCGGCGGAGTGCAGCCCCAGTTCTGCTCCCGCACCAGTGAAGAGTAAACCTGCGCATCGTCTCCCATCTCCAGTACGAAGAGTAGAATTGCTATTTCATTCTTGTCCAGTGCGGGAGTAAGCATGGAGATGCACTCCTGCCATCTGCGCACACCAACTCATCAGGGATGTTTTATTTGCATACGAATATATTATATAAAGCGGTTGTGTAAAAAGCGCCCGATTACTTCTGCCGCGCATTCTAAACGTGCAAGAATATGAATTCGTGTAACGATTGCTCGCAGCGTTCAGTGGCGGCAGGCGGCAAACCGAAGGAACTAATCTACGGACCGTAGCAGACGGTCGCTTTGAAAGAGTTTGATAGACGAACGCTTGTCCCGCGCCTAGTCGAGCTAAAAAAACGGATTGTAAATCTGAGATCGATTGAGAAAAATGGTGTTGCAAGAAGTGAAATCCGCGCTCTTCTGATAGCTCAAGCTGCAAGCGCAACACGAACCCGACCCAACAACCGTGGCTAGTGTCGCCGAGATATAAGCATGTACATACGATAGCTTTTATTAGGTTAAATAAAGGAAATCCGTATAAATAACTGGTATTAACAGCAATATGAGGCCTATCTGCAAGATCGGAGTGTGAGGAACAGGCGATACCACTGCGAGGGCATCTGAAATACACCCTCTACGGTGAAAACTATCTCGTCGGCTGACGAGCGACGATAAAAGCGTACACACCGATCGGTTGCTGGAACTCAAGCGCCTTTGTTAAGCAAAGAGAAATGATGACTTCCCCGCGGCGGCACAGGCGTGGATCCCGATACTTAACGCGTCATACATCCGGGGGATCAGGTAACGCGAACCGCCCGAGCAAGCGTGAGAAAGGTACCTTAAGCGAGCCACGAAGTGCGCGTGTTCTGCAAAAACCTACACAGGCGGTGAACCCGCCAAGGCCGGACGGGCGACTTACAGGCCGTTCCAGACCGTGATGTCAATGTGCTACGAACGAAGTGGGTTTTCAAGCAGACGCTTCGTGCAACATGGGAAGTTGGACCCGCCCTTATCGTCATACTTGCTTCGACACAGTTATGCGACGCGTGTTGGCTAACTGCTGGCCGCTTGTGCGTCAGTGCGACATCATGCTCACGCGAGCAAGTCGCATATTCGTTCATTCGTGCGTGCGTGCGTGCGTGGTACTAGTTTTTCTTTCCGACGAACATCACAGCGGCGACAGCGCTGAGGCCGATTTCGGAACTATGCGGACTGTGTAGCGATGCGCGCGCTATGGCCGGACGGTATCCGCGGCCGTCGCAGGCTTCGCGCCTTGAGCTTGGGATCTTTCGCAGCTATTACGACCTTGGATTTATCTACCGGACGAAGAAACGCTGGCGGGAAGTAGAGGTAAGCCATTAGTTAACCTCGTATTCTTGTCTTGCGTATTTAACGAAGCAGAGTTACTCTCGGTACTTCGGTCCGCGGAAGTGGTTAGTCCTAACGTTTTCGTGACTGATTTTGACCGTTGCTTAGTTTTGAAGGGCGGCTTTTGTACCCGTTGGCAAAAAGCGTCGATTCTTGCACCATTTCATTCCCTTTGATTCGTGAAGTGTTGGTATCCTTGCGGAATGTTTTCGCCGGTAGGAAGCACGGTCGCGCGAGTAGTCGCAGCGCTACGCTGTACTCTTAGCTCGACGGCTAGGGTTAGAGTGGCGGCCGTGCAGTAGCTGTGGCTACCTGCGCCGCTCCAAAGAATTGCGTACAATTTATAGGCTGAGTGATAGGAGCGCGTCTAGCGCGTGGTAGTCACTAAATTACAATAATTTTAGTGACCGCCGCGCGTACAGCAGCAGACTGAAATGCTGTTCAGACAAGTTTTTTTACGTTTTGCTTGAGGGCAGGACGGACGGAAATGGGACTTTTCGGGGCGTACTCACCGCACTGTTAAGGGGTAATTACATGCGTCTAAGGCGATGAGCGACGCGAGAAACCTCACTCAGTGTGTACGGCAAACAGGTATTGTGTGCGACACAGACAAGCGAAAATTTTTTACTCAGGCCGCTAACGGCGGTGACAGCGGCAGGCGACGGGCCGTCGCCGTCGCGGGTTTATTCCCGGACAGAAGCAGCCCACAAGCGAGCGGCAGCAACGACGACGAAGGGCACTGGCAGCAATTCATTACTTTTTTTTCGTTTGTCGCTGTCGCCCACACTGTTTGTTGTACCCATTACATTACTTTTTTCGCGTCGGTTGTCGCCGTCGCTCGAGCGTTCGAGCGTTCTGATCGTTCAATAACGAGCCTATTGGTTCTCATCAAATGTTGCGATCTGCAGCGTGCATGCAACGAAGCGTACTCGAGAATGAAGAAAACAGTAGCTATATGGCCCATTAGCAACTTTTCCACGCTAGTCTTGTGAACGTATAATTGGCCCTACGTTGCAGTCGGCTGAGGACAAAATCCAATGCAAATTATTCAGGGATTATAACCTTACAAAAAGAGTTGTTTCCTTAAATTTTGTGCAATGTTTTTATACCGGGAACGATAGCGGGGTAAACAGTTGAAGCTACGGACACGTAAGCACTAATGGGTTTGGGGCGCAGTGCGTAGGCAGACAGCTGTAGGGCGTGCTGTCTGACATGACATTGGCCAAGTGGTACAATGAGCGTGGTGGCATCCAAGGTCACCACATCCGCATCTAGACTGGTTACTGCGCCAAGCAGTATGGCATTCCAATACGGGTTCAGTGCGTGCTCTCGGCGCAAAAACTAATCTATCACCCAATAAACTTCATTTAACGTTGTCAAACTCGTTAATATTTTTTTAATTGTAGAACTTATCTTTGCTGTCCCCCTCTTTCTGTCCATGTAGGAACCACGGGAAGACGCTACTTGCCCGAAGATTTTTTTTTCCAGAGAGAGGGAGAGATCCCCGAGGCGTCAGCAGCAGTGGCCGTCGCATTCAAGACACTTCTCCTCACACCCTTGGCTATCGTGGATGGGTTCCCATTGCTGCTGTCTGTATTTTGGCCGTTCATTGTGTAATACGCTTCAAAGGCGAAGCGCACCTTCTTGCTTCTGTAGACGTTACTTTGGCTCAAGCACGGTGCCCTGGTCGGTACTGTTCTGAAGGCCGCCACCAACATTATGAAGCAGTCAGGTCGAACGTGTTTGTTTTTAATACCAAGTTATGCCTTTTTAAATCTTACTAGCGCATAATCATTTGAGAACCACCCGCCTAAAAAACCCAATGGCAATGTTTCCTGCGGTTTCCTATTGTACCACCAAAATATATCTGTTGCAAAGTTGCCGTGTCAATGGGTTTGTATCTTTGTGTTGATTGCACCTTGTAATGCGTTAATAGTAATCCACGCTGAATTGTTTTAGTCCCAGATTTTTCTTTCGCAAAATTTATTTGTAAATATTTTTTATGTGAGCTAAATAAGAGCTGGCTTTTCCAGTCCATGTGAAGCACTCACTGATGTACTAAGGCCATTTTGTTTTATGCTAATACTGTTAACTATTCTCCCACTGCTGTATTTCTACTGACGCTTTTCGTGCTAATGCCAGTACCTTTTTATTTGTGGATGTTAATGGCATGTTTATCGTCATAATTTAATGTTTGTATTTCAGTGTTTTCAATTGCTTTGCTGCATTTTTATTTGTGAATTTTTCTTGGATGTATCCTAAATAGGCGCTACGTCTCCTGTGTGCATGTGGAGTAGGAACTGTTTTTATGCCATGATATTTTAATTCCCAATAAATTGCATTTTGTGTTAAATTGCAGAATGAACCGATTGTTGTGGTATTTTCAAAAATAAAGTCTGAGCTTGTTTTTTCTTCTTTTCCATGTTTCAAAATAGCTTTTCCTGTTTTGTTTGCTTGCAACTGTCTATAGTACCATCGTGGGGAAGGGGGGCCTAGTAGCAGGCGGAGCGAAAGCACGCTGCCTCGCGCGGAATAGCAGAACGCTCTTGAGGCGTAACGAGATGCTTTCCAAGAGAGAGTAGTAGTACCGTCTGCAGTATCCGGGAACGCCGCCAATAGAGCTTATTTACCCCTAAAGGGAGTGACGGAACGCTGCCTTGGAGATGGCATTGCAATTCCCACACAGGGTTCAAGTACTCCGCTTCGAAAGCAGCAAGTAAATCCCACGGGGAGTGTTCCGCCTCTCGTTCGGCCGCCACGCGCTACTCCTCGGAAGAGTCAACCAATGCTTCCAAAGGGAATGAAATATGGGACAAAAGTTTTTACTCCTAGACAGAGTGCCCAGCAATCCTCGAGTTCTTAGAGTGTACTAAAAAAGCTCAAGGACACCCTGAACTCTACCATACTGATATGGACACCAGGTCACGCAGGGCTCGACGGAAACGAGCGAGCACACGCTACAGCCCGAGCATGCACCCTCAGGCACCGCACCAGTCGCTCCGTGAACCAGAGCCTGTCCAGCAGCAGTACCATGCACTTCTGAAACACCACCGCCTTGCCAGATGTGCCTACCCACCACTCCACCAGAGGCTTACCCGAGAAGAGGCTGTAGCCTGGCGGCAACTACAGACCAACACATACCCCCACCTTAGCTTCCTGCACATCATACACTCCACAATATATCCACCAACATGCCCACACTGCAGCGAACATGAAACACTGTACCACACCATATGGGCTTGCCAGAACACACCAGCAGCCCCCATTATTCGCACCCCCCCCCCCTCGAACAGTGGGAGGCCGCGCTGTGCAGTTCGGACCCTGAGGACCAGCGACAGTTGGTGGACCGGGCACGCAGGACCGCAGCCACCGCAGGGGCTTCTCCCGCTTTCAAGCGCAAATCTGTTGAATAAATGTTTTTACCACCGCCACCACCATTCTGTGGATAACTGATTCTGTTGACGAGACGTAAGACTTAAAGTACGCAGGCGAGTGCCCTTTTGGACTGGCCTGCCTCATATGTTCACTTACGTATTGTGGATACACAGCTTTCTTCGTCGATCCGTGCTAACACTGGGTGCTAGGAGGCCCTACTTTTATGTTCCACTTTCTTGACACTATCTTTCAAATGACGAGGGGGTTTATTTATGGCTTCATACATGGCACCTTGTTGCTCATCACTGAACCCTGTAGAGACCCGGTGACGTAACATACCTAAAGGCATGTTGGATAAGCGGGATGTCTTTAAAGAGGGAGAATTTCTGTGCCTCTCAACACCATGCTGAAGCGGTTATATACGGATCTTTGAGGAGTTACACTGGAAGCTGTCCTGGGTGTGGTGGAGCGAAGACGACAGATGCCAATAATTGCTCTCCCTCTGCTCAGAACGTCTGCTACCTAGTTGCACGTTCACCACCAAACGTTGATGGGAAATGGTGTTTCCAAAACGGTGTGATGATTGGTATTATCTAAGGTACCTTTGAGGCCCAATTCAAATGAACCTGCCGTTACAATAGCAATGGAGCAGTTCCTAGAATCACCGTCAATGAGGGAGACACTGATGTATACTCGGAGGTGTAGCTTGCAAAATGGAGTCTGTTAAGATATAAAGCAGTTGCAATGATTCACAAATTCTCAGGCACCTGTTTTGCTCCTTAAAATGGAGCTCAAACTTAATTTGGTCGTTATGAGGGCTCCTTCTATACGTAGCTAGCCGCAATACGGACACTATTTTGAACGACATTCAAGGATTTCTTGGGAAAAGCGGGCCAGGTTTTTATGCAGCAAGCACACAACAGCCTAACAAAGGTGCCGGTTTCGTAGAAGGAATGAAAAGGGTGTGAGGCTGGCTGACCCCGAATGAAAAAAGACAAAAACTGCCCTTCGTAATGCGCGTGCTGAAGAATTCAACATTTGGTGGGGTCATAGGCAATCGATCTAAAGTCATCGCTGAATTCGGGTTCGGGGTACCCAAATAGAGGAATCCTTAGAAATGCGAGCCAGGCAACATCACCTAAAAGCTAGTACGGCCAATGTCAAATATTTGACGCAATCGAAATGCAAATCACTTATGATACACAACGCGACACTATCTGTGGAATAGTCTGGAAGTAGCACAGAAAAGTCTTCCCTTCTGCGCTTCCACCTGAAACCACATAATTTTAAGATGTGTTATGGGAAGAGCGCTACACGAACCGAAACGTTCTGCATCACCACGAGCACCACATCCCCGTAATTCTATGACCAGTGCAACTGCCGTTCGCTCTATTGAAATGTCTGCCATTCGTGTGTATAAATCCCCACCACACCACTACCGAATTTCCCCAACCCAACCATCAGTGTGTAAAATTGCACCTTCAGGGACGGCAAGAATTGACGGACCGATTAAGGATATCCTGAGTCAACCACGGGGGGAAGTCCAAACAAATCTAACGTCGCTGCCCATGCAAGTTCCATGGTCTGCGAAGTTTCCCAGACAAAGCAATGCTTACCGTAATAGCACGGCGTACAAGTAATATTTACGAGTTCATATCCCACAAGCTGTAGCCAAGAGAGTTTCAATCATTGACTGTCCGCATATCTCGAGGGTTAGTGAGTCATTGTAGCGCCGCTGATTTCGCGCGTGGAAGTTACGCTGGCCCATGTAGGTTGCAACGAAATAGGTCAAATAACCCCCCGTGCACGTGTGCCAAGGTCGCATTTTGTATGCAAAATGAGCCAGATTCTGTGGCAGCACAGATGCATAACAGCGAAATGTTTTGTCCCAATGGGAGCTGCCGCTTCACGTGACATCTTATAATTATCATGGCAGCTTCCTTGTCAGGCTCCGCGAGACAGCTAGGCCTACAAGGGGAAATATTCCCTAAACGTTGCAGTAATAATTATTGTATTATGGTATTTTTAATAATAACTTGTTTCCGTAAACGTTTCCTAGCGTACGATTAAAACTAATCATTTAGATACAGTTAGATATTTTCGATGTTTTCTCGAATTCTGTTCAGGTGTATTTGACTCATTAAGAAGAAACCACTCAAAACATTTTGGGCTACTTCAAAAAGTTTCCAATTAATTAGCAGGTATGAGAGTTGCTTTTTAAAATAAGACCACACAACGAAGGGATCTTTTTTCTCAGCTCTGTTAAATGACACTTGTGAAGGAACCCGAGTTTAAAAACCATTGCTCTGATCTCCCGGAAAGCTGTTTTGGGTGAGGCTTTGTGTTCACTCCTAAAATAGCACACAGACATAATCCCCTATATTACTCCACGTTCCGAGTGCTCAGCCATTAGAGGTATCGCAAAATTGACCGCGATGCGGGGAATTTTGGTGCACGAAGTTACTCCCCGCGAATGATGCGCTCCTGTTCATTTTTCCTATACTGCTCAATCCCAGCCACCTGACTGGTTGCATCGTCCCAAGTAGTGCGCGGGTCTGCTTCTGAGACAAAGCTTCTGTGAACATAGTGTTAGCGCATATAGCGTGGGATTTCATTGCGTTTATTCCGTTTTCAATACGTTAAAAAGAATTGACTCTTGTTCCAGGAGCCCTTGCATCTAGAATTTTATACCCCTGAATTGAAACACCAGAGGAACAACTAGGCCACGTTTGTTACAACTGTTACCGTCTTTAACAAGTTCGTCGTTTGTCTTTGCAAAACCAGCAGTGCCACCTATACTGCACGTTCTATTTTTCTCGTAATGGGGTATTATTGCTTTCTTAAACACTCTTCACAAAAAACTTGCCTTATAAGGTTAAAGGCTTGCACAGTCCGAATGCCTACATTTCAGCGGTGTACCGCAAGAAACGCAAAAAAGCAGTGGCGTCTTTGTATGTTAATTGCGATATTCTGCAATCAACCTTTACATGTATTGTGTCCTGTGTTGCTTATGGATGCTTCGTAAGCTATAAATTTGATGCTTGACATTAATTATGGAACTTCCCCTACACGTATAATATAACATTCGGCTTCCATCGCGCTTCACATGCTAAACTGTCTTCGGTAAAACATGACGCTTACAATTTCGTCTCCGGTCGTCTTTTACGCTCTGATTTGTAGGTAAAGAGCGACCGTTTCTTCTGTATACTTTTTTGTGATCCTTGAAAGAAAATAGGTACAGTTGTTGCACTTACAAGTGCAATCACTTTGTTCTCTGGAGCAAAAAAACAGAATTCAACAGGTTTACTCGTGGCAGAGCTTCATGAGACTTTTCATCTGCAGAATATTATTGCATCCAATGTTTCCGAGGGCACCTTATATCATGACGTCCAGGAGACTTACAACGTCCACAGTACCCGTCATTAGCCGGAAGTCACTGAGTGCCTTGGTCGTTATTGGCAAAACTTAAACAAGCCATCAAATCGTTTCCCAGACCAAAACGTTTTTTGGGGTGGCTTTCGCAACGTCGGCTGGACTTCAATGTTTGTATCCCTTCTGTTACGCGCTCGCCGACTCCCCTAACCATTCATCGAACTCTCAAACACGTGCTTTGGGTTTGCGGCCCCAAGGACCTCCAGCGTCAGTAAAAATAAAACATCAGCATTCGCAACCTCTTGTTTCAGCTCTTGCACTCTTTGTTTTGCTCGTGTAAGCTTTATACTTTCTCACTAGCCGAGAGAAGAGTGCGCTTAGCTTTAAAGCCGTTTGTGCGATTAAGGCTGCTTACTTGCATACCTATGCACATTGCTTGCGCATTGCTGGCACCAGTGACGTCGAGAGCGCCCAGCAGTTTAGTACACGGGTTATATCCTTCGCTCATTTTATTCATTGCTTGATTAACTGGTTGGGGCCTTTAATAAATAGGAAAATTAAGAAGAAATGTCGAATAAACCTCTGCGCTCTTCACAATTCTTTATCGTGTATGCCATCGGATCGCGCTCTCGTAGCATCGAGCACAGTTCTCTAACGCGCACTGTTTTGCGCACTGAGAAATTTTAACTGTTTACGACATGCGTAACATTACTCACACCTAATAACTCACTTAACATTGCACATAGATAATATTTGCTCGTCTGCCTTCCGGAAAGTATGCTTCCTAAGATGTAAGCTAAAAAATTCCCCTCCAAACGTTAACTCCTCCACCCCTAAGCTTCTAAGTTATTTTTCTTTCGTTAGGCCGAGGCTGGAGTATGCGAGTACAATGTGGGACCCCCATACTAAACAAAACATTAGGAAACTAGAAAGGGTTCAGCGGAAGGCCATTCAGTTTGTTTATTCTAGGTTTTTGCGAACGGACTCCCCCACAGACCTAATACTAGCTAAGATTATTCCTTCACTTCAGGATCGTACAAAGAAGTCCCGCCTTGATTTTCTATCGCTTTTATATAATCACAAACTTGCCGTTGATCCAACCCCTTTTCTTTCTCCCTTAAACACAAGACAGACAAGACATCAAAAACCAAATGCACTTACTCCGTACTTCGCGAGAACGGAAACGTTCACATTTTCGTTTTTTCCACGCACCATTTCAGACTGAAACCAGATAACCGAATGAAGTACTTGCGATACTGGGTAATTGGGCATTGTTTTTTGTGTATGTTTTATTGTATTGCTCTTTGAATTGTACCATAACCCTCCTGCTTGGATCGAAGTGTGGTCCGCAGTATGTATGAAATAAAATTGGCATTGCTCACACTTAACTTCACTCACACGTCAAGACGGCAATGGCCACTACCCATATAAAGTTCATACGGAGTGGTTTCGCGACCTATTCAGTATATTTCTATCAATCCTGAAATTATTTTAGACAGTTGTGTGGTTACAGCTAAAGAAACCGAAATGAATGGAGTACATTTACATTATGCAGATAAGTCAAACGATGCTTGTAAGGACGTGTTTGGAAACCTTGAAAAAAAACAGATATTTTCAAACAAACAAGGTGTATACAACAATGCCAAATATATAAGCTGAATTACAAATCAAAAGCACTGACACCTCAAAGTTACGCCAAATCTACCTAAGAAAACAAGTAACCATTCTGAAAGAAAAGCAATCATACGGTTATACACAAAGTGTTCAGTGGATACAACAGAGTCGTTAGGGTGTCGAAGGAGGATTATCTGACGATGCCAGGAGAGGTGCAACTTGGCCCCGATGACGCTGCCTCGCTTCCTGGGACGTCAATGTCGTCAATTGTCAAGGACATCAATTGTCAATTGATGTCAAGGACGTCAATTCCGGAAGACGCGCCGTTATTGTAAGAGGACACGGCCAGTTCGCCCAGCGAACCCCACCAAGTACCAGGCTACAGCCGGCAGAGGCAACTGGCAACTACGGGTATGCCACGGGCAGCAAGCAATTGTTCGTGCAGCGGCAGGGCACACCGAACGTGAGCACCTGCCACTGGTGAAGAGTAAAACCCAGGCCATACGATGCCAGGGCACCAGGTGGACCCCTCAGGAGCTGAGGCCCCGAAAGCCCGAGGAGCTTCAGGTCTCCCCCGTAGCGCCCAACAATCCTTCTTCTTCCCATCCTCTAGACGTCCTCCGATTCAAAAGAGACACGCCGCGGGGGCTCAGTGGCTAAGGCGTGCGCTGCTGAGCACGAGGTCGCGGGTTCGATTCCCGGCCACGGCTGCCGCTTTTCTGATGGAGGCGAAAAGCAAAAAACCACGTGTGTACGAGATTGCGGCGCACGTTAAAGATCCCCAGATGGTAAAATTTATTCCCTAGACCTCCACTAGAGCGCGCCTCATCGCCTGCGTTGTGCCAGCGCGTGAAACCCTACAATCAATCAATCAATCAATCAATCAATCAATCAATCAATCAATCAATCAATCAATCAATCAATCAATCTATCTATCTATCTATCTATCTATCAATCAATCAATCAATAAATCCAATTTCAAACAGGCCTGCGCCATCTGCGTTTGTCGCGAGCCCTTCTAGGCTGGCGCAGGCCTCTTCTTCTTTCTACCCACCGTAGTGGCTCAGTGGCTAAGGCGTGCGCTGCTGAGCACGAGGTCGCGGGTGCGATTCCCAGCAGTGGCGGCCGCTTTTCTGATGGAAGCGAAAAGAAAAAAAGCCCGTGTGTACGAGATTTCGGCGCACGTTAAAGATCCCCAGATGGTTAAATTTATTCCGTAGCCCTCCACTAGAGCGCGCCTCATCGCCTGCGTTGCGTCAGCGCGTGAAACCCTACAATCAATCAATCGATCAACCAATCAATCAAATCCAATTTCAAACAGGCCTGCACCATCTCCGTTTGTCGCGAGCCTTTCTAGGCTGGCGCTGGCCTTTTCTTCTTTGTACCCACCGCGGTGGCTCAGTGGCTAAGGCGTGCGCTGCTGAGCACGAGGTCGCGGGTTCGATTCCCGGCAGCGGCGGCCGCTTTTCTGCTGGAAGCGAAAAGCAAAAACGCCCGTGTGTACGAGATTTCGGTGCACGTTAAGGGTCCCCAGGTGGTCAAAATTAATCCGGAGCCCTCCACTAGAGCGCGCCTCATCGCCTGCGTTGCGTCAGCGCGTTAGACCCTACAATCAATCAATCAATCAATCAATCAATCAATCAATCAATCAATCAATCAATCAATCAATCAATCAATCAATCAATCAAATCCAATTTCAAACACGCCTGCACCATCTGCGTTTGTGGCGAGCCTTTCTAGGCTGGCGCTGGCCTCTTCTTCTTTGTACCCACCGCGGTGGCTCAGTGGCTTAGGCGTGCGCTGCTGAGCACGAGGTCGCGGGTTCGATTTCCGGCCGCGGCTGCCGCTTTTCTGATGGAGGCGAAAAGCAAAAAAACCCCGTGTGTACGAGATTTCGGCGCACGTTAAAGATCCCCCGATGGTAAAATTTATTCCGTAGCCCTCCACTAGAGCGCGCCTCATCGCCTGCGTTGCGTCAGCGTGTTAAACCCTACAATCAATCAATCAATCAATCAATCAAATCCAATTTCAAACAGGCCTGCACTATCTGCGTTCGTGGCGAGCCTTTCTAGACTGGCGCTGGCCTCTTCTTCTTTCTACCCACCGCGGTGGCTCAGTGGCTAAGGCGTTGCGCTGCTGAGCACGAGGTCACGGGTTCGATTCCCGGCCGCGGCTGCCGCTTTTCTGATGGAGGCGAAAAGCAAAAAACCCCGTGTGTACGAGATTTCGGCGCACGTTAAAGATCCCCCGATGGTAAAATTTATTCCGTAGCCCTCCACTAGAGCGCGCCTCATCGCCTGCGTTGCGTCAGCGCGTGAAACCCTACAATCGATCAATCAATCAATCAATCAATCAATCAAATCTAATTTCAAACAGGCCTGCACCATCTGCGTTTGTGGCGAGCCTTTCTAGACTGGCGCAGGCCTCTTCTTCTTTCTAGCCACCACAGTGGCTCATTGGCTAAGGCGTGCGCTGCTGAGCACGAGGTCGCGGGTTCGATTCCCGGCAGCGGCGGCCGCTTTTCTGATGGAAGCGAAAAGCAAAAACGCCCGTGTGTACGAGGTTTCGGCGCCCGTTAAGGGTCCCCAGGTGGTCAGAATTAATCCGGAGCCCTCCACTCCGGCGTGCCTCATCGCCTGCGTTGCGTCGGCGCGTTAACACTGCAATAAGAAAAATCAAAATCTTCTTCTTTCTCGGTGCAGCCACAATGAAGGATATCCCCCATATTCGCATTTGCGGTCCCACACTTCGCTGACATGATCTTCGGAATGATACTGATACACCTTTCTGCGGAAGTCGAAAAGTCTTGGCTGCAGCACCAAAGCATGAAATCGCGAAACCACAAAAATAGCCCGAAGCAAACACTTTAAAACTGAAATAAAATGAAAATAAATACTTATACAAAAAATACTTGCAGTGTGCGTCCATTCTTTATTTAGGTACTAGCAGTTTTCCGGCGTTTAATCATAGCGAAAATGACGCTGTTAAAAATAATTTCTCTGTGAAAAGTGTGTTTGGAAACGTGATCAGCTCATCCACCTCGATTTCCTTGTTTGCCCCAATTAAGTCTCATCCCCCGGTCTCTCGGTTGTTGGTCTACCCAACAGGATACGTGCGCGCATACCTATGTCAATTACCCTCTGCCTGCAAGTGATGGCTTTCGTAAATCTACCAGATACGTCTAAAACACTGGATTTGAAAGGTGCTTCAAGGTGGCCGCATTAGCTACCTCAAATTGCAATGAGGGCTTCCCGACAAAACGGAAGTACCATCGTTGTTGCGGGTAAGTATAACCAAACCGATAAAATCACAGTGCATTCTTCTGATGCTGAAGCATTGCCCTCCCTATAGTTCGAAAACGGGAGACCTCGTTGTACAGCCCAGAAAATAGCTACGGCGAATGAATAAGTAATGTGTGCAAAAATACTTAAGTTGTGACATGGGGAGTAGGAAGATCCCTCCATAAAGCCAACAGATTTGTTTGTAATCAACGCCTTCAGAGGAGAAGTCTAGTGCACTTCGTTTGTGCTACATCAGCACGTCACCAGCGTCGAAGCAGGAGTGCGCATGGTGTATGCAAAACTGACTTATCGTGTAACACGTAGACCCTACTTCACCTGACCAGAACAAGTGACCCCCGCCACATAGAACTCTAAGTCTGGACAAGCATAAATTGCTTCGACAGCCTTACTGTAGAAACTATTGCAGCCGGTTCTCGTGATAAAAGTGCTCTAAAGACGGCAGGCCCGCCTGTCTTCCATGAGCACCACAAGGATAGGCCAAAACGTGCTCCCACCAAACATTTCACGAATAATTTCTTTTATATGGCCCCTGAATGTACGGGCGTGAATGAAAAACCAGTGATGGTTCAGTGAAAAGGCCTCGTTCAGTTTCTTTTAGTTCAGAATGGCATATTAGAAATCGAAATCACAACTGGGCCTGGCTACATATCGTGTAAGTTTTATTGTAAACCGTCCTTGTCCCCAGCCTTATTTTCGGCGGACGTGGTAATAGCCTGTGGCGTGACTGCAAAGTGAACTGTCAAGGCTGGAAGATCAGGCTAATTATAGCCAAATCTTTAATCAAATAGCGAATAATCAGATGGTGTAAGGAAACCTCAAGCGTATTTGTGAGCGGAACGCGGAAAACGCGAACAAATGTAGCGCAGCATGATGATGATGGTTGGGTTTTTTATGGCGCAAGGCCGACTAAGGGCAAAGAGCGCCAGAGAAAAGTTTATTTAATGAAGTGAAGTGGTTACCACAAAAAGGTAGGTAAAAAAAACGTGTCAACCGAACATAGTAAAATCAGTTAAAGATAATGGTGATGGCTGGTGTATAGGGCCAGATTTCATTATGCGTGATAGGAAATGAGGTTTAAAAACTTAACGTCTGACAAATAATCAAACACACGTTTCAGAGAAACACTGGCATCGTCACCTAGAAACAGCGATGGATGTAGTGGGATATGTTGTCTGTAGAGTTCTCTGAAGTGTTTCTGTCGTGTTGTGTGAAGTGCCTTACATTGTATGAGGATGTGGATCACGGATAGGGCTTCTCCGCACCTGCTGCACAGAGGTCTTGGAGATGCAGTGAGAAGGTGCGAGTGCGTTGCATGTCTGTGCCCTATCCGTAATCTGGCCAAGGCGACTTCAGAATATCTATTGCGTGTGTCGGTGGTGTATGGTCCCAAGTGAGGTTTTATTACGTGTCACTTGTTGTCTGTTTGTTCACTCCAGTGTGTTTGCCATGTTTTGCGAAGTTGTTGTCTGATGTGTGGTTTCACGTCAGTGTAGGGTAATGTGTTTATGTCTACTGTATTCAAGAGTGTAGCAGCAGCAGCCATTCGGTCCGCTGCTTCGTTCCCGGCTATACCACAGTGGCCAGGGACCCAGCAAAGAACCAGTTCAAATTTGCGTACATACACAGACAAAATACCCTTGACTGTTAAATTTATAACGTGATTTTTTGAAGACTTCGTTGACGACAACGCCCGCACAACACTGAGAGAATCTGTATATATAATGGATTGTTGGATGTGGCTTTGAAGGATATGATTAACAACCAGAAGTACACCAAAAGCCTCTGCCGTAAAGATACTTGTATTACTGTTAAGAGTTCTAGTGACACTAAGGCCGGGCCTATGCGCCGCGCAGGACACCGTGGTGGAAGTTTTAGAGGCGTACGTATAAAATTCAGAACATTGGTAATTCTGCTGCAAATACAAGAAGTGCTGCAGAATTGCACATGTGGGAGCTCGGTTTTTATCTACATGTGTGAAATATGTGTCACATGATACAGGGCGGAGGTGCCATGGTGCTATAAAATCTGTTAGAGAGGTTTGGATTGTATCTAAAAAGGATACATCAAGCTCTGACGCTTCTTCTCTAACTCTGTAAGAGAAGGGCGCAGATAACGATGGTCGATATAAAACGAGTTCAGTCAAGGAAGTATCATGAAAAACTGATTTAAAAGAATGGTGTGGCATGGATGAAATTTTAAAAGCATAAAGGAGAGCTGTGTATGTTCGCTGACGTTGTAGGTTCCATTTGTTGCACTCCACATAGAGGCTTTCGACCGGGCTAGTGCGGAAGGCGCCACACTCCAGGCGCAGCCCGAGATGGAGCACTGGGTCCAGCATTTTGAGGGATGTTTTACTTGCTGACCCATAAACAACGCTACCGTAGTCCAATCGTGAACCTATCAAGCTGGTAAAAACACGTAACAGAAGTTGTTTGTCAGCGCCAAAAGAAATGTGCGATAGAACCTTCACGATAGTCATTGTTTGTAAGCATTTATGTTTTAGTTGTTTTATGTGTGGGATAAATGTGAGCTTTTCATGGAAGATTATGCCTAAAAACTTGTGTTCCTTTTTGACAGGAATCGAGACACTATTTAGTTGAATGTCTGGATCTGGCCGGATGCCACGCCTCTTGGAAAAGAAAACACAAGTGCACTTCCCGGGATTAAATTCAAAACCATTGCTATCTGCCCAGCCAGCTAGCTTGTTAACACCAAGCTGGACCTGGTGCTCACACACAGACAAGTTACAGGATTTAAAGGAGAGTTGCACGCCGTGTACATAGATTGAACAGGAAATCGACGGTGGCAGCGCCTTCCTAAGGGAATTCATTTTCACAATAAAAAGGGTGCAACTTAAAACTCCACCTTGTGGCACTCCATTTTCCTGCACATGAACGCTAGAGAGTGCAGTTCCAACTCGCACACGAAAGGTTCTTTGAGACAAGTAGCTTGCAAGTGTGTTCATTATGTTCCCCGACATGCCGAAGGACTTCAGGTCGCTTAGGATGCCATACCACCACGCGGTATCGTACGCTTTTTCCAGATCAAAGAACACCGTCATACAATATTGTTTGTGGAGGAAAGCATCCTTTATATAGGACTCGAGCGCGACGAGTTGGTCGTTGGTGGACCGCCCTGCCCTGAAGCCTGCCTGACAGCTCTCGAGAAGACCATTGTACTCAAGAAAGTACACGAGCCTCCTGTGTATCATCTTCTCGAGGAGCTTGCACAGGCAGCTTGTAAGGGCGATGGGCCGATAGCTCGCGGGAGAGGAAGGGTCCTTCCCTTCCTTCAGAAAAGCCACTACTATGGCCTCCCTCCATGAGCGAGGAATGTGCCCCGAAAGCCATATGTTATTGAATAGATGTAGTAGTGTTTCAAGGGTGTCGGAGTGTAGATGTTGTATCATAGTGTATGTGATTTTGTCTGCACCTGGAGCTGAAGGCTTGCATGTTGTCAGGGCTGCCTTCAGCTCATGATTTGAAAAAGGAGAATTGTAAGAAGTGTGCGACTTGTTGCAGTCACGCAGGGACTTCTTTTCCGCAGATGTTTTCTGTTTCATGAAAGTGTTTGTGTAGTGTGCCGAACTGGACACGTGTTCGAAGTGTTGTGCAAGTGTGTTAGCCTGGTCTTCCAGTGTGTCCCCTGTTGTACTAACTAGGGGCAGGCTGTGTGTCTGTTGTCCTTTTAGTTTTCGTATTCGTGTCCAGACTTTGTGTGTGTCTGTGTAAGAGTTTATAGATGCCAAGAAGGAGTGCCAACTCTCTCGTTTTGCCTCACGGCGCACACGTTTTCCTAACGCCTTGGCCCGTTTGAACAAGAGGAGGATTCCCGACGTGGGGTACCGACGGAGGATACCCCACGCCTTGTTCTGGGCCTCTCGCGCCCGCATACAGTCCTCATTCCACCACGGCCTCCGCTGGTTGCGCGGGGCACCAGAGGCGTGGGGAATGGACTTTTCGGCGGCGTCGAGGATGTGCGCCGTGAGGAGTTGGGCAGCTTCTTCAACGTGTAGGTGTCCTATGGATGTGTGGTGTAGTTTCGATGTCTCTGTAAATGTATTCAAGTTAGCTCGTGCTTCATTGAACCTATTATGGGAAGATGAACTGCTTGGGCCTTTACCTATATATGTTAGTGAAGTGGGGAAGGGGTCACTACCATATGGGTAGGTGCTCACACCCCACTCAAGACATGGAAAGAGAATTGCAGAACCAATAGCCAGGTCAAGATTTGAGTATGTATTGTGTCCTATGTTATGGTATGTAGGCTGTTTCTTGTTGAAAAGGCATGCTCCAGAAGATGTTAGGAATTTCTCTATCAGGCGACCTCGGGCATCCGTTCTGGAAGAGCCCCAAAAAGAGTTGTGAGCATTAAAGTCGCCTGTAAGGATGTATGGTTCGGGCAGCTGGTCAACCAGCGCCTCGAAGTCAGAGCTCGTAAGTGCAACATCAGGAGGAATGCATATGGAGCATACCGTTACCAACCTATTAAAAATTATTGTGGGGATGGCTACAGCCTCGAGGACGGTATTCAAGGTGACAGGGTGGCATACTAAGGATTTTCGGGCGATTAAGGCCACACCGCCGGAAGAGTGTCTGCAGCCATCCCTGTCCTTTCTGTATACCAGGTAACTATTCAAGAAATTTATGTGTTTGGAATTCAGATGTGTTTCCTGGACACACATTAAACTTGGCTGTTTGGCATGCAGAATCTCATACACGTCCTCAAGATTACTGAGAAGGACTCTGCCGTTCCATTGAACTATGTTTTCTCTTCCCATTATTATGCGTTCAGAGCTAGTGGAGTGTGACTGTTTATGTAGGGTCTTTCTGGGCTTGGACTCTTGGGAGGGGTTTTCTGACCTTCTCTACTGACGTGGACGTCGCAGCCCGTTCCTTCCGCTGCGATGAAAGCCGGAAGGGCTCGACGTCCATGTCGTCACCTGAAGGCAAGGGGGTGCCCAGCGGACTGGGGCCCCTTGACGTGGTACCCTTTCGGGTGTTCTTTGCCTGCGCTGCCAGTGCCGAAGGCGTAGGGAGCACGACAGACGGCACAGGCAGTGAGGGGGGGGGGGGGGGCAGGGGGTCGCTGCGACTGCCTCCGTCTCCATCTCCGTGCCCTTGCTTGTGATTTGGGCCGGTGGAGAGGAAGTAGTGAATGCAGCGGCATCCCCAACAGATGTTGCCACCACAGCCGCTGCTGGGTGAGCGGGCGGTGCAGAGGCTGGTTGGGCTGCCTGAGGCAACCCTGGGTGGTGCAGGGGGCGGGACCAAGTCCCACTCGCGGTACTGGGTCCCCGCCGAAACCAGACGCCGCTCCACCCCACGGCGAGCCGCGTCGGCGTACCTCTCGAGGGGGAAAGAGGCGAACCTCTCCCGCTCTCTGGGAAGGTGATGTTTTCTGTAACTTTTAGATTGATTATTTTCTTTTCCACTTGGAATTTCTCGCACTTCCTGGAGTAGGCCGCATGAGGGCCCCTGCAGTTTGCACATGTGAGGTTGTCAGAATTGCAATTGTCATTGGGGTGGTCCTGCGCTGCACATTTCGCACAGGTTGTTTTGCCGCGGCAAGAGGTTGTGCTGTGCCCGAACCGCTGGCACTTAAAGCAGCGGCGCGGGTTCGGTATGTACGGGCGAATAGAGCATCGGATGTAGCCTGCATTTATGTATTGCGGAAGTGTCGATCGGTAGAAGGTCAGGATAATGTGCTTGGTGGGGATTATCTTATCGTCCCTGCGCATCGTGATGCGGCGCACGGCTGTGACGCCCTGGTCCTTTAATCCTTCAAGAAGGTCGGAATCTGTTTCTGTAAGGAGATCCGACTCTGAAATCACACCCTTGGAGCTGTTCAGGCTCCGGTGGGGCGTGATCCTGGTGTCCAGATCATGGATGCGAGTTTGGGCAAGAAGTGTGCGGGATTGTTTTTCATTGTTGAGTTCGACAAGCATTTCTCCTGTCCTGAGCTTTGTGGCTTCATACTTTTCACCTATTGTGCTTCGAGACAAGGAACACCGAGGCAAGTAACACCGACAGTGAAGCGACGGGTGTCGTTGGGTCAGCTGATTCGATCACAAGAAAACGAGAATAGTTATTCCCGTTTGTTGAAGAGACAGTTGTTGACAGAGGTGGGAATGAAACTTCGGTGCGGCCCCTTTTCTGGGGCCGATCACGTCTGGGGGGGGGAGGAGATTTAGAAAATGCCATATGATACATTGTACAGCAGGGAGACGGGGGTACTTTCTCCTTTGACCTTACCCTGGTAGTCAAAGTGGTCCCGGAGCTCCCTGCCTGGTAGACAGGCAGGGAGCCCATCGGCCGGAGCTTGACCAAGGCTCCGACGGCCACCGTTCACGGCTTGTAACCCTTCACCTTTAAACACCTCGCCACGGTTGGACACGGCTTATGTTGGGAGCTCGGGGTACGCGGTGTCGCCACTCACCGTCACCAAGATTACTCAAGGTGCCCCGTGCGGGGATGTAGCGCAGCAGAAAACAAGGGACGGAAAGAATACACACGGACCAGCGCTCACTTCCAACTGATTCTTTATTCACAAGACGGCAAATATATATGCTTAGCCTTACCAGAAACAAAAAAGACGTAGGAAACAAAAACAAAACAACAACAAAAAACAAACCAAAACCCACAAAAAAACTACTGACAAAGAAAGATCGAGTACACCCAACATGCGCCAAACATCTTCACAATCACAGTGGCCTGTCGCGTATAACATCACATTGCAGAAAATGTAATTCACGGTCAGATAACGCAACCGACGGTTTGCTAACACAGTCGTTTTTTTTCCGCGCCATCAGAGCTGCCTCACTGATTAAGCGCGCTTGCTTGTCCTTGATTATCTCAACAACTGTGGCGCTAGAAAACTGTGCAGTGCAATCCCTACACGTGCTGACATGCTGTGCCAACAAACCTTCCTTGCCATTGCGCACCTTATTGGCATGCTCGCGTAGACGCTCATTGAGACATATGCCAGTCTGTCCCACGTAGCTCGCGCCGGACGCCAAAGGAATTCTATAAACTACATTTTGAACACATTCTACGAACTGTGTGCTGTGTTTGACAGTGCATTGGACCCCACGTCGCTTAACGGGACAGGTGCTGCAAACCAACTGGGACAACTTATCGGGAGTGCTGAAAACAGCTTTCACATTAACATTTTTTCCAATTTTCTTAAGGCGATGGGACACGGAGTGCATATAGGGAATCACAGCCACTCTCTCACGTGTTTCCGCTGTAGCTTTACCCTGTGTGCCGCGGTCAGTACCTCTACTTTTCTGTTTCCTACGCATTGTCTCAGCTACGGAGACAAGCAATGGGGGAGGGTACCCCGCTTCGCCTAGGCGCTCAGACTGGGCCAATAGACTGGCTGACAAGGCGTGGTTGCAAGACCTCTGCAAAGCGTTCGAAAAACATGTCTGCACAATCGCTCTCTTATCAAGTTTGCTGTGAGCTGATGTGAACGGCAGAATTGGCTTCTGCGCTCGAGGCTCATAACACCAGCACGTGTGGTTCAAAGGAAGTGAATCCTCAGGTCTAGAAACCGAATGTTGTCCCCATCCGGCATCTCGTGAGTTACAACAAACGGCTTGAGGTATTGTCTGAAAGTTTTTAGTACCCGCGCAACCTCAAGGTGGAACGTTTGCGGATCACAGCGCAGAAAAACAAGATAATCATCCACGTAGCGGAAGGTCCTTACTACAAAAAATTCACTCAGCCGTTCCTGCACCGCCCTGTCCACCTTCGCCAACAGCGAGTCACTCAAAAAAGGTGCAACGGACGACCCGATAGAGACGCCTTGTTTTTGAATGTACACTTTCTCATTCCATTCTACCAATGTCGACGTGAGGTACAACGACAGAAGGTCTGGGAACCTTTGATAGCTCACGATAGCCGTGTTCTGAAACCCCAGTGCTCCAAACAAAAAAAAACGACTGGGTTAGCAAAGCGTCGGTTGCGTTATCTGACCGTGAATTACATTTTCTGCAATGGGATGCTACACGCGACAGGCCACTGTAATTCTGGAAATGTTTGGCGCATTTTGGGTGTACTCGATCTTTCTCTGTCAGTATTTTTTGTTTTTGTTTTGTTTTTTGTTTTTTGTTTTTTTGTTTTTTTTTTTATTGCTACGTCTTTTTTTGTTTCTGCTAAGGCTAAGCATATATATTTGCCGTCTTGTGAATAAAACATCAGTTGGAAGTGAGCGCTCGTCCATGTGTATTCTTTCCGTCCCTTGTTTTCTGCTGCGCTACATTTCTTCACTATGAACTACCAACTAGCCCAGTCTACAGCTTTACCGGGAAACCTTTTTGAATTCGCAAACGCAGCAGCGCAGCGCGTATCAATTTTTCTTGGTTTGTATTTTTATTTGACTACGGGATTTAGCACGCAGAAGAAATACGTGGGTTTGTAGGCGCACCGTAGTGGAAGGCTGCGTGGTAATGTCCCCAACCTGGGGATCTTCATGGACGCCGAAATCTAGACGCACGGACGTGTTTGCTCTTCGCCTTGATAAGAAATGCAGCCGGCGGGCATGGGATCAGATGCTCAATACGTAAACCCCCGAGCCACTGCGGCGGATTGCTTTTTTCTACACACGTAGTAGGGCAAAAACAGCCAGACCTCAAAATTAAAAAAAATTCCAATTTGAGAAGACGCAATTCAAGCAAACAAATTAAGCCGTACACACCCCCTCCCCCAATTATCAACATAGGCTAATGCTTTCATTAATTTACGAAGGTCCCGATGTAAATAAAGATTCTCTCAGTCGCGGCGCCGGTTTAAATCAGCTGTGTTACGTTTGCATCCAAGATTTTAGGGCTTTCTTGTTACGTGTACCCGGCAAAAAATGCTTGAATCCATCCACAAGTCATCCTAATCAAACATTCAACGTCTCTATCAGCCAAACATGTATGCTAAAATAAACTACACAAGGAAACAAAGGAACCTGACAGCCGGAAATCAGGTACAAGTATCTGCAGCGTCGTGTGCATTCAGTTGCAAAAGTTTTTTTTTGCTTTCTACAGTTGCTCTAAATACTGAAACTAATCGCTGGAACTCAAGTATTACTCAGTTTAGGAAGGGTTCCTCCTACAGGATTCACGAAAGCATCAAAGCACTGATTTTACTCCCGGCCAATGAGACGCGGGCTTAGATTAAAACACTTGATAAGTCAAATTCTTTACAGAAACGTATTTTCTTTAAAAAACTAAAGCTTTATGTATGTAAACAAACATTCAAAGCTGGATATTTTTTTTAAATTGTTATTTTTTCTACCTGAAATGTGTACAGATTTTCAAAAACGCTATTGGAAACCCTGAATTTTCCTGGAACAGGTTGCGGGAGTGTACATTGACGTGGTAACTCCTCTCTCCGCGGTGGCACTACCTGGTGGAAGTGAAATCATATCTGATGGTCGATGTCAAAGCGTGAAAATGCCCTGTGCTGGTATCATTCCTCTGGTGGACCCAAGCGGTCATGCTCCTGTGATCTTCCCCTACAGGTTTGGTGCCTAAAAGGGCGTCGGAAGCATGTTCCGAAGTCCTCGTACGATTCTATTGTTAAACGACAGCTAATGTACCAATCCAAAGCCCGTACAGCCAAGTAGAAGTTTGGGTGTCTAAATTTAACTCGGAAGGCCATTTGTTTACTGTTGCCGATATTTTGACGTTTTCCTGCCAGGCATTTCCAGAAGCTAAATTGACTTGAGTCGTGAAATCGTGTACGGCCTTACAAAGGTCTGGGGCGACACTAAAGGTCAATACAGCACGTGCCGTTCCGTGCCTCTCAGCGAGCAATCCTGTTATATCTTCGAGAACATTTGCTGATTGTTTTCCCCATGTCACAATATATGTACGTTCGCGTCAAACCGTTCTCAACTTAACCAAATATCAAAAGACCCCCAATCATGCAACAAACAAATCCACCCGCTAGCATAAAACTCTTGGATGTCTTCTTACAACAGTTGCTCGCAAAAGCGATCATTAGGACCAGATAAAGTTTTTGTAATCACGTCGCTCCTACCTCTCAAAAATGAATAAAAATTGATTTGACACTTATTTCACTTTATACTTACCACGATCTCCTACGTAAAAAATTCACTATTATTTTAAAACTTTTAATGTTCATATGCAATGTCTAATACTATTTTATAGTGTCTATCAAACTTTGTGCAGTCGCTCAGTCTCTTGGATGTCTTTTTTCTATTCCCCCGAGAATCCTCCGAACAGTCTTGATCCGGGTGTGCATTACTACTCACTCGGTCACCGGGCCAAACAAAAGACGCAGCATAATCAAGCGCGATAGCCCTCAAAATAACTAACAAAATAAAAGGGCACCGCTTCGTGGCAAAGCAAACATTCGAAGCTGGCACGGAGGCACGTAGCGTCCTCAATGTCATTTCGACCACAATAATTTTTTTCTATATGGCTGTGGTTATTATTATTTCCAGCCTCTGCAACACCCCGTACGCCTTGGGCATTCAGGGGGGGGGGGTGCAGTGGTTATGTGTCCGGTTTCACATGGGCAAGGTCCAGGATTCGATTGCCAGGACCTCTTTAACTACATTTTTCTGCGACGATTCGAGGTTTTTCGGTGTTATCGACACCCGGGGGTCGGGCTAAGCCATTCTTCTGATTAAACAAAAAACACAGAGCTCGGTCAAATGACTCGCTTTATGTTATCTGGGTTCGCATGAAAGGGTAGTTCGTGGTCCACACGCAACCCTGGCAGCCAGCGGGTTTTTCTTTGTTGCCAAAGAAGTTTTCGCTGCTGACGTTTCTTTGAAGTATCGGAAGCCTCGCACTGTGGTGTTTTGCGAATTGGGCTACCCCAGTTCAGAACATGTTCCCTTCCTGAATTGCTAACATTGGCTCCGGTTGCCTTTCTTCAGGCTGGTGCCATTAAAAATCAAGCAGAAGGTATAGGAAACGAGCAAAATAGGAAACGAGCAATATAGGAAACGAGCAACGCTGCTGGCTGATACCAGCAGCGTTATCAGCGTTATCAGCGTTAGCAAAAGCGAAATCGAAAGAAAACTCTGAATGGGGCGGGGTGGTGCCAGTGTGCACAACTTCCTCCAGACCTTCACAGAACGCGGAACTCGCGCTGTGACACAAAACCTCCCGAAAAAGCAGGGAAAGCGTCGGGAAAAGACTCTTTGTGAAAGGATGCTCGACTAGCACCATTAGGCGCACAGACCTCTACAAACGTAAACACTATTCTCGCTGAAGGAAAAAAAATACACAATAACAGGGTAAGGGAAGTGGGGAGGGGCCCGAATATTTCCACTACATGAAAGTTGCGGAATTGGCTGATACCAGCAGCGTTATCATTCGCTGCCGCAGAGCGTGAAGCCTCCGGCATTGCCATCTCAAGTTCCGGCCCGTCTAGTAGTGGCGAATCCCTTCCACTTGGACAAAAACTTTCCTCCTTGAAAAGCGATGTAGGGCAATAACGATTATATAGAAATGTTTGTTACCAAAACCAATTACAGAGGCGGCAATGTTTGTGTTTACTTCTTAGAGGGATTCTGAAGTGATGTTATCATAGTTTTTTTTCGCGTTCATTCTGAAAGCTCCCGGTTGGAGGTTTTTATAGCGTTCTCAAAGTCCGAGCAACGGAACACCACCGATTGCTCTTTTATGAGTGCATTTTGGGGAGGGGGGAGTCGGACGTGAGGGCTGGCTTTGCGCGCTCATCGTCGACTGGTGGGGCGGAGTGGGGGGTGGGAGGGGAGGGGGCATTTCGAAGCCGACGGCTCACAGCCCAAGGTTGCGTAATGGTAGTTCTTCGTGATCGAGCGGTTTGAGTGGCTGCATTCCATAGACATCAGGATGAGTGTCCCTCCTGTGTCATAGACATTAGGATGTCTCGGACACAGGAAGGAACATATAGCCCCATGTTTTTCATGTGGCAGAAAAATGAAGAATTTTCGAGTTTGCTTCATCCATTTTTCTATGAAGGAGGCTCCACCTGAAATTACCACGAAACGTGTTTTCTTTGTAATGGTATAAGAAAATTACAAACTCACCGTCGTGTCTGTACCCAAATTAAAAATTAGTTCCGTGCCAGTCTGTACAAACTGACGACCTGCGAAGCTGCACGCCCTCCACAGAGTGGGCAAAAGAAACACTTTTGTAACTTACCACTAGGCATAGTTACTAGCCAATTAACTAAATGAAATTTCGAAAGACCCGATATTTAGCGTAGTGGACAAACGTAGATGTGTCCCTTTCAATCCAGCGAATAGGCATCTCACGGTTTCTGTAACACGCCATACCGATCCTCTAAAGCACTGATGACACCGGACCGGTCGCATTGGCCTGTTTTACGGCCACGTTTAAACCTCGCGCCAACATAACTGACATATGATCAGTACGGGCATGAAACATTTAGCTGCGCGTGGCCGCCCCATCTCCCACTCCCTACACTCCCAACTCGTGCGCCCGTAAACCGGCAACTGATCATAATCTGGTGCTTAGAAGTGAAGGACGCTGCCGAACATGTCGCTCGGAATTCTCTTTAACGTGAACAAGGAATATTAGTCCACGCCGGCGTTCCAAACGGGCCAGTTGCTGCTAATCCGGGACGAATTCGCAGCTACTCGACTAGCTGCAACTTCAGGCGGCAACGCTGGTGGCAGCGGCTTTCCGTTCCCTTCGCGCCCATTCACGCTTCTGTTCAGGCCATGGGTGTCAGTAGGGTTCTGTCTTAAGGGGGCAGACCCATTGTATTGAGGGGGAGTTGGAAAGGGCGAGGTGGAGGGGCAATTGTGCTGGCCTGCCTTTTGGGGGACAAGTGCCTCTTTTTCACCGCCGTGCTGACGCCCATGGCTCACGTGATACCTCTTCAGTTTCCAATCGTCTTCCTCGAACCCAACGAAATGCGTCCGTTACATGGTGAACCCCACGAAGGCATCGACATTTATTCTAGCGTACACATACCTGGGTGTCTATCTCGCTGCCGAGCCGCAGGAATCGTATTGGCTGTGCAACCCAACAACCCAGACCAGAACCGCTCGATTGCAACTGACAGCACAGAGGGCGCATTGACCCGCGAGACACGCATGTTTCAATGTCCCACCACCCCAACGGGTATGTGATCGGTAGCGGTATTAAGCGCTGTTGCGTGTGCATGGCCCCTCCCTTCAGCCCCAACCCGTGCTTGCGTAATCCGGCCACCGTAAATCGGTGCATAATTGGTCGTGAAATAGATGGGCGAAGTGAGCGAGAAAGATTTTATATGCGGCCAGACTATCTTCCGCCAGAAGAACTAAGAAAGGCAGGTAGACAAGGCCAACCTACGTGACAATGTCGCTCGGGATGGCTTTCAACCTAAAGAAGAATTATGTGGCCATGCCTCGCCTCCGTTCCAGCGGGGCAAGTTGCTTTCAACCGGCAGGACGGCAGCTAGGGGGAGAGGTGTAATCCTATGCGGGAACAGCCGCTGCTGGATTATCAGTGGCGGCGGTGACGGTGGCTTTCGGCCGTTTTTACACCGATTCGCGTTGCCGTTGATTCTCCGCAATCATCTATTAACGGCGCTACGGCCGCTGTCAGCTGGCTACGCAACTTGTGAAAGAGGTATTGGTGGTAGAGAGGGGAATAACCATTGTGAAAACCATTGTGAAAGAGAGGCCGGCGGCAGGGAGGATGAGCCACGGAATAGCGCCGAGTAAATGCGCTTCAGTCAAATGTAAACTTGGGGGTGTGACATATACTGCTTCGCAGTAAAACCCAAGTCCTCACCATGGCAGTGTGCCATTTGGAAAATAAATTTTTTCGGGCATTTAACGCACCTGGGCTATAACAAAACACGCCGTAGTGAAGGTCTGCAGATTCCCGCGTGGGAATTTTGAACATGCGCCAAAATTCGGCTCATGAGCGTTTTCACTTTCAACCTCCATCACAAAAGCACCTACCACTGCCGGCATGCAAGTCACTTCGTTGGGCTCAGCAGCACAATGCCGTGGACGCTGATACACCACGTGGGTTCATTTCCAAAATAATTTTTGACAAGTATATATTGTTGATGTACATGGCCAAGAATTATAAATAAAGCACCATAAAGCATAACGCCGTTACTTTAATTAATTTAGTAACGGAATGGGTCCGTTTGGGACAAAGTTCGTCCTGTTTCTCCGAATGTGGCTGCGCGTCGCTGCTTGAGCTTCTTTTTTGCTACGCCACCATGTCAATATCTCGAGTATCACAATAGAGTTCAATAAAAAGTGTCCTAAACCAACATAAATTACGAGGGTCTGCCTTGCACGACAAGAACGACGTTAATGAACGGCGGGAAGTGTAGACGCTCATATTTACAATGATGAGTTAGCTATACAAATACTTAAAATGCAAGTATTTATTAGGGTATCAACGGCTGGGTTCTTGCGTTTTACTGAGTGTTTCTTTCTAGTCGTTTCATTTAAGGCTAATGTCTCGGAAGAGACGGAAATGGGAAACTGGTAGCATGTTCAGGTTAGAACCGCGAAATGCAGTTTTATTATAGATGATCCTTGAGGCGCACGTGTTTATAATAGTTTGCAATACAAAGAACCAGAAATGCAAAACTTTTCGCTACACTGTTTCACTTTTACCCATCCTTCGAGAAATGACTTTAATAGAAGATAGATCTCAAGAAATAGAATTTTGCTATTTTGTCTATTTATCTACCAACGTCGGATTCCCGGATTCTCGCAAAATAACTGTTCACTCGGAGAAAATGTTAAATTACACATATACACAAATATTTACAATGTCACATTGTAGGTACAAGCAGAGTCTTTCAATGTAAATCTTTGAAAGACTCTGGTACAAGGTAACAGTGTCCAGTGCGAACGGCCAGAAAGGGAGATTTCCTTTTGCTCACTTAACCTGCCGCCACAACCTTTGGGTTGAATGGGATCACTTGCGTCTAGAATTTTATACCCCCGAAATTCAAACCCCAGAGGAACACCTGGCCCCACATTTGTTCTAGCTTTTAGCTTGTTTATCAAGTTTGTTGTTTCCGTTTGCAGAACCAGTAGGTGCTGCATATACTGGACTTGGTATTTTCTCGCAATGGGGTATTATTCCTTCCTTAAACGCTGTTTACGGAAAAAGTGGCTTAGAAGGTTAGAAGGCTTCAACAGTCCGAATGCCAATGTACTCTCAAAAAATGCAAAAAAAGAAGCAGTGACGTTTTTCTACGTTAATTGGTATATCCTGAAATATAGCCTTGGATGTATTGTGGCTTGTGTTGCTTCTTGATGCTTCATAAGCTATAAATTTGATGCTTGACACTAATAATAGAACTTCCCCTCCACGTACAATATAAACTTCAGGCTTCCATCGTGTCTCACATGATAAACTGTCTTCGGTAAAACATGAGGCTTACGATTTCGTCTCCGGTCGTCTTTTGCGTCCTGATTTGTAAGTAAAAAGCAACCTTTTCTTGTGTATAGCGTTTTGTCGCCATAAAAAAAGGATGTGTTGCAATTCCTCGACCTGTCTTTGCAGTTTCTGAAGGACCATGTTTGCTGGTCATATCTCCCCCGATCTGTAAAACCGTTAAGTTTTCATTCTGCACGCTCAAAAATTGTAAAAAAACAAGTTGCCGAACTCCCTGTAGGCCCCATGCATCAAAGAATGCTTTGCTCTGTGGACAGCCAGTGCACTCGCCATTTGTACAAGTGCGGCACGCACACACACAGCTGGCTGGCGCCGCATCTTTTCAAAGTGCTACGAGTTGTGCCACGCCTCCGCCAGATGGCGCCACGGGTCCCGTGACCGAGAGAAGACGCAGTGAAACAACCCCCTCGCGAGGGGCACGATCAAATGCAGAGCATTTCCGGGGGCGCACGACGTTAAGTAGTTTGCGTTACGTTAATGTTGTAGCACTTGTGGCAACTGCTGACGAGAGAGCGCTCGCCAGCAGTAATTTGAATGAGTCAACGATATAAGGCGCGTTCGTAGCGTCCCACTCTGTGTCGGCTTTGTGGCGCAGTGGGTAGAGCACCATGTACATTGCGTTCCGCCCGCAGGGTGGAGGGATTGAAACCGGGCGCTGGATAGTATTTTTTTATATAGTAGAGACAACGACGGTGCGGACTACGGACGTCAACGCGGGTGACATCGTGAGTTACTGAAATGCTCTGCATTTAAAAGAGAATAGGTACAGTTGTTGTACTTGCAAGTAAAATCAGTTTGTTCTCTGGAGCAAAGAAACAAAATTTCAAAGCTCCAGTCATGGTAGTGATTCATGAACCTGCTCATCCACATAGTAATATTGCATCCAATGTTTCCAAAGGCATCTTACATATCATCTTGACGTCCAGGAGACTTCCTACGTGCACAGCACCCGTAATTCGCCGGAGGCCACTGAGTGCCTTGGTTGTTATTGGCTAACGTTTGTCAACAAAAGCCACAAAATCATTTCCCACGCCAAAACTTTGGGTTGGTTCCGCAAAAACGGTCCGGACTTCAATGTTTGTATCTCTTCTTTTACGTACCCCCCGCCTCCCCTAGACATCCCTCGGACTCTCAAACACGTGCTGTGGGTTTGCGCCCCCAAGGACCGAGAGGGTCAGCAAAAATACGAACACCAGTTTTCGCCACCTTATGTTTCAGCTCTCGTACTCTTTATTATACTCTCGTCGGCTACCTACTTTTTCGGTAGCCGAAACGAGAGTGCGCTGATCTTCACACCCATTTGGGTGCCATGAACGCTGCTGACTTGCATACTTATGCACATTGCCTACACACTGCTGGCACCAGTGACATCCAAAGCGTCCAGGAGTTTACTGCACACTTTATGTCCTTCCCTCCTTTCTGTCCTTTCTTGATTAACTGGCTGGGACCTTTATTAAATAGGAAAATTAAGAAGAAACGTCGAATAAACCACTGCGCGCATCACAATTATTTATCGCGTACGCCATCAGATCGCGCTCTTGTAGCATCGAACCCTATCAAGCCTGCTGTTCTTTGATGCACATTGTTTTGCGCACTGCTACATTTTGAATGTTTGCGACATACGTAACATTACTCACGTTTATTAACGAATCCTAAATGCCCACTGGAAGCGGGTGAAACCTAAAAAGACGCCGCTCTTTTTCACTCACGAGTTCTGCCTGTTTCGGAAAATTTCAGTAGACAAGTATTTTTGTCGTTGTTCATAAATGTGTCGTCTCAGCTGTATATGCCCTATGTCCTCAGTCATTACCTCGAGCGTTCACAAAATTTTGTTATAGACTGTCGTACACAGAACATGTGCGGTAAGTAGGGGGACGGCGGCACAATGAAGCCTGCACATGGTGGCCTAGTTGAAGGAACGCAGGAAGAGGGAATAGTTTTACGTCGCATGCTTTGCTCATTTCGGCGAACGGGCTTTTTGCGATGGTTGCCTAGAGCTGACGAAGGAGCTCTAGCGCCTCCTAGCCTTCGAGCCGTAATGCGAAGGCACCCGGAATATACCCTCGCTTGCATTTCTATATCTATTGAGGTGCATCAAAGCATCCAAGAACTGCGGCAAAAATGGTAAGCTTAGAATTAGGCGAAAACAATTCTCAAAACTCAGGAAGCCCCGAGCTGCATACCACCGTGGCGAAACCAATCGGCCGCATATCTTGGAACAGAAACGAAAAAAGCAATTTCTTTGTACGGTGAATGGGGAAGAGGCCTATGCTTCTGTGTTGATCCTAAAAGAATTTCACAAATATGCTTCAGTGAATTGACTGCAACGTCTTTTAGCCCTAACAGGGAACAATACAGGGTACAGGGAAAGTAGTAATGGCAACAAATGAACATTTCTTCTTAGCAAGGTGTCGATTGAATACATAAAATTATAAATTTTGAAGAAAGTAGTCCAGAATAGGTATGATTGCGTAAGAAAACGTATGTAAAATTTTTGTGAAATGTGCTTGTTCTTTGTGTCTTGGTTACATCACTTTTACTTGACCCGCCTCCGTTGTTTTAACTTCCTCCGCCGCGAAGAACACAAATTCATTTTCCCATAAATTTGGATGCTGCAATGCTCTGCTTCTTCAACCAAAAAAAACCCATTGAAATTGAGGGATTTCTAGGAGAAATTTTCAGGCGCAAGACGCTAGTTTAAATGTCTTAGACAAATACACAAAAACCTACGACAATTTTGCAACATTATTTGTTTTTGACACATAAATACGAAGCTCAAAACAATTTCTATAGATAAAACTCTGCGGAAAGACGGCAATGCACACCACAGATATAAAGTTCATACGGAGCAGTTTCGCGACTTATTCAGTGTATTTATAGAAATCTTGAAATAATTTTCGACAGTTGTTTGGGTACAGCTAAGTAAACCAAATTGAATTGAGTACATTTGCATGCTTGAGATAAGTCAAATGATGGTTGAAAGCACGTGTTCTGAAACCCTGAAAAAAATAAGAAATTCTCGAACACACAACGTGTACACAACAATGCCAAATTTATAGGCTGAATCACAAAAAGAAGGCAGTGACACCTAAATGTTATGGCAAACGTACCTAAAAGAAAAAATACCAATTCTGAAGAAGACGCAACGGGAAAGTCCCACGAAATGTAAATTGGGTAAAACAGAGTCGTTAGGGTGTCGGAGGATTATCTGACGATAAGAGGTGAGCTGCAACTTGGAACCGATGACGCTCCCTCACGTGCCGGGACGTCAACAAGGAAGTCACGGTGTTGTTGTCGGAGGGGACAGTCAGTTCGGCCAGCGAACACCACCGGGTACCAGGCTACAGCACGCAGCAGGCAACAGGAAACTGCGTGTAGGCCACGGGCAGCAAGCAACTGGTCGTGCAGCGGCAGGGCACACCGAAAGTGAGCGCCTGCACTGGTCAGGAGTCGAACCCAGGCCATAGGAAGGCAGGGCACCAGGTGGACCGCTCACGATCTCGGGCGCCGAAAGCGCAAAGAGCTTCAGGTGTCCTCCGTAGCGCCCTACGATCCTTGTTCTTCACACCCTCTCGACGACCTCCAATTCCAAACAGGCCTGCTTTCTCTGCGTTTGTGGCGAGCCTTTATAGGCTGGCGCTAGCCTCTTCTTTTTTGGCGCAGCCAAAATGAAGGCTATCCACCTATAGGTATACTGCACTGGGGTTTTAGCGACATGCAGCGCCCCTAGTGGGCGCCGCCTCTGGGTAGTACAAAAGCAGACGACCCTCGCCGCCCTCCATGTGTTTTCAATTACAAGCGAGGGAGAAAGTTGGTTGTACTTAGTTTAATCGCTTTGTGGCGCTTTTAAATGACTGCATACTGTATGAAATAGCCCTTAGAGTAGTTGCACAGGCTAAACAAAATAATATGCTAAAACAAGCCGATTTATCGGCTTTCTTTTGAGCGAGCTGTCGCGGTCGTCGCGGCCTGGGACAGTATCGCCAGGTCGGGTGGTCTAACTTCCTGACGGCAATTACCATTCTTCCTTCTCGCGTGTGTTCGACAAAGGAAAGTTCACGAGTAGCAGAAACACGGAACGCTGCTGGTAACTGCAAAAGGTCGCTTCAGCGCGAGCATGCAAGCAAACGCAAGAATTGCGCAGCCGACTCAGATGAGACTGCTGGCCTGGCACCGCCTTGAAAACGAGTGGAAATTTTGTTTTGTATTTTCGCAAACTAAATGATTCTTGCGTAACGCTTTAAGCCCCACGATTTACAAACGGCAGGGTACACGTATACTATATAGGGAGCAGGTGAGGCGTCAAATAAACAAATTAAGCGCTATTAAAGGACGTAAAACAAGCACCAAGTCGCCGGCCCGCTGCCTGCAAAGTTGTGTACTTGTATATTTACATCACACAACAGCAGCACACACGGCGCCCGGCCCCGAATATTTGCATACGATCATCACCGACTCTGTTGGTAATCTTCTTGTGCAGCCGTCGTCGCTAATAATCTGAACGCTGACACGACAGTTTTGTCCTCAAATGGAGTTGGGCAGCTACACAAGAACTGAGTATTGATTGCTTCGAGTTGAATTGTCCCCCATCTTCAAACTTCACCAGATTATTTTTAAATATCACTGACAATTGGCTATTTCTTTTTTTGCTTTCAAAGCACCCTCTACCTCCCACCCGATTTGCCGTCCAGCCCTCCGCCGTGTCGGCTAGCATCGAACTCGTCCCTAATATTCAAAACGTTGCTGACTCTCATTGTAGCCTATTAAGTGCGAACTGGGAATGTATAATGTAAGAGCGTAATTAAGTAAAGTGAGAGCAAACAAGGAAAGCGATCGGCCTCTCAGTTCACCCGAACACCTTCTTTTACCCCCACTAATTTAGGAATCGCAAAACAGATTTCACGCTTCTAACGCTCGCTGCATTTTGTCACTGAGACACGCAACAAAACGGCAAGCTAACGCTGCACAATGTATTCGTAAAGGCGACACAAACGAGCACTGTGTAATGAAAGTGTACGCATAGTGCGCAGTTACGCAAAAGAGCGGCGCACCGCAGCAGGCGAGCCAGCGGTCCGCCAGACTCGCTGGCTTTTTAAAGCGCGATCATCGCCAATTGCGGCACTCTTATTTTTTGATCGGCTGTTGTTAAAGGTCCTTGTCACCTAGACTATTAGTTTAAACTAGAACTTCAAATGGTCAGTGAACCTGCGAGCGGAAGAGTGCCGTCACCGTCCAGGCACTTTCGTCGGCGCTGTAAATGTATTTAGCGCTGCAAAGCTTTTTCCCCTAATGCCAAGTTGATCGCCGGAAGAGACCGGACTCGTCGGGGATGGGCTGGTGACCATGTCGCAAAACAATCAAGAACATAGAGCTCATTTTGCTTCTGTCAACACGCGATCTTATTGGACCCGCGTAGCTTTGTACTACCCGGAAGTACTGCCCGGAAGCCGCTTGCGCAACACCCCTCTGGGCAGCGCAGGAGGCATATGATCGCATTTGCGGCGGGCGCACTTCACTAAAGGCCCGTTCACACTAGCGACGAAAGTGAGCGAAAGCGATGAAAGCGACGGCAATTTCTGTCGCTTTCGCCGCCTTTCATCGCTTTCGTCGCGCGACGAAAGCGATCGGTCTCGACCAAATTTTGGCGCCTCCGTCGCGACGTCGCTTTTGAAGCGGAGCAGGAGGCGAGACTTCCTGACGTCATATCCTGCCAAAGCACCCGGATGCTGTGTCTCCACAAGCGGCGAAGCTCACGTGAAGTCTGACTCCGAGCGCGAGAAAATAACAAGAAAAGGAAAAAATAGTCGTCGCCCGTCGCTCGATGTCGCGTGCAAGTGTGAAGAGCAAGGGTGGCGATCGCTTTCGCCTTCGTCTCTTTGTCGCGTCGCTTCGTCGCAAGTGTGAACGGGCCTTAATGCTGACGCACAATTTTGCGGAAGTCAAAATGACTTGAGAGCATCAGCAAAGCATGGGTTCACGAAACCACAAAAAAGCACAAACGCAAATAATTTTAAAAGTACAAATAGAATAAAATAAATACTTATACAATTAAAATACTTGACAGCGTGCGTCCATTCTTCATTTAGGTACTAGCAACTTTCTGACGTTTAATCATAGCGAAAAGGACGCCGTGAAAAATTATTTTCTGTGTGACAAGTGTGCTTTGAAACGTGATCAGCTCGTCCACCTCGATTTTCTTGTTTGCCTTAATTAGGCCTCATCCCCCGATCCCTTGGATGTTGGTGTACCGAAAGGGATAAGTGCACGCATATATACCTCAAATGCGAGTCGGGTGGAAATATTCCTTCAAAAGAATCTAGCAGATACACCTACAACTACGAACTTAAAAGGTGCCTCAGTATAGCTGCACCACCTGATTGCGAAGACGGCTTCCCGACAAAACAGAAGTGTGACTGTTGTTGCGGGTAAGTATACCCCAGCCGACAATATCACAGTGCATCCTCCTTATGCTTAAGCATTGCCCTCCCTATAGTTCAAACATGGGTGAGCCCGTTGTTTGGCACCCAAAATGGCTGCGGCGAATGAATAAGTAATGTGTGCAAAAATACGTAAGTTGTCACATGGGGAGTAGGAACATCCCTCCATAAAGCCAACTGATTTGTTTGAAATCAACGCCTTCAGAGAAGAAGTCCAGTGCGCTTTTTTGTGCTACATCAGTCCGTCACCAGCGTCGAAGCAGGAGTGCGCATGGTGTGTGCAAAGTGGACTTCCCATCGCGTAACACGTGGACCCTACTTCATCTGAGAAGAACAAGTGCCCCCCCCCCCCCCCGCAGAATACTCTAAATCTGAACAAGCATAAATTACTTCGACAGTGTTCCCGTAAAAAAATATTCGCGAGGCTTCTTGTGATAAAAGTGCTCTTAAGCCGGCGCGCCCGCCTGTCTTCTATGAGAACCACAAGGATAGGCCAAAATGTGTTCCCACCAAACATTTTACGAATAATTTTTTTTATATGGCCCCTGAATGTACGCGCGTGAATGAAAAACCAGTGATGGTTCAGTGAAAAGGCCTCGTTCAGTTTCTTTCAGTTCAGAATGGCATATTAGAAATCGAGATCACAACCGCGCCTGGCTACATACCGCGTAAGTTTTATTCTAAACCGTCCTCTTCCCCAGCCTTGATTTTCGGCGTACGTGGTAATAGCCGGTGGCGTGCCTGCAAACTGAACTGGCAGGGCAGCAAGATCAGGCTAATTATAGCCAAATCTTTACTCGAGTAGCGAATAAAGAGATGGTTTAATGAATCCTGAAGTGTATTTGTGAGAGGTACCGGGGAAACGATTTTGCATTCGCAAACATAGCAGCGTAGCGCGTATGAATTTTTCTGTTTTGTATTTATAATTTATTGTGTTATTTAGCATGCAGAAGCAATACGTGGGTTTGTAGGCGCACAGTAGTGGAAGGCTGCGTGGTAATGTCCACAACCTGTGGATCTTTATGGACGCCGAAATCTACACGCACGGATGTATTTGCTTTTCGCCTTCATAAGAAATGCAGCCACAGTAGCCGGTTTCAGACCGGCGTACTTGGGATCAGCTGCTCAATACCTAAACCCCTGAGGCACCGCGGCGGATTGCTTTTTTCACACCTAGTAGAGCAAAACAGTCAGGCCTCAAATTTAAGAAATGCTAATTTTCGAATTCGCAATTCAAGCAAACAAATTAGGCTATACCCTCCCTCCTCCTCCCAATCATTATTTACGAAGTTGCCGATGTAAATAAAGATTCTCTCAGTCGCGGCTCCGGTTTATCTGAGCTGGGTTCCGTTTACATCCTAGATTTGGGGATTTCTTGTTACCTGCACACTGTAAAAAATGCTTCAAGCCGGTTAGAATTCACCTGAATTAAACTTTCAACGTCTCTATCAGCCAAAAATTTATGCTAAAATAAACTACACAAGGAAATGAAGGAACCCGACAGCCGGGAATCAGATACAAGTTTCTGCGGCCTCGTGTGCATTCAGTTGCAAAAGTTCTTTTTTGCTTTCTACAGTTGCTGTAAATACTGGAATTAATCGCTGGAACTCAAGTATTACTCAGTTTAGGAAGGGTTCCTCCTACAGGATTCACGAAAGCATCAAAGCTCTGGTTTTACTCCTGCCCGGTGAGGCGTGGGTTTTGATTAAAACTTTTGATGAGTGTAATTGTTTACATAGACATACTTTCTTTAAAAAGGAAAGCTTTTTGTGCGTAAACAAACATTTGAATCGGGAAATTTTTGAAATTGGTATTTTTTGTAACTGAAATTCGTACCAATTTTCTAAATTGCTATTGGAAACCTTGCATTTGGTTTCCATTTGGTTAGGTTGAGGGAGTGTACGGTGACGCGGTGACTCCTCTCTCCATGGTGACCCTGCCTCGTGAAAGTGAAATCGCAACTGATGGTCGAAGTCAAAGCGTGAAAATTACCTATGCAGGTATCATTCCTCTGGTGGACCCGAGCTGCCATCCTCATGTGACCTTCCGCTAGAGTTTTGGCGGCTGAAACTGCCGCTGAAACTGGCCGCTGATCTCATAAGTGGTTCTTACAGGGCAGTTCATGGTCCACACACAGCCCTGGCAGCCGGTTTGTCTTTGTTGCCGAAGAAGCTTTCACTGTTGACGCTTCTGTGCAGGATCCGAAGCCCTATACTGTGGTGGTTATGGGATACGGATATACCACTTCAGAAAATGTTCCCTTCTTGTATTGCTATCATTGGCTCCGGTCGCCTTCTTTCTTCAGGCTGATGCAATTAAAAATCCCGTGCAAGGTATAAGAAACGAACAAAAGCAAAATGGGAAGAAAAATCTGAATGCGGCGGGGTGGTGCCAGTGTGCACAACTTCTTTCTGACCTGCACATCGAGTAAATGGAGCTTTCAATAGCTCCCCGGCACCACCGTAGTAAAACCGGTTATACCCAATTGCAACAGTACAAAAAAAAGGGTCAACCGGAAAAGAGAATTTTGTCCACCCGAAGGTGGAGAGAAATTAACGGGAAAAGCTTTCTTGCGACCCACCGCCAGGGGGACGAGCCCGGGGGGACCCCCCTTGTCCCCCCTAGGAAAAAGCCGGATAGGGTGGGTTGCTGGGAACGGGAACTTGGACATCGGGAAGGGGAATGGGAAGAAGGGTGGGAATGGGGGGAGCAATTTTGCTCCAATCCTTTTGTCTGACTCTCTTCCAAGACTGATTGCTAGGCGAGGGCATCAGACAGTGCCAATTGCCAAATATGCGGTCCCTGCCACGGGTTACCGCTCACCCATACGGTTCGATAACTGGGCCCCAACTGTCGGAGACAGGAAGTACCCTATTTAGTGGCGACGGTCGGGCCCCCCCCCCCCCCCGACCCCCAGCTCTGCGGCCGATGCGTACTAACGTCCTCGATCAACCGTCTCGCACCAGGTACTCACGAATCACCAGTGAAGCTTTCCAGTATACACGGGTACTTGCAACACCTGCTTTTCACGGTCTCCGGACACCGGAAGTTTGTATGCGAACGTTAACTGAAATCCACGTTCGCCAGGCTCCCACGGGAGCGGTTATGAGAGCCATGTACTTATGTCCTCCTCTGTGCCTACTCTTTCGCTCAATGGAACAAGAGTCTTTTGGCATTGCCGCGGGGTTGGCGGCTCAGCAGAGGAGATCGGTTCGGGCCTACTAGCCGTTATTAAGCCAGGAGAGTTTCCCCGGTCGGTGTACTCACCTCACCTTTCCTCGTTTTCCCCGTGCGGGAGACGAAGTAGCTCGTGACACTGCGCCCCATCGGCATTTTCGGGTGATGAGGTCGCCGTGACCTCAGCTAGAGAAGATCAGTCTATAGGCCCCTCGCAGCAAGGTTACAGGGGAATGCGAGCCCCCCCCCCCCCCCCCCCGGCCTCATACGGACTGTACAACATCTAGCCCTCGGTGACGTTCGGTTACAGGGGTCAGTCACTCCCCCCGACGTATAGCGATCAGGTCGCTGGCCCCGCCAAAGCTTGCGGTTACAAGGGTCGCCAGTCCCGCGGCTCGTAATGGTTCCCCGAATTTAATCGGTATTCCCAATACAAACGACTGTACGCTTGTGGCACTTGCTACTTTCGCAACTTGACTCACCGGCCTCCTCCCACGCTGGATTACAGGGGTGCGTTACTTCCCCCGGCCAAAGAAAGTCATAGTTGGTCGATCTCGACCCGCTTTCCTGCTTCAATCGCATTGCCAAGTGCCGGGCTGACACCCGACCGCCCGACCTCCGCGTAGGACCTGATTCCAGTTGTACCAGGAACCTCCGCAGTGGCGGCCGTTTTGCACGCTCCCTGGGCAGGGATTGTGCGGCCTCCCCGATTCCTCGAGGAAGTCCCGTGGAATTACCGTACATCCACGCTCTCGCCCCTATGACATTAGGTTACAAGGGTTTGTCACAACCCCCGGCCTGCAGACGAGTTCGCAAGTTCAACAGAACGAGCCCCAAGCTATGGTTACAGGGGTGTGCATGCCCCCGGCTCGGTAGTGGTCTACCCATTGCTTCAGCAATGGTACGCCAACACTACGTGCGAACTGTAGCGCGTGAGCGCAGTGATTACGTCGCAACATTGACCCGCTGGCTTCCTCTCACGCTGGATTACAGGGGCGCGTTACCACCCCCAGCCTTTGGCCTCCTCCCACACTGGATTACAGGGGCTCGCTACTTCCCCTAGCCAAGAGAGTCATAGTTGCTCCACAAATACCATCTTTCGGGATACAAGGGATCCTCTGAGCAACTCCCAGTGGCTCTGCACTCTCGCCCCCAAGACTGAAGGTTACAAGGGCTCATCAAGTTCCCTCGGTCAGCAGACCAGTTCGCATTAAAGGCCCCTTCCATGCTCCGGTTACAGAGGTTCGCTACACCCCCGGCCTCATTGTGTGTACCCATGCTTCAGCATGGCACGATAAAACGAACTGTACCGCATGTACCCCTATGACTTGGGTTACAAGGGCTCGTCACCTCCCTCGGCACAGAACGCGGCACTCGCTTTGTGACAAGAAACCTCCAGAAAAAGCAGGGAAAGCGTCGCGAAAAGACTCTTTGTGAAAGGATGCTCGGCCAGCACCATTAGGGACACAGACATCTACGAACGAAACACTATTCTCGCTCAAGGAAAAAAGAAATACACGATAATAGGGTAAGGGAAGTGGGGAGGGGCGCGAATCGTTCCACTACATACAAATTTGCTGAATCGGCTGATAACAGCAGCGTTATCAGTCGCTGCCGCAGAGCAAGCACCCCCCAGTCATTGCTGTTTCAATTTCCGACCCTTCTAGTAGTGGCGAATCACTTCCACTTGGACAGAAACTTTCCTCCTTGAAAAGCGATGTAGGGCAATAACGATTATATAGAAATTTCTGTTACCAAAACCAATTACTGCTACGGCTATGTTTCTGTTTACTTCTTCGAGGCCTCTGGAGTGATGTTTTAACCGGTTCTGTTCACGTTCATCCTGAAAAGATCCCGGGGGGGACGTTTTTACCAGCGTTCTCAAAGTCTAAGCAGGGCACACCACCGGTTTCTGTTTTATGAGTGAATTTGGGGAGGAGGAGTCGGACGCAAGGGCTGGCTTTGCGCGCTCACCGTAGACTGGTAGGGCGGGGGCGTGGGGGGACTTAGAAGCCGACGTCTCACAGCCCGAAGATGCCTGATGGCAGTCCCCCGTGATCGAACGGTTTGAGCGGGTGCGTGTCATAGACATTAAGATCAGTGCCCCTTGTGTGTCATGGACATAAAGCTGTCTAGGACAATTGAAGGAACATATAGCCCCATGTTTGTCATCTGGAAGAAAAATGCAGAATTTTCAAGTTTGCTTCAGCCATTTGCTAGGAAGTTGGCTGAACCTCAAAGTACCATGAAAAGTGTTTCTTTTTTAAATTGTGTAAAGAAAGTAGAAATTGACAATCGTTTCTGTACCCAAATTAAAAATTAGCGCCCTTCCAGTATGTACCAACCCAGGACCTGTGAAGCTGCACGCCCTCTACAGAGTGGGCCAAAGAAAACACGTTTGTAACTTACAACTAGGCGTACTTGATTGATTGATTGTAGGGTTTAACGCGCCGACGCAACGCAGGCGATGAGGCGCGCCGTAGTGGAGGGCTCCGGATTAATTTTGACCACCTGGGGATCTTTAACGTGCGCCGAAATCTCGCACACACGGGCGTTTTTGCTTTTCGCCTCCATCAGAAAAGCGGCCGCCGCGGCCGGGAATCGAACCCGCGACCTCGTGCTCAGACTAGGCGTACTTCCAAGCCAAATACCTGAATGAAATTTGGAAAGACACGATCCTTAGCGTAATAGAAAAACGTAGATGTGACTCTCAATCCCGCGAATAGGTATCTTACTGTTCGTGTAACACGCCATACCAATCCCCTCTACCACGGATGACACAGGACCGGTCGCATTGGCCTGTTTAAAGGCCACGTTGAAACCTCACGCCAACACAACCGACATGTGATCAGTACGGGCATGAAACCTTTAGCTGCGCATTGCCACCACCTCTTCCCCTCCCTCCACTCTTAAATCACGCACCCGTAAATCGGCAACCGATCATAATCGGGTACTTATAAGTGAAGGACGCTGCCCAACATATCCCTCTGAATCCCTTTAATGTGAAAAAGTAATATTGGCCCACGCCGGCGTTGCAAGCGGGCCAGTTACTCCTAATGCGGGACGAATTCGCAGCTACTCGACCAGCTGGTACTTGAGGCGGCAACGGTGGTGGCAGCATTTATCGTTGCGTTCGCGCCCATTCACGCTTCTGCCCGGGCTATGGGCGTAGGCAGGATTCTGTCTTAAGGGGGGAACCCATTGTATTGAGGGGGAGTGGGAAAGGGCGAGGTGGAGGGGCAATTGTGATGGCCTGCCTTTTTGGGGACAAGTGCCTCTCTTTCACCGCCGTGCTGACGCCCATGGCTCAGCTCACGCTTCTTTAGTTTGCGTTCGTCTTTCTTGAACCCAACGAAATCCATCCGTCACATGGTTAACTCTACGAAGGTCTCGACATTTATTCGAGCGTACGCATACCTGGGTGTCTATCTTGCTGCCCAGTCGCAGGCATCTTATTGGCTGTGCAACACAACCCAGACCCGAACCGCTCGATTGCGAATGACAGCTGACAGGGCGCATTGAGCCATGAGACCCTATGTTTCAAGCTCCCACCACCACAACGGGTATTTCTTCGGTAGCGGTATTAAGCCCTGTTGCGGGTGCATGTACCCTCCTTTCAGCCCCAATCCGTGCATGACTAATGCGGCCACCGTAGACGGGTGAATAATTAGCCGTGAAAAAAATAGGCGAAGTGAGCGAGAAAAATTTCATATGCGGCCAGACTATCTTCCGCCAGAATAACTTAGAAAGGCCGGTCAATGAGGCCCACCGGCGTGGCAACGTCGCTCGGTATGGCTTTCAACCTAAAGAAAAATAATGTGGTCATGCCTCCGTTCCAGCGGGGCAAGTTGCTTTCAACCGGCAGGACGGCAGCTAGGGGGAGAGGTGGAATGTGATGCGGCAACGGCCGCTGTTGCATTATCAGCGGAGGCGGTGACGGTGGCTTTCGGCCGTTTTTACACCGATTCGCGTTGCCGTTGATTCTCCGCAATCACCTATTAACGGCGCTACGGCCGCTGTCAGCCGACTGCGCAACTTGTGAAAGAAGTATCGGTGGTAGAGAGGGGAATAACCATTGAGAACACCATTGTGAAAGAGAGGCCAGCGGTGGCGAGGAAGAGCCCCCGAGCAGCGCCGAGTAAATCGGCGTCACTGAAACGGAAACTTGGGGGTTAGACATATACTGCTTCACAGTAAAACAGAAGACATCACCACGGCATTTTGCCATTTGGAAAATAAATTCATTGCGGCATTTAACGCACATGGGATATAAGAAAGCGCGCCGTAGTGCAGGACTCCAGATTATGTTGACCACCTGGGGTTTTTGAACATGCGCTAAATTTCGGCACACGGGAGTTTTTGCTTTCCGCCTCCATCACAAAAACACCTACTACTGCCGGCATGGAAGTCACTTTGTTGGGCTCAGCAGCACAATGCCGTGGACGCTGATACACCACGTGGGTTCATTTCCAAAATAATTTTTGACAAGTTTATATTTTTGATATACATGGCCAAGAGTTATAAATAAAGCACCATAAAGCATAACGCCGTCACTTTAATTAATTTATTAACAGAATGGGTCCGACTCTTACGAAGTTCGTCCTGTTTGCCCCGAAGGTTCTTTTCTGCGACCCCGCCATGTCAATATCTCGAGTATCATAATGGAGTTGAATAAAAGTGTACTAAACCAACATAAATTATGAGGGTCTGCCTTGCACAACAAAACGACGCTAATGAACGCCGGGACGTGTAGACGCTCATATTCACAATGATGAGTTAGCTGTGCAACTACTTAAAATGCAATTATTTATTAGGGTATCAACGGCTGGGTTTTTGCGTTTTACTGAGTGTTTCTTTCTACTCGTTTGATTTAAATCTAATGTCTCGCATGAGATGGAAATGGGAAACTGGTTGCATGTTCAGCTCACAACAGCAAAATGCAGTTTTATTATAGCGGATCCTTGGGGTTCACGTGGTTATAATTGTTTGCAATAGAAAGAGCAAAAAATGTAAAATTGTTCGCTACATTGTTTATACTTTCGCCATACTTTTAGGAATGAGTGTAATAGAAGATAGATTTTAAGAAATGCGATTCTGCTATTTTACCCATTTATCTACCAACGTCGGTTTTCCAAGTCCTGGACAAACAAATGTGTCTTCGGGGAAAATGTTCGATTACACATATACACAAATATTTACAATTGTCACATTGTAGTACACAGTAACAGTGTCGAGTGCGAACGGCCAGAAAGGGAGAGTTCATCTTTTGCCTTCTGCTCACTCAACCTGCCCCCACGGCCTATGTGTTGAACACCGCTCCATGGTAAACTCAATATCTTGGTGTCTACGTTCTCTTCATAGGATCCAGAGGTGTTCCTTGACTTAGCCCCCGCCGGTGGTAGCACCATCTCGGCGTTCATGAGCCTTGTGCGGAAGTTGTTTGGTGGTAGGCCTTAAGACGAGAGATACGTATCTGAGGTGGCGGCGCGATGTGTGAGGTCGAAAGAAGGCACTTTATATGTTACAGGTGTAAGTTCGCCTAGTATGCCATAAGGCCCAGACTACTGAGAGAAGAGTTTTTCATAAAGGCATAGAGGGCCTGAGGACGACCAAAGAAGTACAAGTTACCCGGCATGAAGTGACGAGCTTAGTGGCGGCTTTCATAAAGTCCCTTCTGGGACAGTTGCGATAAGCAGAGGCTCACATGAGTAACTTTACGGGAGTGATCCGCCCGAGCTTTTGATGGTGCGTGCATAGTTGGATGTATAAGCAGGACCAGGTAAGACTGCATCCAGTCGCTATACTGGTTCGCCACCGAAGAAGAGATAAAAAGAAGAGTACAGAGCAGTGTCCTGACGAGACGAATTTTAATCAAACCTAACGTAAGGCAAACCCACATCCCGGTCACAGTTGTGGGCGAATACGTACAGACCACCTACAGATATGTACAGATACGCGAGTAGGTGATTTTTCGATTAAGGCGTTCCGTTAGGCCACAGGTTTGAGAATGGCAGGCAGAGGTGATCGTGTGTTGAGTGGAGCACAGGCGAACTATGTGGGCAATAACTTCCGATAGAATGCAACGACCACAATTTGCCAGGAGGTGTCGATTGTCTCCGGGAAGAAGGATAACGTCACGAAGCAGAAATTTGGCAACGTCAGCAGCGCATGCCGTAGGAAGTGCCCGCATGGTTGCATAATGCGTGCTATAATCAGTGGTTACGGCTATCCATTTATTGTCGGATGTGAAGTGAGGAAACGGACAAGTCTAATCTTAAGGGACAAGTCTAGTCCGAGGAAGTCTAATCCAACATGGAAGAATGGTTGGCTTGCTATGTCCAATGGTTAAAAGAGATGTGGTAGATGAGTATGGGATGTTTTCCGAAATTGTCAGCGATCGCAGGAGAGCATATACTGCTGTAAAGGCCGGTAAACGCCGCGCCAGGAGAAGCCCCGTCTCGTGCGACTCGTGTTGCTTGGGGAAACACTGATGTGACCAGCAGTTATGAGGTCATTGAGTTGGAAAATATCCAGGCGAAGTTGCTCACAAACCGAGAGTAATCGTTAGGGGCCATCGGTACGAAGGCTCCGACGGTGAAGAATGACATCTTTTATTTAGAAATCGTGGACCGAAGGGGCGTACGGTGTAGAAATAAGACTGGCGATAAGGAAATGCAGGATGAAATGAAATGATAATGAAATCCCGTCATTATTTGTGTCACATGTTGGTGAGCGCCGAAAGAGACAGTACGCAGTGTTTATTAGCAGGAGCAGGTGGATGTAAGGGGAAGTGCAAAAAGTCAGTATTGTGATGCAGGCGGCCGGAATTGAACGCGACAGAATACAGGCTCTGCTCCAAGCTACCTAGCCGTCCCGTGGGATATTTCGGTGTAGACAACCAGCAGAGGGCTTCGTGCTCAGTAATTACCCAGACGTTGCTACCATACAGGTCAGAATAAAACATGCACAGCCCGAAATATAGCCAGCCATTCTCTCTCAATGACTGACTAATTACGTTCATATTGTGAGAGAAGGTGGCTCACATAGGCAGCAGAAAACAGTGCTTTTGGATGAGCATGCTCCACGTTGTACCCACGGGCGTCAGTGCGAACCTCGTTTGAGGAGGACACGTGGAAGTGATGTTACACAGGTGTAGATCCCAGCCGGAAAAGTAATGTCGCAAATGCCTCAGCTTTCTAACGGGCCAAAGAAAACGTGGCACCATTATTCAATAGACCGGTGAGAGGTTGGGCGATTTTATCAAAGGCTATATATTCCTACGTGAGTTTAAACAAAGGCCACCAAACCTCCGGATTCCGGTTGTAGAGCATGACACAAGACACTGTGGCACGGCTGTACGTTATCAGGGTCACACTGAACACTTTGGGCGTCACCACAATGGTTGATAATGTTTATGCGGCACTGCTCGAAAGAATATTTGCCTTGTTGATGGCAAAGTACAAGGATATAAGTGCGAGGACAGGTGGGAAGATGTTATAACTCAGGGAGAAAATATTATAACATCGTAAAGGTAGCAGTAACAAGTGGACCATTTGAATCCTCGACTCGAAAAAGAGATTCCATCATGCACTCGAATGTTTCAGGCGCATTCCATAGACCGAACGGCTATACCTTGAATTGATAAATTTCATTAGGGCTAATAAAAAAGTTTTTTTTGCCCAAGTCATCTACAGGAATCTGCCAATAACCCGAATGGAGGTCGATGGAAGGAAAGTACTGGGCCCATCTATGTTGGGATAGCCTGTACAGTGATACAGGCAGTCTAGGGAATAATTGATGCGGGGCAAGGTGTACATGTCGTCCTTCGTGATCTTGTTCAGGTCGGGTTCGTCGACGCATAAGCGCCAAGCTGAATGTTTTTTTCTTCAATAACACCACCGGTGGGGCCATGATCTGAAGGATAGTTCAGTGATGTCCTTTTTAAATGCAGAGCATTTCTTTAACTGACGATGTCACCCGTTCTTGGCGTCCGTAGTTGTCCGCATCGCTCGCCTCGACATGCCCGGCTCAGACGTTTCGCTATCGGCGCGATCAACATTCGATAGCGCGCCCAGGCACGTTTCAAGGACACTCTCTCCCCTCTGTCGGACTCAACGTGCGCCGAGGGTGCCAATTTTACTGCTGACGAGCACCCTCTATTAGCAGTTGCCACAAGTGCAACAACATTAACGTAACGCAAACTACTTAACGTTGTGCGCCCCTGGAAATGCTCTGCATTTGATCGTGCCCCTCGCGAGGGGGATGTTTCACTACGGCGCCATGCGAACAGTTTGACACGCTTTAGTTTGCCACGCTTTAGTTTCAGTTCCCTATCTCCCCACCGTGGCCGTGGAGAGAAGGCGGCCGGCCGCGACTCTCGCCACCACGGCGCTGCGGTTGCGAGTTGCGCTAGGAAAGCGACCGTCGTCTGCTAGCGGGGAGCGGAACGCGTTCCGCTCGGCATCTCCGGTCTTCGCCACTTCTGGCTGCGCAGTGCAAAAGAAATAACTTTTTAACATTTTATCCACTTTATTATAGGCGACGGCGCGTTCAGCACGGAATATGCCGTAAGGTCTTCGGAAATTGATAGTATAGTCACCACTGTTGGTACTGCCTTGACCGGTGTTTGTAGCCATGGACAATCGGGACGTAAAAATGTTGGAATAAGATAGCAGTGGCCTGCGAAGATCCTGGGCTTGCTTTTGTAAAATGTCCGGGCTCAGCATTGCCATAACCTTGTCAGTGAAAGCAGGTGCTGCTGTATGAATGTATTCACAGTCAGGGGTAGTGTTTACGGTCAGGGATGATATTTTGAACTCTTTTAACCTGCCACACGGGCGCAAGTAAGATTCCTTTCTGGAATACTTCCAAGTGCAAGCCATGGCTTTGGGTAAACCGTCAAGCCAAGCCAATTTTGCGGATAGGTTAGGGTAGGATGTGCTGTCAATGATGGAACAAACTGTGTGAAGCAGCGTTACATTTCGTGTCAGGAGAACATCAGCCATGGGCGAAATAACGTGCTCGCTGACAGCAAGGCGGCGAGGTGCAGCCAATAAAACGTACGTGATTGTGTGAGGCAGGAGGCGAATGTGTGTTGTAAAACAAGTGGGTCAGAGGGGTGTCATCTGCCACCGGCACACTGGGTAGCTCGAGACTCACAAAACTTGTGGACAGTCTGTGGTTCTGAATGGCCCGAAAAGTAGCCAAGGCCTCAACTCACGTCAGTTGGGTAGTTTTCTATTACGGCAAACAGTACAGGCGCAGTATCGCTATGAATCGCAACAAGGGCAGTACACATTCCAGCTACTATGGACGTTCCGCCATTAGCTACCCGCACACAAGGAAGGGCAAGCATTACGGAACGACGATTTGAGCTGATGACTGATATTGCCGCCCCAGTGTGAAGGTGACGAATAGGCATGCAAACAACTTCGATCTCTAGTCAATTGTCTCTTAAAAGAACATTAGGTTAAGGTTAAGGTTAAGGTTAAAGAACATTTAAGGTTAAGGTTAAAAGAACATTTTCGGTCCATGTCGAGGCAGCAAATTCACATCTGGGAACTGCATTCATTAGGTTTTCGGTGAGAAGCGTTTAGAGATTCCCGGACAGGACGATATCTATGCTGCGGCGAAAGAGACTGATGTCTTTGCGGTGAAGTTGAGGAGTCGAATCGGTATGTCGGAGTGGCTGCGGTCATCTGGGGTGTTTGCTCCTGTGTCCCCGGATCCTGTGAACCGACTGGCACAGACCACCTGCCTCTCGTTTGGCTACTGAAACCCTTCGGAGGAAACTTGGATGAAATCGCACTTCAATTGGCAACCTCGGACTTCCGGATCGTCTCACGACATCAACGGTGGACCATAAAAGCGGCAGCATTCAGCCACCTACTTTGGGTACGGCGCCGTATCTTGGATGGTTGACTCACGACCACTGACACTAGAGGCTGCGGTCATCTGGGGTGTTTGCTCCTGTGTCCCCGGATCTTCTGAACCGACTGGCACAGACCACCTGCCTCTTCGTTTGGCTACTAAAACCTTTCGGAGAAAACTTGGATGAAATCGCGCTTCAATTTGGCAACCTCGAACTTCCGTATCGTCTCACGACATCAGCGGTGGAGCATAAAAGCAGTAGCATTCAGCCACCTACTTTGGGTACGGCGCCGTATCTTGGATGGGTGACTCACGACCACTGACACTAGAGGCTACGGTCATCTGGAGTGTTTGCTCCTGGGTCTCCAGATCCTGTGAACTGACTAGCACGGACCACCTGCCTCTTCCTTGGCCAACTGAAACCCTTCTGAGGCCAAACTTGGATGAAATCGGCGCTTCAATCTGGCTATCTGGAACTTCCGTATCGGCGCGTGACGTCAACGGTGGAGCATATAAGCGCTAACCTTCAGCCATCTGAAGGTTGGCGCATCTGGGATGGGTGACTCACTACCACTGATGTTACAGGTTAGCTATACGAAGGGTGCCTCCTATACAAAGTGTAGTCATTCCTGTCTCACTGCGGTGTCCTGCCCACCACAGTTTTGCGATGTACTGAAGCGATTATTGTGTCTGCCATACAACTTTTCTTCTGACGCCCTCAAAACATTGCTTATGCTTTACTGCGATGTAGATCGAATCGGGCACTAATGAGCAATGCAGAAGCTTATGGCTTTGCTTCAGCATTACAAACAATAAAAATTTGAGGCTGATCACGCCGCGATGTAAGCTGACCTGAAAAGACTAATCACGTCTAGATGGGGCGAAGCTGAAAATAGGCAGCGGTGGTCTAATCCTGTGTTATGTGGGATTGAAGATAGCCAATGCAGGAAGGTAAGAGGCCGAGGAGCAAATAATTCTTTTCCTCTGAACGACTCGAAATAACGACAACTGCTCCAAAGTTTGAACGTGCTCACAGGCCTAGCAAATTTACCGAGGGAAAAAACAGACCCATAATTGCAAAACTAACTTTCTTCAATGATACGCACAATATTTTGTACTCTCCACGGAAACTCAAAGGAACGAAGTTTTCAATCGGCGAAGTTTTTTTCGCCGACCATGCGACAGACTACGCGTAAAATGGTGGGTTTCGCCAAATCCCAACTCACGGCTTTAAAAGTCTCATTTGAACGGGTGCACATTGGTAAGAAACGCCTCTGCCTACGGCGTCAACACTGACGCAGTTGTGCTATCAAACAGATAGATAAGTCGAACCAGTGCATGCAAGATTCCAACGTGACTTCACTTCATACCATTCCAACATTATAGCTATCATTACTAATATCCGAAGGCTAATGCTGAAACAGGAATTGGTCTGCTCGTTTCTAGATGACAGCGACTGCGACATTCTTGCGCTGACTGAAACGCGGCTATACCCTGATATCACCGATAATGAAAGTTTTTTGGATCATGACAACTTCCACATATATCAAAGTGACTGTAAAAATCGGCGTGGCGGTGGCGTACTTCTTGCAATAAGAAAGCCTGTGTAATCATACGCGATCAATGTACACTCTGATATAGAACTTATCTGGGTAGCCTGTGTTAGTAAGTTCACCACCTTACTTATCGGCAGTTGCTGCGGGCCCTCTGTTTTTAGCCACTCATTCGTAGACTACCTGCGCAGCCTCCAGGGAGCGACACACTCTAGGGAGCGAGCTTAGGCTGCGAAGCTGCCTTGATTTCACCGCTAAAGAAATGCCCTACCTTGTCACAGGTTAGGACGAAATCCTTTGTTTACTTGCTAACGCTGCCTCAGATCGCTCCTGGTTTCTTGGCGCATACTGTTGCCTCCTTAGCTAAGGATTTTGAAGAATTTAAGAATTTCATTGAAAAACAGCTGCGTTGTCTCAGTGATGAGTTGAATGCTCTGAAAGCTGCCACTGCGTGCGATCAAGCTCATTTGATAAAGCTTCACGGAGACCTTTAGGAACTTGAAATATCTGTTGAATTCATGGGCAAGGAACCTGATCCCCCTAAAGCTGAAAATACGAGCCTGGTTAGCAAGAACAATGAACTAACTGCAAAAACTAAAGTTCTCGATGGCAAGGGTGCTCAACTAGACCAGCACTGACGTGCGAAAAACCTTGAAATTAGAGGCGTTCCTGTTACTAAAGATGAGGATTGCCACGGGATATTACACCTGCTCGACAACGAGATCGAGTGTCCGCTGGGGAAAGCGGGCATTGACACTGCCAACAAAGTAGGCACTCGAAAGGTGAACAAAATGAACAGAGTTGTTATATTCTGCTTCTATGACAAGCGATCAGAATTTCTCGCCAAAGCTCGCAAAACCCGTCCAAACCCATCTTGTCTCACATTAGCTGAAACACAGCAGAAACCAGTTTACGTCAATAAGGGGATGCGGGGATGTTGCTTGGCCGATGAGACCCCCTTGTTAAACACGTGTTGCTTGTCTTCATTGTCGCTATATCTTGCCACTGCGTTCAAATGGTATCTGTGCTCAAATTGGGTCTTGGTTTTGTGTATGAAAATGCGTCTTTGTATCGGGCTGAGCAGCTTTGTTAGTGTTATTTCTTTTGTGGTCTACCACCCTGTGACGGCCCCACTGAAGCTAACAGTATCATTAAATAAATAAATAAATACATAAATAATCACCCAACGCGGAAAACAATCTTCTTTTTTCTAAAGCACTTGCTCTAAACAGGCAGTATAACTGGCTTTATCTGCGGACCGAAAATGACATCATCAAGGCAAGGAAATCTACCTTGGGCCGTGTCTTCCGCGTCATTCGCGAAAATGACCTCAATGTCTTTTCGTCCTAGTCGTCAATCAGTCACCTGTGTTGCTTCCTTCATGTCTCATCTAAGAACTAAAGAAGTTGAATCAAGTTTATGTTCCGCCTACGAATTTTCTGCTGCCCACTTTAATGCTCGCAGCCTACGTAAAAACTGAAGATCTCGCGGCCTTTCTTCAAGCCTTAAATCATTTATTATCCGCAGTCTGCTTGTCTGAAACGTGGCTCAGCCCGGCAGACAAGAATTCATATGACATCCCAAGGTATTCATGCGAATACGGTTACCGGTCTGACGCCCCTTTGGGTGTCACCGCTGTTTATGTACGAAACGATATTAGTTACCGTAGACGTTACGATCTAAACAATAATTTCGCAAACTGTGAATGCGCATGGGTTTAACTTCATTCCATTTATTCATCTGGAAATCACAAAAGACTGTTTCCCGGTGTATAAGCGGTCCTCTGGTTGCGACGTTTCACAATTCTCCCGTGCTTACTGTATCATTGTTGATATAATATTGTTCGAAAAAAAAAGACGAATTAATTTAGGTGATTTAAACGTCAATCTACTTGATTGTAACAGTTCTAGCACTTTGGAATAAATAAGCTCTTTTCGTAATTCCGGACTGCAGTCATTGTTCTGTTTCTGACCCGTTCTCCTAGACACAGCCCTCATACGTTACTAGACCACATTCTTTCTAATTTTACGATTTCCCCTAACGTGTCTCCAATCCAAACTTGCAGGTCATTACAGTCCCTTACAGATCATAACCCGATATTCTTGTTTTTCTAGCTGTGAAATCATGACATATCAAACCATGAATTCAACCGCGTTTATCGAAAGACACATTCGTTGTTATTATTTCTAGTAGTGACTAGTCTTGTATTCTTAGTTTATCTAATCCTGAAGTCGCTCTGGATGAGTTATCGAACGTTGTGATTGCGGCAGTTATTGAAAGTTCTACCTGCTGTTATTCTAAGAGAAACAATAGTTTTGCCCATTCCCCTTGGCTGACTGATTCTCTTCTGTGCTCAATACGTAAAAAAGACAACTTGTACAGGAAAACTAAACGCCAACCCATCAATGAAAGGCTGAAAAATATATACCGATTATATTATAATATACTTTCTTCAGTACTAAAAAAGCAAAACGCATTTATTTGGAAAAAAAATCAAGAGGCTAACAACGACACGATAAAAAGTGGCAGCTGCTAAATAAGTTTAGGAACACGAGGAACTATCCAAATAACGTATTGTCCTTGTGTTATAAGAGCTCTGTCGTTACAGACTCTGCTGACATCTCGAATGCCATTAGTGACCATTTTTCCATTATTTCCTGCAAGACTCATCTATCTCATGATATCCCTCGTTATGAGACGTGCACGCAAACAATCATTCTCCCTTCGTGCAACCTGCGCCAGAGAAATCGAATCAATAATTTCCTCGTTAACAACGACAGGTTCTGGCCTTTATGTCCAGCAAATTAAGTTGGTTAACACGATTTCGTCACCAGTCCTCAGCCATATTTTCAACGTGGTCATTAAAACTTTCATTCTTCCTTCACGATTAAAGATTACTAAGGTTATACCTTTTTTTTAAGAAAAGGTGACCCTTGACTTCCCGAAAATTATAGACCCACTGCAATTCTTCCGCGTTTGATAAAATTTTAGAAAAAATATTCGAAGTTTGACTGACCAATTATTTTAACAAATTTAGTATTCTGTCACTGTGAGGAAGTAACGGTAACTTTGCGTTTTTGAAGAACATTTTGTAGAAGAAGACGGCCAATCCCTATGGTGGGGATATGTGTCACGAACAGGAAGAACAGGTGTGCTAGATGATTCCGGCGAAGTGGACGGTGTGTTCCTGATTGCCTGGCGATGGTCCTGAGCAAGAGGACAGCCTGCGGACTGGACTGCGCTGTTCTTCTACCGGGTGTGCGATTGTGGTTCCCTGTGACGGCCTAGAAGGCAACGGCCAGGGAACGACAGCACGGACCAGCACCCCACGACCTGCCTACGTTGGAGGAACTTCCGCCGGCGCGCCGAAGAAGCTCCAGCCAACCTGCACCCTCCCGAACAGCTCATCCAACACGTGACACTGTTGCAGATCACCAACTTGACTTCCGTTAAAACGGACTCATGTTTCTTTTTAGTTAGCAGCCCTGTTTAGTTTTTTCCCCGTCGCTTTTACTTCGCGTGTTTCTGCGATTACCCAACCCTATAAAGCGTGCCATCTTCAGTTCTTCCCGATGTTGTTGTGGGCTGTCTCGTAATTCTCCCGTCCGTAATGCAGGGGATGGTTAGGAGCCTGTATTACACCTTGACATCACAGTCACCTTGTCAATTTGACTTCAGGCAAGTAATATCTACTGACCTTGCCATCGCTTGTTTCACTGATATGGCAAAATCAGTGGTCGATCACGCAGACATAGCTGGGGTTGTTTTCATCGGCTTTAGCAAAGCATTCGTCACATTTGATCATAACATATTGTTCTTCAAATAGAATCTTATGGTATTTCGGGACCCCCATTATTACACCTAAAAAAGTTTCTTGAGTAATAGATCCCAAGTCGTCTAAGTCAATAACTCCAATTCTGACCGTTTTATTTCTAACAAAGGTGTCTCCCAAGACTCTATCTTAGGCCCCTTGTTCTTCGTAATTTTTGTTATTGATCTCCCTTTGTGCCGTCAACCCTCCACTTGCTTTCTGTACAAAGATGATACCGCTGTTGTGTCCTCCCATCGTAGTCAACATACTTTGATGTGCGATTTGCAAAATGCCTTGTGTGTGATCTAGGAATGGTACTTTTTTAACCGCCTCATTTTTAATGTTAGAAAACTGTTTTTGTTCGCTTTCACGCACTTAAAAAACACCTACTGCCCGTTTCTAATTTATACATCAACGCAGGACGAGTTCCGTCAACTTATCATGTGTGTTTTCTTGGTAATTTTGCTAGGTGGAATCCAAACCCACGACCTCCAGAATTCTGGAGGTCGTGGGTTCGGATCCTACTTAGCGGGAATTTTTTTTTCGCTTTCTTTCTTTCTTTCCAAATTCTTTATCTGTTCCAGTGACCTACCACAACCTCCCCTTTGCTTTCCGAGGTTTTCTGGGCTGCCAACCCTTATTTCTGTGTTATATATATATATATATATATATATATATATATATATATATATATATATATATATATAAGGTTAGTAGAGACAGAGACAAACGAGAAAGACTTAGAAAATAAAAATAAGTTTACTGACGTTTCAGGGAGAAAACTCCCTTTCTTCAGAGTACTCTGAAGAAAGGGAGTCCTCTCCCTGAAACGTCAGTAAACTTATTTTTATTTTCTAAGTCTTTCTCGTTTGTCTCTGTCTCTACTAACCTTATTTTTTTCGCGCTCTGTGTGAGTTTTTATCTTTTCAGTCTATATATATATATATATATACATATATATATATATATATATATATATATATATATATATATATATATATATATATATATATATACATATATATATATATATATATATATATATATATATATATATATATATATATATATATATATATATATATAAGAAAAGAAAACTTTCAATAAGGTAAAAGCACGATTGTTGCCAACGTTTCAGCAAAGAGACTTTATTTCGCCCTGACGAAAGCAAGTCTCTTTGCTGAAACGTTGGCAACAATCGTGGTTTTACCTTGTTGAAAGTTTTCTTTTCTTGTGTTCTCTACCATCTTGAAAAGTTCAAGTGCTCCCTATATATATATCAAAGCCGTCATGGGCACACAAAGGAAGGAAAGTATAAACACTAAAAACGTTTTCCTTTAGCCAAGCAGGGACTTCACTGCGTGGTACAAAGTTATTAGAAATTTGTATCTCCAAATTTTACATGCGTTTAAATGTGCCAGATTTCCCCTGCCAGTTCTCACTGCTTACGGTGTCATTTACTTTTTACCACCCCCTACAATGCTGTTGTCGGCAACCTGAGGCCACATTTATTTTAGACTACAAGCCTGACTGAGGTACCCTTTGAATTTCTAGAGGCGTAGGACGTCAATGAATGTTCTGGGAACAGCGTAAAACCGAGTTGTATCTGCACCTTTCTTATTTGTACCCCGGTTACAATTTGCGTAAATACCTTGTTACAGATCAGTTTACTGAAGTTTTTTTTGAAAAAAAGGCCACTCTGCCCTTTTATGTCATTAACTGTCACCTTTGGTTTTTGTGTGTTTCAGAAACTTGTAATGAAGCTAACAGATCACATGCTCTGCGATTACGTGTGACACTGTGCTGATGAGTTTGGAAATCTGATCACGGAGCACGAAAATCTACCAATCTACTAACCAAGTATATCTACCAATTTAGATCTACCACCAAGTAGTAATAGTAGTGCCTTTCCAGGTGAAGCAGTTGCAAGTTTTGATTGATCGCGCCACTCAATAAATCCTCCTTTGTTAAAACATTTCTGAGCTGAACCACATCATTTACAATCCGGCGGCCGCCATAACCTCAGCGTCCGGAAAAACAGCTGTCATTGTCCTTCAGCCTCTAAAAGAAAAAGGAAAGGGTAGCTTATCCACCTTGAAATAGGCCGCAGTAAAATGCCAACACAGGCTGGTCAAAACTACTTTCCTAGTGATGTATAATATACTCGGTGACAACTTAAGAACGGCACCGGAAGTTGCCGCTGTGCCTTATCACCGTAGCCGAATGTTTCTCCGCGAAGCGCAAGTAGTGCATTACTGGGAATATTTTGAACATGGGGTGAGCCGTTCCCGTGATTTTTAGACTTAATCTGCTTATAAACGACTCCAGTGACGACAAACAAACTTCTTGAGACAAGGCAGACGATATCACGCATTCATAGCAAACCCCTCACGCATTCATAGCAAACGCGCGCGCACTGACGTCACGGGTACGGCGCTTTGGCGGAGTGACACACTACATGAGGTGGTGCCGTTCTTGAGTTGTAACCGAGTATAGCGAAAACACTCGGACCGCATTGTTTCATTCCTTGCCGACGAGGTATTACTTCCAAGACCTGTCTTGTAGTACACGTATTTTATCCAATGTTGCTGAAATACACGTGATGAACATCAGCCTTCTTGCATTCTTCAGATGAACGCACTGAAAGCATCGTTCGAGTTTTCGGATCGATAGTATACTTTTCCTCGTAAGTGAATTGACCCATGAGAATTGTGTTGCATTTTAGATCCAATAAAGTTTTTGTAGCCATCTGTATCATATGGTGGAAACGTTTTATTGGCATTTTTGTTGGTTAGAAAAATAAAATAGGAGCTGTGACTATTTTTTGGAAGCAAATTTTCTTACTTCCTTTTAATTAGCACTATCGAGGATCATGTCAGCATCTCAACGATTAACAAGTTGAGTAGTTGTAATTTATTCTCCTGTTGACTCCCCCATTGCTGCATTTTCATTCTATAGACAATAACGACCGCAGGTCTAACAATCTGCAGATCTAGCACGGGAAATATAAAGAGGAACATATTATTAAAAACTTTTGTTTATTCACGTTTGCGCTTGATGAGGAACCGAAAGCCGTATGTTTAAATACCTATATCCAACCCGCGTTTCTGCACAGGCATGCCGTTCCTACACAACCATAACCCAAGGTTTCCACTAATTCCAACGGTAGAACTGATGATGATAGTGGTTTCAATTTATTGGCGCAAGGCCAACAAGGGCGAAGAGCACCAACGGCAGTTATTTGATGACACATATGTACAATTAAATACTAAATGTCTTAGTAATAACAAAAGTGAAGCAAATCCATGAAGATGGCTGATGTGTAGGGCCAGGATGATTATGCATGATATGAAGGAGGCTGTGAAAACTTAAAGTCTGATAATAACTGGAAAACACGCTTTCTGGTAAACATTGGGTTTTCGTCCAAAAAGTGTGATTCGTGTAGCAGGATGTGCTATCTGTACAGTTCAGGAAAAAGTTTGCGTCGTGGGCTGTGGAGCGTCTCGAATTAAATGAGTACGTGAACAATGGATACGGCCTCTCCACACCTGCTGCACTGGGGCCTTGAAGATCCCGTGAGCAGATACAAGTGCGTTGCATGGGTGCGCCCTATGCGTAGCCGAGCGAAGGCGACTTCCGTGTGTCTGTTGTGTGAGTCAGCTGTGTACTTTCCCAAGTGTGGCTTTATTACATGTAGTTCGTTGTCTTTTTGTTCATTGTAGTGTGTTTGCCATGTTCTTCACAAGTGTTGTCTTATGTGTGGCTTGAGGTCTGTATAGGGTACCGTTGTTATGTCTACAGTGTTCCTGAGAGCAGCAGCAGCGGCCCCCTCGTCTGCCAACTCTTTGCCAGCGATCCCAGCGTGTCTTGGGACCGAGCAGAGGAGCAGCTCATTTAATTGTGTTGAAAATGAAATTAACTATGTGGTTTTTTGGGGGCTTGTTCGATGATAGTGCACGAACAAGACTCAGGTAATATGTAAAATGATATAATTGAGAATTTGATTTTCACGATTCTGTCGTAAAATCAGTAAAATGCTCTATCCTTCTTCTGAAAAAACTGTTGTGTTTAGGCAGATGCTTGTGGCTGCATTAAAGTTCGAGACATGAGCAGCGCAAGACACCATAGTGAAGGTTTTAGAAGCGTCACAGTAAAAGTCTGCGCAGTTTTTAAGTTGCAGAGACAGAAAATGCTTCAGTATTGCAGCTCGTGGTACCCGTTTTTTTGTTTTTCAATTTTCGTAAAGAAAGGTCTCAAGACACAGCGAACTTGCCGAGGCGGTAAATTGTCTGAAAAGGATGGTCGGCACACACCTACAAATAAAGCGCTGAGATCCGAGGCTCGCTCCCTCACTCTCAGAGAGAAGGGAAAAATAACTGTTGGAAAATTTACGAACTCCAAAGATGTGGATGTATTAATAAATACAGGATTTAAATGATGGTTATTCAACCATGAAATTTACAAACCATACAGCAAGTCCATGTACGTCCGTTGGTTCTCAAGGCACCAATTGGTACACTCGACCTACAAACTTTTCACGGGGCTAGTGCGGATAGCACCCGATGCAAGACGAAGCTCCAAGTGTAGCCCCGGGAAAAGCATCCCCAATGCTGTTTTAGTCGCTGACCCATACACCACACTCCCATAGTCCAAACAACACCCAATTAAAGCAGTATACATGTGCAACAGAACTTCTTTGTCGGCGCCATAGGATTGGTGGGAGAAAACCTTATAGATATTCATCGTTTTCAGACATTTATGTTTAAGTTCTTTGATGTGGGGAATGAATGCGAGGTTGTGGTCAAACACGACACCTAAAACCTTGTGCTCCTTGTTCAGAGGAATGGACACACCATCAAGACTAATGTCTGGGTTCGTACGAACCTCACGTTTCTTGAACACAACGCAAGAGCTTTTTCTAGGATTAAGTCTACAACCATTTTTGTTTGCCCAGGCCGCAAGTTTCTTGACGCGCAGCAGCACCTGAAATTCACAGATTGACATATTACATGATTTAAAAGATACCTGGATGTCGTCTACATACCTTGAATAAGAAATAGTAGGTGGCACTGCCTTTCCAAGAGAGTTCTTATGAACTATGGAAAGAGTGAAGCTCAACAATAAACCTTGTGGCACGCCATTTTTTACCTTAGGTTCCTTTGAGAGTAAACAACCAAAACTCACCTGAAAGGTTCTCCCGGACAGAAAACTACAAGGGTGTTTAATATGTTGCCCGAAACACCCAATGACTTCTCATAATTGAGGACCCCATAATGCCACGCGGTATCAGGCCTTTGCGAGGTCGAAAAACACCGTTACACAATACTGTTTATGCACGAAGGCATTCTTGATGTAGGAGCCAAGTTGCGAGGAGTTGATCGTTCGTCGATCGCCCCACACTGAAGCCTACCTAGCAACTCTCAAGAAGACCATTGTACACTAGGAAGTACAGGATCCTGCGGTTTATCGTCTTCTCGAGGAGCTTGCACAAACAGCTTGTCAGGGCTATGGGAAGGTAACTTGAGGGGAACAGCAGGTCCTTACCCTCCTTCAAGAAAACCACTACTATGGAGGAGTGTTTCAAGTTTACCTGCGTGTAGGTGTTGGATCACTGTATATGTAATATCTGGGTCTGGAGCTGAGGCTTTACACGTGCTCAGAGCAGCCCTCAGCTCATGCAGTGAAAAATCTGAGTTATAAGAAGTTGTTGACCTGTTGTTATCTAGCAAAGGCTTTTAAAAGTGTGTAGTGTGTGAACTGGATACGTGTTCGAAGTGTTCCACGAGTGCGTTGGCCTGGTTTTCCAGTGAGTCCCCTGTTGTACTAACCAGGGGTAGGCTATGTGTTTGTTGTCTGTTAAGTTTACGTACTCGTGTCTATACCTTGGGTGTGTCTGTGTATGCGTTTACTGATGTCATAAATAAGCGCCAACTTCCTACTTTTGCCTCACGGCGCATACGTTTTCGGAACTCCTTTGCCCTTTGGAAAATAAAAGGTTACCCGACGTGGGGTACCGCCGGAGGATACCCCATGCCTTGTTCTGGGCCTCTTGCACCCGCCTACAGTCCTCATTCCTCCCCTGCCTATATCCTTGCGCGGGGCACCAGAGGCGTGGAGAATGAACCTTCTGGCGGCGTCGAGGATGTGTTCCGTGAGTAGTTGGGCGGCTTCCTTTACGTGTAAGAGTGCTATCGCGGTTAGCTGTAGTTTATATGTTTCGGTGAATGTACTGCAGTTTGCTTTTGATTCATTAAACCTGTTATGGAAAGATGGACTGCTTGGGCCTTTACCTATATATGTTAGTGTAGTGGGGAAGGGGTCACTACCACGAGTCCGTGCCCACTCCCCGCTGAATACAAGGAAAGGGAACTGCGGAACCAATAGTGAAGTAAAGACATGAGTATGTGTTGTGTCCTATGGTATGGCATGTAGGCTGTTTCTTGCTGAAAAAGCGTGCTCAAGAGCTCGTAAAAACTTCATTATCAGGCGACCTTAGGCGTACGTGTCAGCAGAGACCCAAACGAATTGTGCTTATTCCGGCCACCTGTGAGGATGTATGGCTCGGGCACCTGGTCAACCACCACCTAAGTCAGAGCTCCAAAGTGCAAGATCAGGAGGAATGCATATGGAGCATACCGTTATCAACCTATAAAATATTTCATTTCATTTATTAGTTCCGGCCCGAAGACATGACATAAGAGTTTGGGGCAAATAAATATAGAAATAAGTATAAAATAGGTACAGATGGGCATAAAAAATAACGGCGACTGACATGCATCAGCCAGCTCAACTAACAACAAAACAGGCAGAAAACAGAAAACTGTTACTGAATACACAGGTTCAGTTACAAGAATAAAAAAAGCCAGAAAAAAGAACAGAGCAAGAACGATTACACAGGTTCAAAGTTGTGAGGAGTATGAATCAGCATTGATATTCGAAGCTGTTTTATTGGTCGTTCATTTTTTTTTCGAAAAGCTACGCGGGGAGTGCATGATACTATTGTGTCGAGTAGCGAATTCCTAAGGGTTATTGCATTAGAAATGAATGAACTTGAGAATGCTAGTGTTGATGATATTATTGATGTATAGGATATTAGAATGTCGATGCTGACGACATTATTGTGCGAATTGCTACTGCCTTAAGGACAGTCTTCAGAGTATAGGGTGGCATGCTAAATATTTCCAGGCGATTATTGCCACACCGCGGAAAGAGTGTGTGCAGTCATCCCTATCTTGTCTGAATACCCTCTGTTTAAGAAATTTGAGTGAGTGGAGTTTGAATGAGTTTCTTAGGCACACATTACACTTGGCTGATTAGCAAGCAGGATCTCGTACACATCGTCAAGATTATTCAGGAGGCCTCTGCAGTTCCATTGAACAATATTTTCCTTCTCATTATTAATTGTTCAAAGCTACTGGATTGATTCATTGATTGATTGGTTGAACAACTTTTATTTGCCCAGGTTTGTCGCACAGCCGTCGGTGAGGAGCCCTTGGCCACTGGAGGCGGTCATGGCCGTCTGGACGAGCCCGGTCTGGACACCGCGGTCGGAGCTGAGTAGCGCGGTCTCCCATTGCCACTTCGAACTGATTTTGCGCGCAGGCTGCCCTGACGTACTGTTTTGCGGTTCATTTCTGCGGAGAGAGGGCAGGACCATACCATGTGATGTAGTGACAGCCCTGTCACCGCACGCCTTGGGTTTCTCGGTATAAACCCCTGGGTAGCATCGGCTGTAAGCCACTGGACTGGGGAAACAATGTCTGCAGCCGCCCCCATGCCACTGACTGCCATTTGCTCAGTGTCCTGTCTGAGGCTGGAGAGAGAGAGAGAGAGAGAGAGAATCCACTTTATTGGAACTCTGGTTTTAGCGTGGGGGAGTGGTGGTGGCCCATAGGGCCGCCGCAACGTCGACGGCATGACCGGTGACCAGTTCTTGGAGGTCGCGGTCCGAGCACCCCAGAGCCGGTTCCCAGAGGGTGTGGGAGGGTAGAGGTGGGAAAGGATCGCGCGGAAATTCGCAGAGCGAGTGATAGAGCGTGTCCAGCGCTTCACACAAGGGGCAGTTGGGAGAGGAAAAGAGGTGAGGGTGCGTATGCACTAATAGAGTGCGGTGAGGAAACGAGTGAGTCTGAAGAAGGCGCCACATGTGGGCAGCCTCAGCGGTGAGGGAGGGGTGGGGAGGGGGAAGTTGTCTGCGAAGGAGGCGGTAATGTTGGGTGAGTCCCGGTATGTGAGCAGTACCAAATGGGAGATCTCGGGTCATTACCACCTATGCCGGTGTGGGCGCGGTCCACAGCAGCGTCACGGGTTCGGAAGGGGGTAGAGTGTGAAGAACTTGGAGGGCCAGTTTCTACCCTATCGTGGTGAACTATATCTCTGTAGTACACGAGTCTGTCCCTGCCTTACCGTCGTAACGAGTAAGCGTCTGCGTTAGGAGTTTCGACATCGGTTCGGTCAACGACGCCTCGAGCAGCATCGTCTGCACACTCGTTCCCAGCCAGGCCAGAGCTTGCCAGTGCCACTATCACTTGTACTTTGCCGTCTCGCTCCATCCTCAAGCCGGATCTTAGAATTTGGAACGCCTCGGGTGAGACGCATCCCCTCGCATAGTTTAGAATGGCCGCCATTACGTCGCTTACTACTACTTTTGTCTTGAGGGACGCTACCATTGCCAGGGCAATGGCCACCTCCTCAACAACATCCGGTTCCGCCGTTCGGACCGAGCCAGAGGTGATGCAATTGCCCTGTCGATTCACCCCCGCAAAGGCCATAGTGTCGCGGCTGGTATATTAGGCGACATGCACGTATAGCTCGTCCTCGAATTTCAAGAAACTTTTGTGCAGAGCCCTGGCTCTGGCCGATCGTCGCTCCTCGTAATGTACCGGATGAATGTTTTTTGGGCAGTGGCGGGTTATTTACGTGATTCCGTATCTCCCCTGGTATTGAGACTTCCGTGCCTTGCGCACGTCTGTAATTTATTTTAAGGAATATAGAATTTTCCTCCCTGTCTGGCTCTTACGAAGGCGTTCCCTTTGTGCTGTTTGCTGCGCTTGTATAAGCTCACTTAGGTTGTTGTGGAGGCCTAGAGTTTCAAAGCGTTCGTTCGATGCTGTTACAGGTAAACGGAGGGCTTGTTTCTGCTCTCTCCTTATCATTGCGTTTATTTTATTCTGTTCATCCCGCATTAGGTTCAGGTAAGGGGTTACGTATGTAATCCTACTTAAAACAAAAGTCTAAACCAATCTTATTAGGTTATGCTCTTTAATTCCGTGGTGCCTGTTTGAGATGCGCCAGATGGGCCGAATTGTTTGATGGACGTTTCTTACCAGCGTGCGTATGGTTTCCATGTTGCCCCCGTTGCCCTGATATCTGAGGCCGTGAAATGTGGTGCTCTGAACTGTAGGAATACGCTGCGTACCACCTGCAAAAAGCTGAATGTTGGGGTAGGTCGAGCCGGTTTTACACCCTCTGGTGGTGGGACGGTATTTTAAAAGCTCTGAGTTTTGTAGGGAGCAACTCAAGCATCTCGGTATTACTTACCCTTCCACAGACTCGATCGCCCTTGTAGGGTGTCCTGTACATGCCCGTCGCTACACCCGGCCAACCAGAGCGTGACTTCATCGGCGTACAGGCCGTGATGTAGTCCCTTTAGGTCGTCTAAGATTTGGCGAAGTCCCATAATGGCCACATTGAAATTCAAGGCAAGAGAACCGATCACTGCGGCGCCCGTCTGCTCCCGAGCTCCAACTCCAGCCCCCCTATGTTAAGTGTAGCCGTTCGATCTGTGAGAACGTTTTTCACGTAATCGTACATCCCGCGGCCTATTCCTAGCTTGCCCATGTTCTCTAAGATCGCCGTGTGTTTTACGTTGTCGAATGTCTTGGTTAGGTCGAGTCCTAGCATTGCCATAGTGTGTAAAGAAGAACAGTTCTCTCCGTCAATGATATTGGGTTTAAGCCTGAGCATAACGTCTTGCGGCGACAATTTTGGGCGAAAACCTATCATTGTTTCCGAAAGAGTCCTTCATCTTCTGCGTAGGTATCAAGACTTTTGCGGTTCACATGTTCCATACGTTGACCTACACATAACGTGAGTGATATTGGTCTTAGGTTGTCTATATGCAACGTTTTACAAGTTTTCGGGATAATCACCACTTTGGATGTTTTCCACTGCCCTGGGATGTTCGCAGCACGAGTGTATGTACCGGGTCAAGGCCACAAAGGAGCTGTTCACCAGGTTTAGCAGCATCTTGTTATTTATACCGTCTGGGCCCGGGGAAGATCATATCCGGAGGTCCTGAATAGCACCTCGTACTTCCCCTACCGTGATGGGACGGTCCATGAATTCATTCTCCTTGCCCGTGTATGTTTTAAGCTCCTGTTTTGGGATCGTCCCTATATAGTTTTCCCAAATTGCTTTATTTTGGTCATCTTCGGGCCCTTCGAATCGGGGCAGTAAAATGCTCAGCTTGTGCTTTTTAGTGGTTTTGCTTTTTTCCGGGTCAATTAGGCCGCGAAGATTGCTCCAAGTTTTTGCAAGGCCAATCTGGGGTTCCATACGGTCGCATGTGCTGTACCAATTTTTCCTCGTAAGTTGGTTTGCATAGTGATCAATCTCCCGGATGAGGACTTCAAGACGTCTAAGTAAATTAAGGTTTAACGTCGGTCTTTGTAGTCGCCTTTGTAATCTTTGCTTGGCCTCCCACATGTGTAGTAGCCTAGCATCGGCCTGACTGAGGTTTGCCTCGTCCGGTATGTCTTTAGGTGCGTGCTCTACGCTACTGCGTAGCTCTGCTGTCCATCCCTCGATATCTTTAAAGGGACCCAGCAACACTCTTTGAGCAGTGCACGTAAACCAGCGCGACGGTTAGAGTACACTGCTAGGAAAACCTGAGCCAAATATTACACGTGCACGTAAAGCAGTGAGCACGCAAATCGATGTGAAAGACGCGGAAAAACCAACCGCTCTCTCTTCAGTTGTCCTCATTATGCAACCCCGGTCATGGCCTAAGGGACGTCATATAGGCCATGGCTGCCCGATCGGCTGTCACTGGTCAACTTCGCGGCTAGATTCTCCCATTTCCGGCGTCATCGCTGCCCTTAGCGAAAAGTAATACGTTTGAAAAACGTACGAGTACGCTTGAAGTGCATTTCAAATATGCTTTGTATTTGTAAATGTATTTTAAGTGCATTAAAAATTGCATTTTCTCAATTTTTAGTAAATATTGAAAATACATTATTAGAAATGCGGGAAAAATACAGTGCTTTTAAGTACCCTCCAAATAGATTAAAAATGCACTGAACCTCACGAATGTGCGCTTAAGGCATTCAGAATATATTGAAAATGCATTTCTGCCCGCCAAACGATCATGGTGTAAATGCACTGTAAATATTATAAAAATACACTTACCCAACTACATTTACAGCAGCACTGTGAGAATACTTTAAAAGTGTGCTGAAGCATGGAAATATACTCCGAATATATTGAAAATATATTTCAAATGCCTTTTACGTTTGTGAAACGAACATGGTAGAAATACACTCTCAATGCATGAAAAATACTTATTGAAAATACATTTTAAATGTATTCATAAAGCTTTGCCGAAATACATTTCGAGTACACGGCAGGCGCTGTTTCAGTTGCTGAATTGTAAGATTCACGTAAAGCATATCTGAAGTGCCGGATAAAATACATCTAAAATGAATAAACGTACTGAGAATTTCTCCTCGATGTTTCCTTATAATAAAAGAAACTGAGAGAGATACTTTCACTTACTGCGCTGTCTACATAACTCTGCGTATTAGAGAGAAACTCGGTGTACAAATATGTAAGCGGCGGTGTTCCAACGCAATCGGCAAAGCAAAAACATCGAATTCAACGAGTTGTACGAAAACATTTGCACTTTGCCAGCGTTGCTACGACGGTATCGCTGTGGAGGCTTGGAAAATTTTCTTTTTCTGAAAAATACTCGCCTTAGATGGACAACCCTGGCTATGCTTGCGAGGGCGAGCAGCTCGGCGCCTCTCACTGTCGCTCACAACCTCCTTCTCTGTGCCCCGCACCTGCGGCGCGAGTTGAGCGGCGCACCCCTTTTTCACGTTTTGTCTGCCTTCGCTGCGTTTCTTTTGCCTGTCCTGTGGTGTTTTCGGAATCCTCAACACGCGGTCGTCGGGTGGACGCAGTCTCTGCTTGGACGGCGCGTTGCAGCGGCGTTGGCCGTCTAGCCAAGGTAAGCACGCTATACCGGCTATTTGCGTGTACGGTGTCGCACTACAATTATAGGACGTATGTTTGCCTTGCAATCGAAGAGTGCTAATGCCCTTTATGAAATCCGCACGTGGTTGTTAAGCTTACCTCCACCTGCGAGCAAGATTTCCTACCGTAACTACGCCGTGCAAGGGAATGTACTCACAAATCAACGACAGCAAGAAGACGTAAAAAAATGGATTTTAGTGCTTTCCTTTTTGCGTCTAATTTTTAGCTCTGGCCCTGCTGAGTGGGCGGGGGACTGTTGCTACGAGTTTCTTTGTAGATTTAGTTATTCCGTTCTTAATTTATTGAGGACTAACACTTGCATTAAACACATAACAGCCAGGAACGTTTTTAGCACAGCCTGTTCACAGAAAGTCCGCCGTCCATGTTTACGCGCTTCAGAAATTTGCGAAGTGTATCCAGGGACGCAGCTTTCTTTTGTTTTCTGTTCGCAGCAGCTGCTCACAGCTGCGCATGTTCACAGCAGCCGCCGTACGGGGAAATAACCCAGTTTGGGGCATACATGCATCCGACTGATGGGCATTGCCGGGCCTAGGAGAATCCGAGCAGCCTTCGCGATTTTTGTCGGTCGCATGTAAGCCATGAAAGAGTTTATGCCGTATGTTTCGAAGTGACCAAAAGTGTTAAAAGCGACCCACGTAATCTTCAGTGCAAGTGGCAGTAGCGAAAGTGCTTCATGCCCAGGGACTACAAATGATTTGTCCATCTAAGACAAACTGTATGAGAGTAGCCGCTAAGTTACAATCAGTTTCTGTTCCTACCGCCACCCATAACCAAGAACCAGCAAAGGAAGGAAGGAGAAGGAAGGCGGGTGAGGAGGGGGACTTCGAGGGAGGCAACCAGTTCCCCCGCACGAGACCCCTCGGTTCTCGGAACGGGTCCCCCGGGCGGGTTCGTCTCTTTTGTTCCTTGGATTGCTCCCCCAAAACTTCGCGAAACGTCAGGACGTTGGACCCTTCCTCTTTTGTGTTTCCTAGCAACTTTTTCCCTCCTTGCTGTATTCATTTCGTAGCGCATTCACGAACACGTGTGCGCGTTCCGAGAGGCCCTTCGGCGCGCTCGTGGTCGAGTTACAGACACGCGGAACCCGACGCGCTACCGCTGAACCACGCCACCGGAGAATTTCAAAAATGGTCCCAAAGGCACCAAGAACAGCGTGGGCTGCTTGGCGGTTGTGTGTGTTTAGAAGTGGCAATTGCCCGTTTGCGTCTAAAGGGTGTACTTAAACGAGTTTCTTATAGGTGTCACGAGTATTTAGGAAGGAAATACTTTTTACTTATGGTCCCTGACGCTAACAGGCGTTTATCTCTTTTTTGTATGTTACAGACGCGAGCATTTACAATTATTTTCCGCGTTGCTCCCTAATTAAATGATGACGTTGTCTGTGTACAGGAAAAAGTATAAAATTACCTGCCGGTGATGTGCGGCGGAGAGCAAAAAAAAAATACATGTGTGTGCAAGCACAAATACACGTTTTCTGGCGTTGCTTATTTTAATCGCTTCGGTGAGGTGCATACGATATAAGAGCTTGTTATTTTCAGGACGGCGTGAAATTTTTCTTGTTTTTCGAAATAACCTTACTTTGCCGTTCCTTTGAAAGCATTGTTGAGTGCACACGCCAATCTAATGAAATTTCTGTAAGCTTTGTACTGCAATCCTGCCCCTGCATTTTTAAATTGTTTCGCTGCGCACTATTTTTTTAGAACGTAATCTCCGAAGAAGGTGACGCCGACATATGGAACACATAACAATAATTGTAGTTAATAAGATTACTGCTTATCTTATTTTATCAGTGTACTGTGAGGTCACAGACCAGTTTTGTCCAAGTTAGTTGAAAAACTAAATTGCCACCATTTAAAGTTAACTCAAGCGCCTAAGTAAGAGAAGTAGCATAACTCTAGAACTCTGTTGCATGTTTGGTAACGTTGTTATCTTAGCTCTGTCTTTTTTTCCCCCTGATTTTCGCTAATTGTTATCCCTAGACAATGTCCAAACATAAGCCTCCACCCCCCTCCCAACATTCTTTCTTAAAAATGGTATTGAAGATCCGATGCCGCATGACAATATAAACTATGCTTACCATTACATAAATTGTCTTACGTCCTTCAAAGGGGCATTGTTCTTACGGAGGGCTTTTTTTTCTCTGAAGGGGAAACTAAAAAATTCTTGCTCGCGAGGTACGTTGGCACGGCTAGAGAAAAGGCCTGATTGAATTGACATTTATTTGCCTCTAAAAAAAGTGTTTCACTAATATTTTCCCCTTTTCTTTTCACTGCAGGTGCTGGTGAAATTTCCCGCGTGGAGAATCCGAAGTACGAAGACTCTGATGCACAACGCTTCATCTGCGCTGGCTACCGAGGTGGCTGAAGGGCATTCATTCCTGCCGCTTAGTAATGGCGAAATTGGCCACTCGGCTGAGGTGTACAATAAACAACTTTCAAACTGCCAATTTATGCACATACATGCTGTTCTTTTCAGTCATTTGCTGGCCCGCATTCCGAGCATGGCCGGTTTACATTTTCACAATGGAGCATATCTTTAGCCTAGTGCCTATTAAACTTTTTGAAACTACAATATGATAGTTTCTAGTTGAACGGTAACAATTCCCACTAAGACACATTGCCATGGCATCTCTCAATGTATTTAGGTTTTATTTAGTATACACTAGTAACACATTTTGAGTATATTTGAAGCAGTATTTCGTGTGCATTTAAAATGCATTACTAATACATTTTGCACGTATTTAAAATTACATTTTCTGAGCATTTTTAATGCATTTCAAATGCATTAAATATATATTTTTCATGCACTGCTTATGTATTTTTGAGGTACATTTTAAATACATTGTAAATATATTCGAAATGCATTTCGAATGTGGACAAAATAATGCAGAATAAATACAAAGTTAATATATGTATTAAATGCATTCAAAATACATAAAAAATACGGCATCTTTTCGCTAAGGGTGTGTACGAACCTCTTCTATGCCTGAACCTGTAGGCACAGTTTTGCCGTTTCTTTTGTGTTTTGAGTGCGCGCGGAGTTTGAGTGATGAGCTCAATACTTCCCTTTAAACGGGACCACTCGACTACAAACGTTTATTGCTTCCAAAACGCGCTACCTGTCCGAGCGCGCACTTGCGAGCAGGCACCCATGCCTGCTTTTCGTGGCACCGGACCAGAAATAGGCCCCCTCCGCGTTGCGGAGAAAAGGAGAAAACTACCAGGCATGTGATATATCCAAGGCCGCCGAAGAGAACGGCGCGAGCCGCCCCCCTCTCCGGTAGAGAGCGCGCAGCTTTCGTCGCGTTGCCCGCGGTCGAATTGAGAGGGAACGATTATGCGCGATTTCTCATCGCGCGTAGTTTCGTTAATTGTGAACGGATCTTCATATTTCTTGCGGGAAGAGATTTCTGGGACAATAGACTTTATCCCAAAATACATTACTAGTAGTCGATGGCAATTGTTGCAGGGTCCCTTTAATATCCTTCTGTTGGGGGCTGGCATTGTCGCTTGAGTCAAATTCGGCTCTTCTGATCTGACGGAAATTATCCCAGTCTACAATTTTGAGTTGCCTGCCCCATTTGTGTTTTGCAACCCCTGAATCAAATGTGGTCGAATTATGAAGTGGTCGCTGCCCTAGATTTTTGTGTATTAGCCACGTCGCTTAGGTTGGTGTGCTTTTTGTGAATGTCAGGTCTGGTGATGTGTCTACGCTCACACTGTTTCCTGTCCGTGTAGCGTGGGATCTGTCATCAGGTTAAGGCCCTCCTGCTGCGCGCCAACTAGAGGTTCCTAACCTTGATTGTTTCCGGGTTGTATCCCCATTTAGGGTCGTGGGCATGGAAATCTCCTACAATTACCAATTTGTTTTCTTTGTCGATTCCTAGAATTTTGCGGAATAGCTTTGGAAATCGGTGGTTCTTACGAAGGGAGCTGTATACGTTAAGTATGAAGGTACTGCCACCTTCTGTTTCCTATCTGGTATTATTTCTACGAGTACGTGTTCCGCGGACGTTGTGCCGTCCTTATGTGCGACGTCTGGCCGGCCAGTTACGCTCGACGATGGTCGCCACAATCAATTTCTTTTTTGGCTCATTATCCGATGCGTCATTTTGTAGCTCACAGTAGGACGTATAGTTTGATCATTTTGCGGGGCCACACGTCTCCTGGAGACAGATGACGTCCGGCGTATCCTCTCGATTTTTGTTTTAACAAATTGCTCTAGGTTACCCCTTTTGCGCTGTAAGCCCCGACAGTTCCACTGCCAAACTACAAGCTTGTTGATCTTATTCGGTGGCATAATTCCTGAGCTGAGCGTTTTCAAGGTTAGCCCTCGAAATTTTCTTCGAAGTGGGTCTGGAGTATGGTTTTGTATGTTTTATTCGGCCCGCGCCTCCTCCTCCCCCCGAGCGGAGCATGGGGTGGCAATTTATAGTAATGTCACTCTCGTTTTGAAAGCTTCAATTTTGGCGCCAATGATTTGGGCGAATTTTTACAGCATGGCTTGGGATTTTTTGCTCAGTGCACGGCTCAGCCTTTCCCCGAACGGAGTAATCATTTCCTGTTTTACGGATTCCCTTCCTCCGGATACCTCGTGGTTTCTCCGGAGACTTTGTTCTTTGTTGGTCGCCCTGCACTTCGGAGGGGAAGGGGGGGGGACTCAGGCAAATAAGGCGTTGACTCCTTCATCTCGTCACTAGACGAAGGTTCAGATAGGTGGTTTGTGATAGCTTTTTTGTCAGCAGCGGGTCACAGCTCAATTTGCTGTGCCGGTTTCCACTCGGCGGATGTCTTCCGCTTCGAGATATGCACCTTAATGGCCATAGCAAGGAAGCGAGACCACAACTGGCGTTTCGTCTGGACGCGAAACGGAAAGATCTTTGCCCGAAAGCACGAGCGCAGTGCGCTTCAACACATCGTCACGGTGGCTGATCTTTCCAAGATCGCGTAGCTAATTCAATAGCTGCACGGTTTTTTCCGTTTTTTGGCCAAATGTTGTATCAGAATTTGTTGATCCTGAATCTGCAACACTAAGTGCTCCGCCAGAAAGGACCACCTCTATTATTCACCTGAATGCCCGCTCTCTTACAAACAAATACGACCAATTCACTTTCTTTCTTAGCCAATTCGCGTTTCGTTTCAACATTATAATGCTTACAGAAACGTGGTTTAGCTCATTCAATATTCCTCCTTCTTTACCGGCCTACAAGCAATTTTTAGCGAACCGATCCGACAAGCGTGGGGGTGCTGTTGCCATCTTTACATCCATTTCTAGTTGCTACGACCAGCTACCGCAATTTACTGTGTTATCCAAAGACTACGAGGTGCTGAGTGTTGCAGGCACGAACACACTTGTATCTGTTCTATATCGACCACACAGCGGCGATACAAATACTTTCATAGAATTTGTGGACGAGCTGCTTGAATACGCTTCATTTAAAAGGCTTCGATTAATTGTTGGTGGGGATTTCAACATTGACCTTCTTGTTGAGACCACTCATTCAAAAAGATTAATGAACGTTTTGACTGCCTGTGGCTTTACAAATGCCATTAAAACGCCAACCCGCGTGACGTTAACAAGTTCAACAATCCTTGACCTTCTTGTGACCAACACCGACACGCCCGTGACAGCAGCTGGCACTATCAATTGCGACTTTAGCGACCACTGTCCAATATTTATAGCGTACTCCTCTTGCGATAATCGTTGTAATCCCTTTCCCCCCGAAGTAACTTACCAGAGCATAACTGAGTGCAGGTTGGAGCAGTTCAGAAACAAAATTCGCGAAAGCGACTGGACACCCGTTCTTAAGCATGGTACCGCAGACGGCGCTTACAATGAATTTTTAGCAATCTTCGCTAGAAACTACAACGCCTGTTTTCCGATAAAGTCCTTCACAGCCAGAAAGCGTATCAGAAAACCGTGGATTGGGCCTGATCAACTAAAAATGATACGAGAAAAGAACAAGCTTCATCGCCTATTTTTAAACACGCGCACCTTGGCGGCGCATAAAGCATTTAAAACACTCCGCAATCGTTTGACCGCCGAACTACGGAAGGCCAAAGCCCAGTATTATCTGCAGATATTTTCTGACGTATCCCCTCCTGATCAAACATGGAAAATTATAAATGATGCACTGGGAAAACGCGCCGGGACGACGGAAACGTCAGAACTAACTGTTCGTGGCGAGACCCTTACTGCTACAGCACTTCCTGAACACTTCAACGATCACTTCATCAATGCAAATGCTAACATTACGTCCCCAAACCCCATGTCATATACCCTCGAACACCATGTTCCCGAAACTGCTTTCTTGAAACCAACAGACATCTCGGAAGTTAATCAAACTTTTATGTCACTTAAAAACAGCAAAGCCCTCGACATTGAAAGCATGCAGATTAAACCCGTAAAACACGTCCTGGACCTTGTTTGCCCGTATCTAGTCTTTATATTTAACCTTGCAATCGAGTCGGGTTGCTTCCCGCACAAAATGAAACGCGCTAAAGTGTGTGTTATATTTAAGGGTGGTGACAAAAACAATGCCTCTAACTATAGACCCATATCTGTCCTACCAGTGCTATCAAAGGGTTTCGAAAAAATTATTTTGGCGCGACTTGAAAGCTTTTTTTCTAAGCATAACATTTTGTCCGAACGCCAGCATGGTTTCAGGAAAGGCTGCTCCACCGAGACTGCACTGCTCTTGCAGAAAGAAATAATATTAAAAAACATAGAAGCCTCCAAACTTACACTTGCAATATTTATCGACTACAGCAAGGCATTTGATTCTCTGCATCATGAAATTCTTCTGCAAAAGCTTGAAAAGTATGGAATCCGTGGTGTCTCGCACTCGCTTATGCAATTCTAAATGTCTATTAGGCAGCAATGTGTTGTGCACAATGGCTACCAGTCTTCATTCAGAAAGATATTGTGCGGTGTACCGCAAGGAAGTGCTCTGGGACCAGTTTTATTCAATGTTTATGTTAACGATGTAATTTCTATTGATAAACAAGCCGAATTTGTGTTGTACCCAGATGACACTCGTTTATTTATTAGCAATGCTGACGCAACCCGCCTGTTTTCCGCCGCCAATTTTACCTTCACCCAATTACACGCTTGGTCGAACGAAAACTGTTTAAAAATTAATGCAAAGAAAACCAAATGCATTTTATTCGCGCCTAAAAATGAAAATGTAAGCGTAACCGAAGACTTGATCTTGGGGGCCTCGCAAATCTACATTGTTAAGCAGCACAAAGTGTTGGGGGTGGTGCTCTCGCACCGCATGACATGGGACGCCCATGTTGAATTACTTCCCAAAAAGCTGTCATGCGCAGTGGGTGCATTGTACCGATGCCGCGATTTCTTCCCGCTGAACATTAAACTTCAAATATACCATTCGTTTTTCCGGTCACACCTTAATTACTGTACGTTAGTTTGGGCCACGACAACCAAGAAAAATATTAAGACGTTACTGCTGTTAGAAAAGAAAGCTATCAGACGTATAAATAACGTACCGTATCTTCATCCGACTAAGCAATTGTTTGAGCAGCATAGAATAATCAATATTAGGCAGCTTTATTCTTACCATCTGATATATCAGTTACACTTTTGAAATGATAAATATAAGCAATTCTTAACACAATTATGCGGTCTAGATCTACGAATTAGCACTTATACAACTCGTGGCTCGGAACAATGGCTCGTTCCACGCCCACGAACCAAGTATCTTTGGCAGTCACTGGCATAGAACATTCCAAGCATATTAAATAAATTAAAAGGACTTAGCGACAATTGCGGAACACTAACACGGGCTTCCTTACGTGATGCGTTTGTCGGAAATGATTGTTTTTGAATTCCATTTTCCATATTGTTGTGTAAATATGCGTGAATTGTCTCGACTGTTCTTTTTACCTGTATATGATTATGTGACGATGAACCAATGCGTTCAAGCTCGCTATACAAGTATTTTATTGTTTTTATTTTTTTCGTGATATTTAACGGCCTTCTCAAAGGTACTGTTATGCTGTATTCCTTGTTTTAATCGCATTGCACAGTCGTCATTGAGCTGCCAATTTGGCTCCCTGGCCCCGACAAGCTGTAGCAACAGCTTTCTTGCCAGGGAGGCCATCGACATTGTGTTATGTTGAGAGAAAAAATAAAATTGAATTTGAATTGAATTGGTGTTTTGAGTCCTGGCTCCCGCGGTGCTGTGTCTTCGGCGTAGAGAATCCGATCTCGACCGGTGTTCTCTCTCAGTGGAACCGTCTCGGGCACAAGCCGCGTGGCATGCAGGGGTTTCCCCAGGCATCGAATCAAGGGGGGGTGTCTCAATGGCTCTGGGGGGGGGGGGGTCATAAACTAGAAAAACTGTTTTTTTTATCCCACTAGTTAAATAATAGACGTCTGTTAACCAAACGCTCATCCCCGTGACGTACGTTTTTCATTTTCTATATATATATATATATATATATATATATATATATATATACACCTGAGAGGCGGTGCTTCTATTCAATCTAAGAAAAAAACAAATTTAGAGAAATTCATTTTTTACCATGAAAGGTCCGTATTCAGTTTTTTTTTTTTAATTTCTCGCCATTTATCAACGTATAAGGACATTTTCGAACTTGTTACCAGGGCCAGTGACGAAATTTGAGTTCTTGAAACAATGTTTAGGTAATACACGAATTATGCAGCACTTATAAATCAGGCACCGATTGTACGCTCCCGATTTATTAAAACGCTAGGATTAGCTTCCGTAGCGTTTTGCCTCGCCAAATTGCCCATTTTAAATGCACATGCTGAAAGAGCTTCTGCAAAGATTACGGTTGTAAACAAAGAACGGCATCGAATCAATGAAGAAAGTAAATTATATGTGTGTTTACTGCACTTAGTTCAGGTCAAAGGCGGCCTCAGTCGAAGTAATTTTGAGTGAGTGCTTGTCGATATATGCTTTGCTCGTACCTCCTCACGAGCTTGTTCTTGCTCTGTACCAGTGGCCTCTGACGAATCGATATGTTATTTATTTGCAGTTCTTATAATTAAACTTGCACACGTCTTACTTGATGTAGAGTGAAAGCAGCGCTAATCATCCAGGGTCCATAAAAACAAAAGCAATTGAAGACCGGGCACATGGTACTAGGCCAAATAAAGACGCTGGAAAAAAATCTTCGAATTTTTTACATTTTCGCTACTCCCTGGCTGGTAGCAATGTGCTCGCAGCGTGGTCAGCCACAAACCACTTTGCCCCTTTCCTTTGAAAGCCTTTTTTGTGTGCACATACGAACTTGCCACGAGCTGCCACGAGCTGTCGAAAGAAAGGAAATAAATACGTGCAACGCTAACAGCAAGCTCGGGGGACGCACTTTTGTTTATTTTGCCCGAGGCTACTGCCAAGAATAGCAGACGGGCAGCCGCGCATGCGCAGATCGATACTGGAAAAAGGTCCATACAAGGACTGACAAGAGTGAAATTTGGGGATTCAGGGGGGGTGTCCAGAAAAACTAGGGGGGGTCTACACACCCCCTAGGGGGGGTGTAGGGAAATCACTGGTGGCATGAGTCCTTCCGACTATGGCGCTCGGGAAGAGGGAGAGGGGGGAAGGACCCGCAACGATCACTCCTCTCACCTTCCTCGTGCCGCTTCTCGCTGTGCTTGAGCATGGACGATGTCCCAACGTCGGCCGCAATGCTTGTCCTTGTCCTCCATTTGCCTTTGTTTCTTTTCCCACTGTCAGTTTTTAATAAGGTGGGGAGTGCGGGAACGTTGCCCGAATTTTTTGTCGCCGGTGGGGTGACCACGCCCACACACAGCGCATGTTGGCTCGCACGGATGGTTTTCTGGTGGGTTTTTACTGCCACAGTTCTTGCATACCTTGCGGTCTGGTGTGGGGCATACATCGGCCCGATGTCCCACTCTGCCGCATGCATCGCATATCTCATGCTGCTTCTTGTGCAGGAGGCATCTGTACTCGGCTCCGCAATAATAGATGTAGTGGGATACCTTCTTGCCTTCAAAAACGATTAGGACCAAGTTGGTCCGGCCCATCCTTCTCGCTTGTAGAATCGTGGGGTTTTTTTTGTAGACGAAACTCTTCGTTAAAGCTTCGTCACTGTCATGCTCAGGCATGTTGTGTATCACCCTTTGAAGGTGTCTTCTGGCGGTGCCACGAACGCGGATACCTCATAGGTCCTGTCTGCGATGCGGAGCACTTTCGTTACGTTGTACGTCTCTGCCCGCTTCATGGTGGGTGTTCTTGCAACGAGGATGAACTTGGCCTTTTTGCTCTTCCTCGCATGCGAGGCCGGCCGCGCCCAGCACGTCTTCGCGCAGTCCTGCGAGACTGATCTTCGTGATGTCCAGGCCCTCTCTCGGCCGCAGCATAATCTTTGTCTTCTTTAGGCAGGTGCGGTTGGCGGGGCGTCCCACGATGCCACGCACTTGCTGTTGTGCACGTAGCCTCTGGTTCCCTGACTGTTCCCCACCAGCGCCTTGCTCCGTCCCTAGCCCCTTTGTCCTGCTCTTTCAGCGATGGCGCGAGCGCCACGTCGATGATGGCTTGTAAGCCAGCCGGCCTCCTCCGTAACTTCTTCAGGCGAGATGGGCTCGCCTTCTACTTTGACGCCCCCTATTTTGCGACTCTAGTTCTCGGGGCGAGGTCACCCGTGAGCCTAGGTGAGGAGGCGGCCGTTGCCGCCGTTCCTCGGTGCGCCGATGTTCGAAATAGGGCTAACTGGGCTGGGCCGCTTGCGATGGAAAAGCTGGCCGAAAAAGGCCATCCAGCGTTCCTATCTTCCAAAATCTTGGTGTCCTCTGGTAGCGGATGCTCGGAGACACTCGAATAAACGGTACTTATTGAAGTTGTCATGAAATTATCGCCACAGAAAGCGAAAAATTCAGAGCCCATGTGAATTGTATCTGAACAACTCGGCCCCCTGCTGGTGCACCAGAGCTACTAGGTGTGGTTATTTTTTAAGGTCCTTCGGGGCTTGGACTCTTTTTTTTTTACCTTCGCTACTGACCTGGACGCCGCAGACCATTCGCTTCGCTGCGGCGCAGGCAGGAAACATGCGATGCCTATCTCCATCAGATTTTGGAGGGGGGGGCGTCCCGGCAGACCAGACCCCCTGCACATGGACCCCTTTCCGGTGCCCTTTGTTCGATCCGCGACCTCTGAGGCCGTCAGAAGCACCCCGGATTGCAGTACGGATTGGGCTTCCTAGGGGTAAGGGTGTGGTGGGGGCGTGACCAAGCCGACTCGCTGTACTGGGTGCCTGCGGAAACCAGACGAAGCTCCACCCGGCAAGCTTCGTCGGCATACTTCCCCGGAGGGAAAGAGGTGAAACTCTTCCACGCCTCTGGGAAGGTAATGTTCTCAGTGATCTTAAGACTGATTATCTGCTTCTCCTGCTGAAACATTTCTCATTTTCGTGAGTAGGCTGCATGGGCTGCCTGGAAGTTGGCACAGGTGAAGGTTTCGGATTCGCTGTTTTTAAAAGCATGATCATGCTGGCCGCCCTTACTGCAGGCAAGTCAGTCACGGCAAGAGTTTGTGCCCTGCATGAAGCGTTCGCACTTGAAGCAGCGCCGAGGGTTCGGGATGTACGGGTGGACTTAATGTATAAAACCTGCATTTATGGATTCTGGAATGGTGGATCGGTCGAATGTCAGGATAATGTGTTTAGTTGCTATCTGTTTGTCATCGCGGCTTATGAATATGCGCTTCACAGCCGTGACGCCCGGATCCCTAAGACCTTCAAAAACACCGGCATCGGGTTTGTGAATCACATCTGCCTCAGAGATAACGCCCTTAGAGCTGTTGAGGCTGCGATGGGGTAAGACCGTAATCTCTAGTACTGATATGCGGTTTGTTTCACGAGGGTTTGAATTGCTCCTGAGTTTTTACTTAAACTAGCACTTCACCAGTTCTGAGCTTTTCGGCGTCGTATGTTTTGCTGATGATATCTTCACGGAATTCCGAAACAAGAAATACGGATTTGTTTACAGATTCGACGTTAACAAAACGTGAGTAGTTATCTGTTCTTAGGAGTGCGATTGTTGGAAAAGGTGAAAGTGAAGCGTCGGTGCGGCGTCTTTTCAGGTTCTGATCATATTTGTGAGGATTTTCGATTTACCGGATATAGGAAAAAAGCAGGGGACGGGGGTACTTCCTTTCTCACCCTTACACTGATAGCTGAAGACGTCCCAGAGCTTGAACAGGGCTCTAATGGCCACCGTTTGTTGTTTCTACCCTTCACCTTACAGCACATCGCCACGGTTGGTTCCAGCTTTTCTTTTGGGGCTCGGGGTCCGCGGGGTCGCCAATACCGTCACCATGATTACTCAAGGTGCCTGTGCGGGCAACGGCCGAAATGAAATTTCGCGGTATACTTTTTGTTCTAGAAATACAAGACAAATCCTACGCAAGTGGTCCTGATCGTATTTCTGTTTGTACTCTGAAGGGTACACTGCGCTAATCTAAGTTTTCATTTTATTGGGAACTGTGCCCGATTACGGGAACTTTTTTCTTGTGGGGCCAGTTTGTAAGGGTGGCTCAAAAAAGCAATGGAGAATTTAGCGATCTATATTATTACATCAGTGTAATCAAAAAGATTTGAACATATGTTATTAGTGCATATAATTGCCCATCTTTTCGATAATAAGGCTGATGGAGAGGTAAGGCAAAAAAGCCTGTGTGTACGACATTTCCTCGCAGGAGAGAGATCTCCAGGTAGTCAAAATTAATCCGGAGTCATCTACTACCGCAAGCCGCATCGCCCTTCGTTGCGTCTGCATGTTAAACCCTAAAATCAATCAAATCAATAATTATGCGCTGGGAAATGAGCAGCAGGGTTCTCGCCAAGGGTTTTCGGCATCAAGAAACTCGAAGAATGGTTTAAGAAGCTGAATTCCACGTTGATATAGGTACGAGAAGCAATTATGTTTTTTTAGATTTTCGAACGACCTTCGACACCAGGGTGCACTCCGTTCTCCTAACCAAACCACATATTCTAAATACCGACATGAATGTACTAAGTTAAATAACCAATTGGGTGTTTGACACGCGTCGATTGCTGCTTTTTAATGGGAAGTTTTCATCCCATCTTAACGTTTCGTCAGGCGTGCGGCAAGGCGCTGTGCTTGGGAAGGTCTTGTTTCATTTTTTTATGAATGACATTTGGGTGGGTATTTCATCGCGCATACGTTTATTTGCCGATGATACTGTTTTATATCGGCAGGTTGGGTAGGAAGAAGACGGTGTTTAATTGCAGGACGATTTGCAGGATGGCTATAAAAACAGTGAAATCACGTTCTGCCAACCGTTACCTGGAATGTGCAGTGGTGGCGTCCCTAACGCTGCAGCAGCGTCGGCCCCCACGGCGGGCGACTCCGCCGCTTCTGTAGGTCGGCCGTGAGTCGGAAGTGGGAGAAAACGGAGAGGGGCGTATTTAAAATGGTGAGAAAGTGCAACCTCGCCATCCTGATGTGATAGCTCATGCTACACCACCGCGCTACGCAAGCGCAGACATCGAAACAATTCGGCATGTGAGCTTAGTGATTTCCTAGTTACCGATTTAAACTAGTTAGTCTTCTGAGTTTGAGAATTGCGAAACAGCTGAAGGAACTTTTAAAATCGCTATTTATCAGTACCAGTTGCCCTTTCTCCTATTGGCTGTTAAAACACAAGCGATTTGGTATTCACAAATTTAGAAAACAGAGTTGCATTCGTGGGACGCAGTGCACAAAAGGTTCCGTTTCTCTAGGGGCCAGATCTCTGTATGTGGTTTGTACATTTTGTTTTCCCGCCATTCAAACCAATCTTTAACGTATGTTTGCCGTACGACCACCTACTTCGGTCAGGAACGAGTTACTCTGGAGGTGCTGCCAAACAAGATAATCATGCTGTACGAAGGCGGCGCGCAATGAACGCGAAGCTGCGCCAGAACAGGCCCAAAACAACGGCCGCTAAAGCAATTGACAATGTCGTACCGCCGACGAAGGCGCCGGTGAGCAGGCACTTCAACAAGGGGATGCTGGGTAAATTCACCGCGGCATCTACAGTGTGCTCCATGAGTGAACCCCCCTCCTCTCGCTCCCCCCCCGCCACCGCGTCCGCCACGCTGGGAGGTTGTTCCGCACGCCGCGAAAGAACCGTTGCCTGCTAACGCTAGAAAGCTTTGCTTTGAACGGCTTTTGAAGTTATTCTTCTCTGCATTTCATGGCAACACTGAAATTGTTCGTCACAACTATTTCAATGAACCCAATTACATATCCAGTCAAAATGACCACCGAAGGAAACTGAAAGTCACTGTGCAAAGAAAAGTACGTGTAACGATTTCTCTTTCAAGATGGCTTTTAGATATTGGAACCGGCAGGAACAGACAAACTGTGCTGCGCAATGGAGCAATTGTGTTATACCAGTTCGTAACCGCCTTGCTGTTAGGCTTTCTTGCAAAACGGTGCACTTACTGAATAAATTATAAATAAAAAAACCACATGTTTGAATAATTCCAATCCTGTTACGACTAGTTTGATGTAGTGGTGCCGGAACAATGTGAACAAGCGTAATAAAGGAAAGTGAATGTATCGTTGGTTTAACAATTGTTCCAATGCTGTGCTCGGTTTCTCCAGTACTTGCTTTATGGCATATTTACGGTCATGCCGGTTTTAACGTTTGTTCGGTCTTTCGAGAACATATTCTTCAGTCCTGTTCAGTTGTCTGTCATCGAACAATTTGCAGTATATTTTTGGGTGCCTGCTCGTATCCTAGCCGAGCAATTCACATTTCTTGTCTAACTTGTAAAATACGCAACTTATTTGAAAAGCCACACGCAGGGTTTCAACTTCGCTGCACATAGTAAGCATCGTATAAAAATGATGTAATAAAGCAGCGACACTACGTCGGAGTTTTTATGTCTGTGCAGGAATCAAGGAGGCTGAGTTTTGTAAAAAACAATACTTTCGTCGTATTTTCTAACCAGAATAGTCGAACGCATATTCAAGATACATTTTCGGAACGTCTGCTCTTGGAATGCTGCCGGGTCGTGAAGTTAACATCAATTCTAAGCGAGGTTCGGCACTTATGTCTTATTTTGACCGAAAAATATGAATGCCGGGCAAATCGTGCGCATCTAACCGATCATTAAGTTACCAAGGGAGAGGGACGAAATGGTTACGCATCTCGGAAGCTCTACCGATTTGTACTCAAATATTTTTTGGGGGTGGAAGCAATGGCCTATTGTTTAGCAGCCCCCATCCGCGATGCCCCTAGCTACGTTTTGTTGACCGGCACGTTTGCTTCCCAGCTCTGGCATTCCACACTTTCGGCCCTTTCGACGACCACCCATTCTAGATTTTAAGACAAAATTCCTAACTCCCCATTCTTTAAACAATCGTTGTTGTTGACCGTTCAAAGGAATTACCGTCATTGTACCGAGTAAATAAAATCAGATGTTTGATTCCATGTTATCGAGCGCTGTCTTCACTGTGGTCATGAAGGCGTTGTCCTCATTACCCCGTAAATACTCAGTGGGTAACAGCGCGCAATCTGACTAGGGACGTGCAGAAACACACACGAAAAGCGCTGACTGTCAAGTCATCACTTTATTACAAGTTTAGGAAAATAAATAGCACACTTATTGGAAAGAACAACAATTGCGTACATAAGAGATAAGAAGATTGCTTAATATGTCAGACCGTTACGACGTCACTGAATTTATCCCCATATCCGGTTTTCTCTGGCCTCCAAGAATGCGATTTTCTTTGGCGTGATAGCTATGAAAGGCACGCTGACACAATTATAACCAGCTCTCGCAATACTTGCAGCTTCAAGTTTCCTCGTGGTTTGCTTTTTGCTCTTAAAATTAACACTGTTTCTCAAACTCGGAAACACGACCGGCGCAGAGCTTGCAGTCACATATGTGCCGCCCCACGTGGCCTTGTGATAGCCTACAGACATTATAGCCATGTCCTTTTAACCGTTCATTTGAGCATCGCTGTGTCTGGCCTATCTATTCCTTACCACAGGACATAGGAGTCCAACAGGAAGCACCATTTTCACGTTCAGCGAAGTTGTTCTTATGCTTTGTATTGGCCATGGCTTTCTCTGGGCGAACAGGGTTGCTTCTTCGGCTTAGCTGGGGTAACTTGTTTGTCGCCAAAAATACGGCGTTGACGTCAACACGCTGATCAAGTTTCCTAACGTTTTGGAAGAGCTCATGGAAGTATGGGATTACCGCTAGCTTTTTCCTGGATTCAGTTGGGCCTCCAAGCTGGCCGTGGCGGCTCATGATGCCTCTTTTTATTTTGCTAATCAGGCATTCAGCTACTGAAACAAGCAGCGGCAGGGGCCAGCCAGCGTTGCTGAGCCGTTCATTTTGCTAATAACACTTTCCCGGGTCATGTCTTCATACGATTTCGTGATAGCATCTGTGAGGCATGAGCGCGCTATGCTTCATTTTACAAGTTTTGAATGAGGTCAAAGAAATGGTAACAATGGCTTTTTTGCCCGAGGCATAGAGAAAGAAATACTAGCAATAGAGGACACTCCCATAGAGCCTTGCGTCCGAATGAACTGTAGAGCAGCGAGCGGGCGGACAAGCAACTAACTGTTCACTTTCGGTTTCGGTTTCGCGTACACCAATTTTAGTGGAACTTTGAATGACTGGAAAGCGCTCCTCACGACGACCGGCATCTCAACGGTATTCAGACGCTTCTCTGCATTGGTTAGGGTTTATTTGAATGTATAGTTCTCAAGCTTGGTGCCCGCATACTTCTAACAGAACGTTTTTTCGTAATGTGAAATTGCAATTTACTGTACCGTTTACGGATGGTTACGAATTTTATTGTGTGTTACATCTTGTCAAGCCTCGTAAAGGAGACACCACATCAATTAAGAATTTTTATATTGCTTGGCACTAAAGGGAACAACAAGTTCAAATAGTCATCATTCTTTACAATACACATATAATAATAAACAGAGGGTAATACACCGCAACAGAGACGATGCACAGTAGTGACCGAAAAATACGTTTACAGGAATGAACAAAATGCACAAGTAAAGGTACCACAAGCACACAAAGTATTTATCCTCCGTCGTAATCGAAAACGCAGAGAACCCGGAAAAATCAGCAATTCACATTTTTACTTGTATCTGAGACGCCCACAGACTGTGTGCGCTGTTGATATTATACACAAATATCAACCATATCAAAATATAGACACTGGGATACTCGCAAGTGTTTACGACCACAATCTCTGCAGATAATGTTTTTTTAGTGTTGCAATTTCTCCATTTAGGATGTGAAAGCAGGGAAACACTTGTGCCCAGTTTACCAAAAAGGCGTTGATGGCCTTGTTTATTTGATGAACTCCTATGAGGTCTATTGCCTCTGGGCAACTTCACATGAGTAGCAGTAATTAAACAGAAATCACATCTGTGTGTACATGTACACGCAAAAACGTTAAGGAAAAAAAACTTCCTATTGGTTCGTAGCAAGGGTGCAAATTCCCTAGAAGCCGGGTTAGCTTCCCAATGCGTTGCCTTCCCAGTAAAGGCAAAAGGCTAGGGGTGGATATTTTATGTGCGTGTACGTAATCAAACGAAATGTTCCAGGCTCGCTCAAGGCGCATAAATTCACGTCTTCCGCGACCAATGTGAAGTGTATATAAGAAACCGGGAAGCAGTTTACTGTTCTTGGGTATGAGACAATGGCGCACATTATGCATCATTCACACTGTCGTTTTTCACCCCGTGAAGTCACCATAACCATCTTCCTCCATCGGCGACGGTTTCTCAGGTGATTTCTCGGCAAGAACGGTGCGGTGGTGACCAGAAGCCGAGCTCTACGTTTCCGTTCGGTCAACGCGACAGGACCACGCCTAGCGTAGAGCCAACCAATCATAAAACAAATTTTACGGCTAAATTTAGCGAAACGTGAGCACACGTAAGATCTAACCCATTTTCTTTACTTTTCAGTTTAAGCACGCTCAATTCTTGGCTAAACTGACCCTAGGCAGACGACCTTGTACTCTGACGGAGAGTTCCAGTACGAACGCTACTCCGTCGCGTCTTCGTCGCGGGTATTTGACGTGACGGCTCCGTGACGGAGAAGGTGATGTCGGTGTGAATGAGGGCTCACAGAGTCCCATAAGGTAACGCGAGATGATTTGTGGGACCACGTGCCATATTTTTGCTATTTCGAACATTTCAACCGTGCCACGCACAAACGCACAACTGAACTTGACATTACTCTGCTTCGAATCTCACATCCAGGCACCAGGCAGTTTGGAATACTGGTGGAGTAGAATTTACATCAGGCCTTTTCACAATCCACCATGTGTAATGACAGAGGTTAAAAATGTCTGTCCCACCTATATGCTCACGAATTACAGCGCATTTGTGTATACAACATTGCATTGTACATTTTATCTGGCTAATACAAGAAGAATTACAGTGCAATTTAATTGTAGAAGCACATCATGGAAGTACTGCGTATATTTGCAAGCTGTGCTTCACCTGAAAACAGAGAGCCAGGTGAAGGACCACCGCACTACATAGTCGGCATACACTGCACATACAACCGGTGCATCTATTTACCACGACGCGAGTGCACAATTCGCCAGAAAAAACACCTGACACATTTTCCCTGTTCAGGGGTTACACTAAGTAACGAAGAACTTCTAAGGCACAGCAAGAGAGCCATCCTTGCTGAAGACCTTGAGAGCATTTGACAACAAAGGTCCCAACATGACTCTCTTCCATCTAGGTCATTCCAAAAACACGGGGCACGTACGGTCACTAACTACGGGAATTAGCATGTCCTATTATCCTGGCATTCTTCGTATTGTAAAAGGGTTTTCGTGGATATACTATTTCAGAATAATAGTGCTAGCAGCAACAATAATCTGCGAGTGGAGTTTGGAGACTCGACGCTGTTGTAAGTGGTTTTAACGAGGTGAGGCACCTCAGAGATAAAAAAAACCGTTTGTTCCACGGGTCATCGATACGCTTTTCAGTTCCCACGCCTGATTGATTGCCGAGACTTGCATTCTATTTCCGGGTTCTAATGGCATGGTTCAAAAGATGGAAAATATATTTCCCGTACTCATTAGGAGCGTCCATAAGGGAGCAAGAAGAATGGCAGGGAGTCATTAATACAGCTGAATAACTCTGAGAGAACAGTTGGCAAAGCCATTTTTGTGAGTCATCTGAGGGCAGGACTCATGAAGTCCTGTTCCATGAAGTGCTTACAGCATTTCTGGTATGACGAATGCAGCTGACTGGTTGGCTCTGTCTTGATGGCACCTCGTCCTGTATAGGGCACCCACAGGCGATAGGGGAAACAGTACCTAAACTCTTTGCAATGACAGATGACCTGTGAACAGTCTGTACATTTGACTGCAACTAGTAGTCAAGTATTGCGTCCTGCACACGCCACCTATTTAGAACATAAGAAGTTCTGTAATTCTATTCTTCAATTGCTCGGTCGCACTATTCTGTATAACCGCGGTGGCGCTTATTCCATTCAGCCTTCGCGCGGTCGCGGTCGCGCCACGGGGCGCGACATTAGGGCATTACCGTACCAGGGTTTCTCGAACTGCTTTAAGTATACCTTAAGTCCACATTTGTTACGTTTGACGAAGACACCTTCTTTAAAAACAAGTAGTATGTTTGCGCTCGTGCACTACCGTAATGCTTAGCGATTTATTTCTTGGTGTTCGAGACAAGATTCTGGTAGATCTCTTAGGCAGCTCGAGTATGCTTAAGATGTTTAAATTTGTTGATTTTTATTATTTAATAATGTTCTGGACAAATCTCTGCATACATTGAACGTATTTCAGCCACTTTATTGATTATTTTATGCCTTTTATCTTAACAGACAAAGAACTAAAGTATAATCGCAATCGGTTTATATTTGCGCATTCATTTCCACAATAATCACATGTGCTGGCTGTATAAGCCTTGCGCATAAAAGCTATTGCCTCCATTTCGTTCACTTCATTGAAAACTTGTAAAATGAAGCATAGCGCACTCATGCCTCACAAATGCTCTCACGAAATCACGTGAACACATGACCCAGGAAAGTTTCTATTCGCAGATTGACTGGCTCAGCAACGTTGGGTTCCACCGGCCGCTGCTTGTTTCAGTGACTGAAGGCTTGATTACCAAAATAAAAAGACGCAGCACGAACTGCCACGACAAGCTTGCAGGCACAACTCTAGCCAGGAAAAAGGTAGCGGTAATCCCATACTTCCAGGAGGTCACCTACAATGTTACGAAGATTGCTCAGCGTGTTGATATCAACGTCGTATTTTCGGCACCCAACCAGTTATCCCAGCTAAGAAAAAGATACAACCTTTTTTGCAGAGAAAAAGACGTGTGCATTACAAAGTATAAAAAAAAACTTGGCTAAATGGGAAAACGTTATTGTTTACCGGATCCCTATGGCCTGCGGTAAGGAATACATAGGCCAGACACGGCGATGCTTAAATCAATGGTTAAAAGAGGATGTCCATATTGTCCATAGGCTATCACAGGGCCACGTGGGGCAGCACGTACGTGATTGCAGGCTCTGTGCTGGTGGCATTTCGGGTTTGACTAAACAACGTTAATCTTTAAGCACGGAAAATAAACCACGGCGAAAATTGTTGAAGCCGCAAGGATTGCCAGAGCTGGTGATAACAGTCCCAGCGTGCCTTCGAAAGCTTTCACGGTAAAAGAAATCGCCTTCTTGGAGGGCAGGGAAAAGCGGATGTGGCGATAAATCCAGTGATGTCATAATAGTTTGACAGGTTAGGCATTCTTCTTATCTGTTCTGTACTCTCTTGTTCTAGGCATGAAGTGTGCTTTTTATTTTCCACAAATTGAAATAGAGTGATCACTTGACAGTAAGCGCTTTTGGTGTGTGTTTCTGTCCTTTGTTAGTCAAAATGTGCGGTTTTGCTTCCTTTGTATCTCACCTCCAACTAGCCAAAAATGGTACCGTAAACTCTATAGTTCGGCCGGTAAGTGCATTACGTTTTTACAGGAATGGCCTCCTGCCTTGGCCCAGCTTCCTATACGGCGCAATGATAACCCCTCCTACCATCTGGGAGCAACCCAAGACACTACTGCAAGAACAGAGATGTGACGAAGAAACAGCGGAAGAAATCAAGCAGCAAGAAGACGCGACCTCGACAAAAGAAAAAGAGTACTGAATTAAAAGATCATTTCCGGCCCAGTGATGCAAAGAATAAGTAAGCAGCGCTACGTTAAGGGCCAGCACTAATAATTTAGCAGTGGGGTCTTCACACCTTTTTCGAGACACGTTCCCATGTTTGAAGTCTACGCAAACACTCTGCAGTACCCTGTATTAAACAATCGTTCAGCTCCCTAAACGAAATCTCTCACACACTCGTAACAGTACGGTGGATCCCTGGCAATGAAGGGCTTCCCATTAACGAAAGCGCCGCCAGGCTGGCAAGCAAGGCATCTTCGTGGCACCGCCGTCTGACAGGGGGACGCATTGCCAGCGGAGCCCACTTAGATCCTAACGAGGAGCGCCAGTGTGGTAGACATGCCCGGCGCTTTCACCTTCAGTATTCAGTACCCGAGAACCCCCCGTTCCCTGCCTCCGGGCATATCACGTGGTGCGCATGTTTTTCTCAACCGAGCCTGTTCCGACTTTGCCATAACCATTAATGTCGTCGAAAGGTGGCAGGGACGGCATATTCACTTTGGGCCCTGGGAAACGATTCCCAGCCAGGCAACATCGTACCCCCAACCGGTTCTCCGATGGCAACCTCGGTGGGATACTTCCCTTCTACAGAGCTTGCAGGATATCAGCAGACCGGTTCTGCACCAAGTTCATTCCTTTCTCTCTTGGACTCTCATTTTCTCTGTACACATGTCATGCTACATCCAGAGCACAACTCCGGACCTTGTCTGTTCTTGCCCTGGCCTTGACGTACTTCACGCCCAAAACCGCCTGGCGTAGGTTCACTCATACAAAGAGTGTATTCGGCCCTCTTGGCGTGTGTAGGATACATTGGCATCACTCTGGAGCTTTGTCTGTGTGGCCATCATGTCTGAGCATCGCTGGCATCCTCCCTGCCTTCCCCTTTCACCAGCGGCATCCGGCCGTCCTTTTGTTAATAAAGTTTGTTTCCTTCCTTCCGCGCCAACCATATCTGAGTAGGCGCAAAGAAGGTCTAGCTACATCCAAGTTCAACCCGCCAAAGCTCGCTGGAGCCATTCCACAGGAGACATGACCTATTTCGTGAGAGGCTGACAGTCGCATCAGGGTAAAACCAACTCAAAATATCATTACTGTGAGCACACCTTACTAGAAAACAGCAAGGGCCCTAATAAGCAGGCCAGATAACCATCGAAAGGAAAACCCAGGCTTCGCTAACCGACTTAGTCAAGGCAATGATTCACGAGGTACCATTGCACAGCAACATGCAGCAAGCCCTGGATGGTCCGTACTCCCACGTGCATAGGCTTCTGACGTGGGGCAGCTTCGGCACCACGGGGACTGTGGTGATCACCTATCGATGAAACAATCTACCTTTTTTATATGTACTACATGGGAGTTTGAAGTTAAATGCACCTCTAAAAGATGGATGCGCCACTGTGTGGTATGTGTGACGTGTTGGATCATTGTGTCGATATTAGCCGTCAACTCAAATTTCGGTCTTGCGAATCTTCCAGGGCTCGAAATACGACACCGGGACAGGTATGCAAGCCGAAGTGTGCCCACCGAAACGTAGGCCACCCCACTGCCCCCAAAGGTGCCTGAAGAGATTTTGGTAGCCTTTCATCTCGTGCGAGACTGATCTGGCAGGTCAGCGTGGGACCAGGAGTGTGTCCGTGCAATCCGTGCCCTCGTGGCCCAAGATGTGTAGATGCATCTCATCGCGACACACATCTCGGGGATCATCCTGCTCCAGATCCAGATTTAAGAACACTTACCATGCAGAATAGGTGAGCTGGGTAAGCATTGCTTCTTCTGGTACTCACAACTCCCACTTACCTAACCACAGCCTTCATTGTGCACAATCGTCAAGGCAGAAAAAAACACTCTACAGGCAGAACAAGCGAATGTTGTGGTGTAGTTAAGATGTCTTAGCGATGAGCTCGCTGGCCTAAAGGAAGGAAAAACTAACGAGACAAACCACAAAAAACGAAGAAAATTGTTTGTAAAAATAAATACATACCTTAGTGGCGTTGCGATATTCTTGAATACACCCAGAGACAGGAAACACAAAATTGTTGATATATACACCATGACAATTGAGTTGCAACTGAAACAGGAAAATGCGGATACCAAAAGCAGCTTCGCACTAACAGCACGGGTAGATCCAATGTGAACAAAAATAAATGCCCTGAATAAAACATCCCGATGGTGGAAAATACGCGGAACAAGCGTAGCAGGCCTCACAGGCGTCGAAGATATACGCAGATCAGCCACACAAGATATCCAGGAAGGCATCACCAATAGCAATGACCCGTAATAGCATGCACAGACAAATAGCATCAATATGATAGGGGAATTGATGCAGTGTCTAATTTCATCCCTCAAGCAGTATCTAGGAAAAATCAGTATTTCCCCAGACGTGTTTTCACTCCGAAAAACCGATACACAGGTCAAACTACCGGGCTACATGACTTATGCAGACTGACAAATTCATATCATAACTACCCTCTTAACAACGAAAGCGCAGCCATACAGCATCCTTTATTCAAGCAAGAAGAAATCCGAGCTCTGACAGAGCTGCTCCGACAAAAACTGGAAGAGCTCAGAGGTTTTTCGTCCTCAAGGTGTACTGAAGCTCCAAGGGAAAGCACGCGGAGATAAAGCATTTATCGAAACAGGCAGTGGGAGTAGCTGCTGATAACCATCTTATCAATGCAAGTGAGTTCTAGGCCACTCACCCGCTGTGGGGATATGATTACACCAATAGTAGAGGCACGGCACGAGCCTTGCATTGGAAGAAACAAGGCCACAAGAAATACTTGCCATGACTCGATATAAGTGATGACTATCATTAAGGTCGTGAGTACAAACTGGTTTAAAACCGGCGTTCGGACCACAATGCCTTAAGAAATATATCGTAAGTACCAATGTGACAAACATAAATCTAACACGGAGTTTCATAGAACCCAAAGGCCGTATGAATTAAGAACAACCTAATCGCGAAACCATATTCAAGGACAGGTTATGGGGAGCAGCGATGGGCTTCTCAAATACCCGGGTTACTGAATCGGTACCCTGCGATCTTAGATCTCGTACATACCGATGTTTCAAAACACAGTTTTGAAAAAACTATGAAAGCTCTCTTCCTTGCGGAAAATTGGTTTAGCACTGCACTGCTTTGTCTGGTTTTATAACGAATGAAAACCTCCCTACTGTGTGGTCACCTTATGGTCCCTTGTGATTTCTGTTCTGGCTGACTGTTTAGCTTTTGGCTTGTTGGTGTAAGTTACTTTGCTTTTGCTGTAAAACAATCACTATTTTGATAGATTATCTCCACTTTCCAAAAAATTAACTGTTTATTGCCTGTATATTTTTAAAGGGAATTCTCGGTGTGTTACTGTTGTAGTGTATTGACATGTTTGAGTTGAGCAATTTGCTTTCGTTTGTCAATATTTTTTATGCTCACTGTTAGTGCACTGCATTCTGGGTTGTCTCCAGTTGTTGAATGGGCGTCGTGGCCCCGTCAGGCGTTAATTCTGCCTATAGCCACGCCACCCAAGACAAACTTGTAATGACGATTGTCTTGAATAAATGAAATAAACAAATATATTAACCAGCGTTATCCTAGGCTGCAAGTTCGCAGCCCCGAAGGGTAAAGCCAGAATCACTGATTGGTGCACATTTTGGGAATATGGAGAAGCGCCGGAACTCTCGAGCGAGATTAATAGTGGAGTGTAATGAGCCTCGAAGAGTATGAGATCAGAGGCCTAAAAAGCAAACAGCAGCAGGTAAGTTGTTAGCCTCAATTCCAAGCTGCATCACCTATGGGAGGGTACAAGAGGAATAATACCGAGGTTGAGAATGCAACACTACAAGTGAAAGCTAAAAAGCTCATAGGTGCATTCAAGGCGAAGGCGACGAGATGCGGAGCACAACTGGGTCGAGAGAAGGGGCTTCAGTGTTGTGACGCATTAAACGAGCGTCTAGGCACCCCAAAGAATTAGAGGCTGCTAGAAAAATTATAGATCTGTCCAAAAGCAGAGGCTAATCTAGCGGCATGATAGCGATGCTCCTGCACTCACTTTTGTGACGTCGTTCCTACTTCAGAAATTGACTGTCAAATATTTACACCGTCTCCCGTTACGCCTATCCCAGCCTACAGAAGGCGAAAAAGAACTCCGAAATTGACAGGTACATTCAGGTATGCTAAGTGCCAAGTCGGATGACAAAGCTTATACACAACACCAATTCAGACGACATCAGATAACCAGCAGCGCTAGCCAGCCTGGAGTCCACCTGCGTGACTTCTCTCACCGCATACGTGAACACCTACGTCAACAGCGGGACCCTGCCACTGGAATCTAACATTACAGGAGTACAAGTAATCTCTAAGCCTGGCAACCAACCGAACAGTGCAAACCTCCGTCCCATCACTTTGGCTTCAAGGGGGGAGGTTAAGACGCGCACTGTCCATTCGACGAGGCAAAATACCTAGAAATACTGAAAATACACTTCAATCCAGAGAATTTGGCTTGATGCTTCATCCTGAAAAGAATGACATGCTGTTACAACTGAAAAAAAAATATATCATATGCAAGCCAACAGCAACCCGCCAAACGCCGTATTGGCGCTGCACCTAAAGAGGGCCTTTCATATTTATCACCCACCATGCCATCTTGGTCTACCGAATTGTCTAGACTGTGGGCACCGAACGTACAACTATCTCTGAAACGTTCCGTCAGGACAGAAAGCCATTATCAAGATCGGTGACTTTGCATCGGACCCCTTCCATAAGGGAGGGTGGAAACTCTGCAAGCGGTGATACTGTCTACTGTCCCCCCTACTGTTCAATATTGCCCTCATCAGCCTGTCTTCTCAACTAGGGGTCATACGAGATCTGCACGACGTCTTGTAGACCGGTTGCAGCGAGCAGCTAGGCACACCTAAACCATATGGCGCCAGTGCCGCACTTGCAATTACTGGTCTTTTCCAGTTTCGGTTTTACCGTAGACTCACATCGCCCGCTCAAGTGCGTCGTTAGGAAAATGAGTTACGTACGAAGAAAAGTCATAATACAATTTGTGGACGCAGTCGGAGCTCATGTTGGCCGTCTAGAAAAGGAACAGAACGTTCACGAATCGCTCCAATGTATCGAAGCATGTGAAGTCTGCGGCGCGGCACCACCAAGCGTGATTCAGACATTCACTCCCAACAGTTCATGTTCTCTCCACAGGCCTAATGTGTTCGGGTTATTATGACCGGTTTGATAAGACGAACTGTTAAAAGCATAGAAAAAAACCTCATGGATTTTAACTGTGACTCGGAGCATATGCTTAGTCGGCACCCTCATCGAGCATCACGTACCTCGCGAAGGGCGCTCTTGATACGCGAATATATGCGAAATATTGAGAAATCCGTTTCGCTACGCAAGTAGATGAAGTACAATATTCTAACGATGCATTTTTAGCATAGGCCGATGCAGAGCCGCAACTGAGGGTGCACAAAATAGAAGTACCCCACTTCAACACTCTTTAAATAAATACTACATGGAGTTCCAATGGGCTGCATACAATGTTATCGCTGTAAAAACACTACGCCGCGAATAAATACAACCTTAAACCTGCTGCACCATATCAGACAAAGCTTAACGCGGGATGCATAATTAAAAAATTCCTCCAAGCCGCTATGTGCAGGTGGTTGGAAAGTAAAGCTGTACATGACAACCAAAACATTCCTTATTCAACGCCACTTGAATTCACACACTTGGCCCTACAAAGAGTGACACCAAAGATTCTGCCATGCGTTACCAGGAACTTGCTGGGGCGGAGTCCCCAACGCAAAAGCATCGGCCTCGGCCGGGGTAGAGCAGCAGACGCCGCCGCTCCAGCCCGGCACTCTTGTTTCATGTATCGTCTCTAAAAAGCTGCCGCCCCTCCTTACCCCCGAATCAAAACCCTCCTTACCCCCGAATCAAAACCCAAAAGCCAAGAATCCTTTCAACCCGTGTCCACGTGTGGACGTCGCTTATTCGCTAAGACGACGGGCTCTCGCTTTGCTTCTGTTTGGGCCAGGTTCAATCCCTGGTGGTGCAAGAAGCTTTTATTTAGCCTGGTTGGGAGTTTCTTGTGGTGCACGACACGACGAAACCACTGGCTAGTAGAGGTACAAAGCTTTGCTTTATAATAGGATCTAAGGACATACCGAAAAATTGTCAAGTGGCATATGCTTCCAAACCACTCATGTACTCCATAAAATAAAAATACAAAACCTTCTCAACTACGTATCCTTATGGGCAAGCTCGGGAAATACTTGTATGGTTTAACAAAGCTTGATCAGCAGAGTTTAGAGTTTGTAAACTTGACTGTACGCACTTAGTATTTTTGGCGATTCGTTCTGAAACGTGCGTACGATTAATAGCTACGAGTATGCGATTTGAACGCACTCGCGTTATTAGGCTACTTTTTTCTATTTTGCCGTGGCTGGTAGCCGTCCGCTATCAGCCTTGCTCATCAAGCGTGTGCGGCAGCAAGTCATCAGCTTTAACAGGAAACGAAAACCGAGGCAGCCAGATGCAAGGGCTCACTCTAATCGAGAATTCCGAACAGCGGCAAATATATTATAGAATGGAGGACAAATGATAGTACGGGCGAAGCAATAAAAGGTACGTGATTTGAGTCGGCACTGCGCCTGCGCACTGGAGCTCGTTTTACACGCTGTCTGTAGTGTAAAAAACGACCACCCACAACTGCAATTCTGCAGCACTTCTTGTTCCGTCAAGAGAAATACAACAGTGGCAAATGTTTTAGCGACGCGTCAAAAACAGCCCTTACTGTGTCGTGTGCTGTGCAGGTACCTTATTTTAAGGTATCTAAAACCCTAAACTCGAAAAGGAGATTCTTTATGGCTAACGCATATGGCATTTTTCTGGTTTTAAAGCACATAGTCCATCATAAAATTCCGAAGTCCATCATCTTCAACGATTCCTTGAGTGTAGTGCGTGCATTGGCATCTAAGCAGTTTTGTAAAAATCATGTTATTCATTTAGTTTAGAAAACCATTATGTCAGAGTATGCGCTAAAGGTAAGCTGAAGCGCTTTCCAAAAATATTGAGTCAGAGGCACGTTTATATAATATCTTGATCGTTGACTCCGAATGTCGCATTGAATTTTATCGTACATGAATCCAACCGCATTTACGTTGCAAAATGCGCGGTCCCGTTTGAAAGACGCGCGCATGGCATGGCATGGAAAGACGCGCACGCATGGTTTGACGCCTCTGATTGGTTGCGCCAGTCATGACGTCAAAGGAGGATACCCTTTGTCCGCGCGAGTTTTCTGAAGCATTGGGAACGATCGCACGGCCGCGGCGCTTGCCTTTTCGGCAATTTAGCCTCCCGTTTAGAGGGACATTGAAGTGAATTTGTTAAGCTCCCGTTTTAAATGCAGAGAATTTCTTTAACTCACATGTAGCGTCCGCCGTCCGTCCGCAACAGCTCAGCGCGCAGGTGCGCCCTCTCCCCCACTCCTCCTCTCCCTCATCACGCTACCCTCCTCGCTCTCAACAACAGCTCCGCACCCCTCCTCCTACACTATATAAGAAAATAATACTTATCGGCGCCTGGTTTCGATTCCACGACCCTGCGGGCGGAAACCAAGGTACAGGGTGCTCTACCCACTGCGCCACAAAGCCGACACAGATTGAAAGGCTACGAACGCGCCTTATATCCTTGACTCATTCAAACTACGTCAAGAAGCTGCTGATACAACGCATTCACTACCTGTGAACGGAACGCGAGGTACATGGTGCTCTTCCCACTGCGCCACAAAACCGACACAGAATCAAAGGCTACGAACGCGCCTTATATCCTTGACTCATTCAAACTACGTCAAGAAGCTGCTGATACAACGCATTCACTACCACCAACTCCCCAAACACTAAACGTTAACGCAATACACCCACCCCCTATGCGACGCATTTACTCGAGTCTCCCTCGCGGGGAGATGGGCCCAATTTTTTTAGATACGACTGCATCTCATTCACTCGCCTTGTCCATGCAGCGCGTCGGCGTTGTGGTCGTCCACCCCTCCCCCATTCTCCTCGCCGCGCGAGCTGCGCTCTCGGCCGCTCACCGCCTCTCCTCTCCGATGCCCCTCTCTCGCGAGGGGCATTGTATTGGATTCTATTGTATCGGCTTGGCTTGGCTTGGATTGGATTGGCTTGGATTGGATTGAATTGTATTTGGATTGGATTGGATTGAAGTGGATTGTGTTGGATTGTGTTGCGTCCTAGCCGCGGCAGACGCACTGGCGCCGGCGCGTCCCCTCACCGTAATGCGCGCTATAAAACGCGGTGCCTGCGCCGCTCCGCTCCATCGTTCCAGCGCCGTTCCTCCGCTGTCCAAAACTGCAACGTGAACCCCCTATGCGTCGCATCTACACAGGGGTTCCCGCGAGGGGATGTGGTAGTTTTGCTTGCACTACGTAGACCGGCTCAAATTAGCACACTTTTCATCGTTTATCCGGTTGACAAATCGGTAATTATTTTACAAAGCGCGAAAGAAGAAAAACAACTATGCGCGGTTTGCGGCGGCCGCACCAACTAAAGGCTGTGACTATTGGAGGAGACGCACCGTGATTGGTTAGCATTCAAACAAGTTTTGCTTTCGGTTCTGTAAAACAACATGCTTGACATCTGACGGCCTCGTTGGATGGGCATTCTCGATATCTCAGCAATCATCGTACCGCGCTTCTGCCATGTCGGCTGTGAAATGCATAAGATAAGCCTCCCAGGGCAGCTTGGAATCGTAGCAATCACTAGCCGAGGCCTACAGAGTGGATGAACGTCCTCCGCGGCCCCGCAGACGCTCAAATACCATGCGCTTTTCCCCCATATTTGGAGCTTGCCTCACTCATGCCTCTATCGTAAAAAGAGCGTTGGCACCAGGCCAAGGGTGTGTGGATTCTGGCCTGTGCCCACTTCCCGCAAGCAGCCGTCGCTTATGGCAACGGCAGGCCAACGAGAACTCGCTAGTGCGCCATTGTCAGCCTGCGCGCGTTTTGTGAACTAGTTCGTGGAGCAGTGAACGTTACGGCCCCAAAAAAAGGTGAACTATAGAAAACGTCGGCCGAAAACGAAAAAGTCAACTGATAAGAAAAAAGAATGTACCCCCGGGAATTCGAACTGGTGACTTGCAAAGCTCTTGCAATAACATACCTAGCGCTCCAGACCACTCGGCCACGGGCTTTTTTTTCTTTATTGCCTTCTTGGCGAAAACACAATACACACTGCTCAGTACACAAATTAGTAGCTCCAGCCACCAATCGGCTGAAGGAAGTGGCTTAAAACATCGTAAACTGCGCTAGAACATCCAGAATGGGCAACCACTCAGGTTCTTCCGACATGACTAGATAAACGTCTCTTATATAAGCAACGCTTTTAATGAAGAACTCTCGCACTGTGCGAGCATGTTTTGCGGCATTTTGAACCGCCATGCGAGTTTTCCACATAGAATGCAGACTAAGGGCCATGAACATATCACAGGGCACGCCTCCATCATTGTTTACGGGCAAAAAGCGAATGCCATAAGGTGTTAATGGTAAGTCTTTTTTTCAGAGTTCGTTGGAGGATGTCCCAGTGAAACACGGCATCCCAACAGTCCAGAAAGATGTGCTCAATTGTTTCCAGCTTTTGGCATAGTCTTCAGTTAAGTGTCCGTGGGTGTACATATAGTCCTTTTTCCTGCAGCCAGGGTTTTACCGGAAGCGTGCCGCTATGAAGTTTAAAGAAGAAAGATTTAACAGATGAACGTACTGGCATTCGTTTCACTCTTTTAGAACATCTTTTCCTGAACCCACTGCATATAACTGACGATAAACCGGAACAGGCGGACACACATCAATCATATCTTTGTACAAACGTTTACGCGGTACACTACTCAAATACTCCGAGGAAAACCTAACCCTTAAACTCCTAAAAGCATCCACCACTTCGCGCAAGAACCCACGCAGACGTACACATCGCATTTCAGAAGTTGAAACTACAGAGTCTGGAATAACATCACATAGTCGGACTCGTGCCACAGCACGTAGAAAGCAATCTCTGTGATCTCTCAGAAAAAACCTGGAAACTATTTGTCGGATAAACAAATATGCCAGTCCCAATCCACCACTTTTCACCGAGCGAAAGAAATTAGTTCGACTCTTGCGCTCCCAACTTGAGCCCCACAAAAACACCGCAAACACTCTGTGCAGCTTTTGTATGTTCTTTCTTGGCATACAAATCGCCTGTAGGACGTACCATACTTTGGCACGGCGAGCGCTGCTGACAGTAGAAATATAAGGTATATAATGTACAACCATTTTACACTTTTATTTAGTTTTAGCATTTCAAGCAGCCTAGGTGACTATTTGTTGTATTGTGTTCGTGCAGTACCCGTCCCCTAAGTTTCCACTATAACCCACGTCTAGCAATTGCATTTCTTCGACGGAAAAGCGTTCGCAGATGCGTAGTCGTGCTGCTGACCACTGTGCCTGTTCGCCGAGCGCAAAAAAAGGGCTCCCTGCACCCTAGTTTACGCTGTACGGTAAACGTTTCAGTTGATTTTATTTCCTTAGTACCTGTATTGACTTCGCTGACTCTCCTCCCGCCTTCAAGTGACCTCATATTTTCCTACTGGCGTACCAGTCAGCGAAGCGTCGCATGTGCGCTTGTGCAGCGCTTTTGTGAAGCGACCTTGACTTGGAGCTAGATACAGTGTACAAAGTAACGAAGTAAAGAAAGGCACATTCTTCCATTCACAAACGTGTCCTTGCATCGTTTCAACTGAGTGAACAAATTGCGACGACCCGTCGGCGGCCGGCGGACGAAACGGTCGGCGAGTCGTGCATTAGCGCAGCCAATTGCCAGCTCATCTCCGGCTGACGTCACACGAAAACTCCACAGGAAATGGGCGAGGGTGCAGAGAGAAATACAGCATTTTCGAATTGATTTTTCTACTAAATAAATTTGCCTAAACGCGCTCAGAGTGATCGAAACAAGGCCTAGGGACTCCGGACAGCAATTTGTGTTTGTGATCCATCAATTTTTACAAATAACATCAGTGTCCCTTTTAATGTTCGCACATGACTGCAAGTTTATTTTCCAACTTACCGTGCTGTTGGTTCAAGTAACTTGGAGCTTAAATATGCTTTACACGACCGAGAACTTGAAAGCAGTCACTGTGGCGTCGGCTAGAGGGTTCCGTCAAAATATTTCTGAATGAGGCAACCAGCATAGGGCGTTTATATTCCATATGTTAATATTAGGCACTGCCGGAACTGTTTGTTACTATATACGAGACCATTTATGCCCAATTGTCTCGCTTTACATTATTATCACGATTAGATTTGGAACTTTCCTGAAATCTTCGTTATTATGGAAATTCACGGCGTTACACGGTTCGCCAGTTTCCGTAAAAATTTTATAAATATTTTTTTTTGTTCTTCAAAGTTTTTCTTTTGCCATTTATATTAATTTACGCTATCATAACGATTACAGGTGGAAGTTTAGCAAAATCAGCATTATTGTGGAAATGCAACACTGTATACGTTGTTTGCCATTTGGTGTATCTTTTTGTACTTATCTTTTTTATTTTGGGAAATTTCGTCCGAAGAATTATCTCCAATTATGTTATTATAACGATTAGATTTGACACATTCCCGAAATCTGAGTTATTGCGGAAATTCAGGGCGTTACACGGCTCGCCAGTTTCCATAATTATTGTATATTTCTTATATTTTTCTAGTTTTTAAAAATTTCGGTCCACTGACTATCTCCATTTACGCCATTTTTATGAATACAGGTGAAACTTTAGCAAATCTGCCTTATTGTGGCAATGCAGGGCATACACGTTTCACCAGTTTTCATATTTTTGTATTTTTCTTATTCTTTAGTTTTTCAAAATTTCGTGTGACCAGCTATGTTTAAGGTACTTTAGCGGCTACGGGTGGAACTTCCGCGGTATCTGCAATTTTGAGGAAATCCAGAGAGCTACACGGTACTGTCTGGGGGGAGGGGGCCGGTGGTAGCTCGGAAAAGAATGCTATACATAAAAGATGCTCACTTTTGATGAAAACGCTAGAGGTGCCAGAAGATAAAGCCTATTTGGTCACTTGGCAGGTTCCGTCATCAAAAGTAGATCAGCCACGCCAAAAATATTCAAAGTTTATGCGTGAATCACCTATCAGCATCTTGACCTTACTAAAAATGGAAGCTAGGCAAGTTGTTTGATGTTTTTATAAAACCTGCTATTAAAGGTCGCACGAACGAGAAACAAGCGTGTTTTTCTCATCCCAATGTGTATTGCGCTTTTCATGTATCTATGCCGGCATTTTTCATCACCTTGCGGTGAGTAATGCAGGGCCTATGGCCCCATCAAATTGTGTTAAAGTCAGGGAGCGAGATCAGGGATTATGCTGAATTCTGGCAAATTTTGCACGTCACTGATAGCAGATGTGTTTAATCGGTCGCCACTGCCGAGGAGACAGGAGGTGAGACACAACCGCACGCTTTCGCTTGTAAAGCCAAACTGGGGTCACCGTTTATTTCTTGCTCGGGGCAGGCGTCGCTGTGGCGGTGCATGGCAATCACTCAACACTATCGCCCTTGTGAATTGTGCCCCACTACGCAAGATTGCTAAAGTAATCATCAATAACCTCCGGACAGCACAGCGGTTTGAGATAGGTGGAGAGGCCGTGGAGAGACCAAGTGACAAAATAGGCTTTATCTTCTGGGTGCTCTAGTGTTTTCATCAAAAGTGAGCATTTTTAATGTGTAGCATTCTTTGCCGAGCTACCTCCCGCCTCCACCCAGCCATTACAGTGTAGTTCTCTGCATTTCCTCAAAATTGCAGATACCGTGGAAGTTCCACCTGTAGTCGCTGAAGTACCTTAAACATAGCTGGTCGCACGAAATTTTGAAAAACTAAAATATAAGAAAAATACAAAAATATGAAAACTGGTGAAACGTGTATGCCCTGCATTGCCACAATAAGGCAGATTTTCTAAAGTAAGCGAATATATCTACTTAGGCCAAGTTGTGACCCCGGATCCCAACCATGCGGCAGAGATAATTCGACGGATAAGAAGGGGTGGAGTGCCTTCGGCAGGCATTCTCAGATAATGAATGGCAGCCTATCATTGTCACTTAAGAAGGAAGAATACGACAGCTGCATCTTACCGGTACTCACCTACGGGGCAGAAACTTGTAGGGTCACTAAGAGGGTTCAACTTAAATTGAGCATGACTCAGCGTGCAATGGAAACGAAGATGATAGGTGTAACATTAAGCGACAAGAAGAGAACGGAGTGGATTAGGGATGAAACGCGTCTTAAGGACATATTAGCAGAAATTAGGAAGAAGAAATGGACGTGGGCAGGGCATGTAATGCGAAGGCAAGATACCCGTTGGTCATTAAACATTAAAGGGGCCCTGAAAGGCGTTTTTAGAACACTAATTGAAGTAGCGCAATCGTTAGATTGGGTCGTCAACGTCATCTGTGCCAAGTATTACTCTTTTACGTGCACCGGAAGGCTCACACTTTTGTTGCAAAGTTTGTCGCTTTTTTCTCATCCTTCCCTTCGTGTTTTTGGACGCCGCCATCTTCGTATGTCTACATCATCGATTCCCATATGTTCATCATGAGATAGACATCCCGCTATGGGGCGGCTTTTTCCCGCACTTCCGGCGAAGAGATGAGTCGTCTGCTCAGCGTCGGCTCGCAGCTGATCTGCCAGCGGAGTGCCGGAGTGCTTGGACATTTTACGACAAACGAAACAAATGTAAACAAACGCTTAACCGTTCGTATTGAATGCAACATGTGTATAACACGACATGAATATTCTCGTACCTGAGTACGTTCCATAAAGAAAGCGTTAAAGCCCCGTGGCACTTCTTTCGTGCAATCACAGAGAGCGCCCTGAGCCGAGTGCCCGGGTTTGACGCATACATTTTATTCAAATTTAAAACAATCTGGAGATGCGTTTCGAACGAACACAACGTCACAACATGCGTTGCAAGTCTCAACCGCGATTGACAGACGATGGGTTGCCTCCTCCTGCCCGTCGTAAATTCTGCCCTCACCTCGCGCGCGGTTTGCTGGGACGAACAGCAAGTCACTTAACTCTGGCGCACAAGCCGAGATGGCTTTTAGCCAAGCACACTATATATAACCCATGCGAGGTTGAGTCGTACGTCGCTCGAGAAAGATAATCCAGACCATGGGAAGCCCAATCCACCCGCAGAAGCACAACGTTGCATTTCATCGCGAAACAAAGGCGTCCACAACAAACGCACCATCGCCTCCAAACGCATCGCGCACTTCGTAATGGGAGTTAGTGGTACGCCTGCAGTGCCCACATGCGGCGAGGTGGGGCCCGAAGCTGAACTGGGATCACGCAACCGTAACTGACTTCGAGAGCGGTTTGTGCCATAGCGGAAGTACGTCACCACTGAGAAGCGCAGCATCATGGGAGGGAAGGCTAGCGCGCCGTCAACAGCCAAAAGAGGAGGAAACGCGGCGCGACGATAATGCGCAGTTTTTTATTTACGATTTCTCAGCTAATACTGATCGCTTTAGCAAACTTCTTGCGGGAGTATATTGCTAATAAATTGCTTTATTTGGTTACATGTACATCCATGCATCGGCACAAGGTATTTCGTGACCCCTTTAAGTCAGCGTGAACCATTCTGTCAGCGTACGCGTTAAAGCGAAGCTGAAGCGCTTTAAAAAAGTGCATTAGGGGCATGTTTATATACTTTCTAGCGCGTTGACTTCGAATATCACATTGCATTTTATCGTACATGAGGCCAACCGGCATTTATCTTGCAAAATGCGCGGTCCCGTTTTAAAGACGCGCGCTTTTCGTCTTCCACGCCTCTGTTTGGCTGCGCCCGTCATGAGGTCAAAGGAGGACACCGTTCGGCCGCGCGGGTTTTCGGAAGCATTGGGAACGATCGCACGGCAACGGCGCTCTCCTTTTCGGCAATTTAGCTTGCAGTTTAATGTTCCCCCATGACTACAAGTTTCTTTTCCAACTTCCCGTGCTGTTGGTTCAAGTGCTTTGGAGCTTAAATTTGCTTTACACGACCGAGAACCCAAGATACGTGACTGGCGTCGGCTAGAGGGCTCCGTCAATATATTTTTTTAATTAGGCAACCAGCATAGGGGGCTTCTATTGCATATGGTAATATTAGGCATTGCCTGAACTGTTTGTTACTATATACGAAACCATTTATGCTCAAAATTAAGCAGCGTTTTATGAACAATCTACCAGCGAAAAGCACGTACGTGCACTACGCGAAAAAATAGCGTTCGTGCACTGTAAACGTATATTCGAAACACATGTTGCCGGTACACGCATAAACCAATAAGTGGACTCTGCTTCCGAATTTCCTTTATTCGTTGTCGCCCACCTCACCACCCTTGATCATCCCCCCTCCCCCCTCCCAATGCACACACACACACACACCTACACGCGCCATTTGGGCCGCGGCACTAAGGCGCCTCCGCGATCGCTAGCTGCACTTCGATGAGTGGCGTCTTAGTGATTGACTTACATTTATTCTGAAAACACTAGCATACTGGCATACTGGTGCCTCCGCAGCAGCATTATCGGCTCTAGTAGCGCTTGATTTTCTCGTGTGCGTTGCGTATTCTGCTACAATATTACGGCCACCTCGTTATAATTAACAGACCACTCGTACAAGGCAGTTACGTTGTAGTTACGTTACTTAAAGTAACAATCACCAAACGTTTGTGATAATGAATCGTTCGCCTGTTTCCGCATTTCTAGATTTAAACATTTACCGCGCTAGTCGGACAAAGGCCGTATATTTGCTCTTCGCTCCTAGTTTTTATTAGTATAATCCCTATATATATCAACGACTATCGCTGGAGCACAGTTGAGGTTCAGCATCAACAAGTGCTTGCCAGGTTATAATATGCAGGCACACTAATAATCTCGGGAAAAGAATTATGTCCTCGCAGTCAACACAAATTATGGCACGGTGGTGGTTCGGAGCGGTGGTTTTTCCTTCCAGAAAAATATTACCTTATCGTGGCATGTATACTTGCAAAATAGGTAATGAGGTGGTTTTGGTCCTTTTCCTTTGTTGGAATACTGTTTCCGTATTAGCCGGGAGAAAACTTTTATCAGGATTGGCTCCTTGTTCTAGTTTGGCCAAAAATTGGGTTTTTGACACTGTTCAAAGCCTATAAGGAAAGAAAACCGACGCCTTTAACGAAACAGGTATTTCCGGAACAAATGTGACTTTTTTCCTTGAATGGAACGAAACATCCCCGGTCAAAGTACAGCACTATTCACCATCCTTCTAAATCTAGCATCTATTGTTAACAATCATGCCCGTCGCATCAAAAAAAGAAAGAAGAAAATAGGGAAAGCGCATTGGAGCGTTTTTCAGAACATCTAACGTAGTGTACTATATTCTTTGTCATCAAGCACAGCCACCTCGGTTGTCACTTCCGCATTATTAAACCAACCCGGCGTGGTATTATCCTGCTAACGAACAAGGCACGGTAACATATGCCTCGTTTGGTGTTCGTGCATACTTTTTGAACAGGAAAATTGTACAAATATCTGCTATCAACAAAAATAGTAGTGGCTTAACTCTGCTATGCCAGGATATCCGTAGCGTGAGCTAAGGTTCAGCAATCCAGTCCAATGCAGTCTTATCAAATACAGTCCAATCCAGTCCAGTCCAGTCCAGTCCAGTCCAATTCAGTCTGATCCAGTCCAGTCCAGTGGCGTCCAGTCACTGCTCCTCGGGCAGGCTCAGCACGGCTCTTCACGAGCCACGTTGAATGGCTCTCAAGCGGCTCCGGTGCAGCGTCAGAATTCGCTGCTGCGCAAGTGAGGCGCACACCTGGGCACGCGCCAGCGCCAGTGCGTCTGCCGCGGCTCTGACATGACACAATCCAACACGATCCACTTTATTCCAATCCAATAAAAATCTAATCAAATCTACTCAAATTCAACCCAATCCAATCCAAGACAAGGCAATTCAATCCAATGTCCCTCAGCTTGCGCAAAACGGTCCTTCACGGCACACGCGAAACTGCTCAACCTCGGCCAGTGTAGCTTACGCTACAGAACAACAAGTATCATTCTTCCTGTGGCGAGCCTCTACGGAAAACACGGCGAAATGAGCATGGCAGAAGCGGCCGATTCGGCCGGAAGTCCAGGTATGACGTTCCTGGTTTTCGCCTGCGCTCTTCGGTCTTCCGGCATCGCGCGCCGAGATGGGGGCGGGGCATCGCGCCACTTTTGTTTGCGCATGCGGCGCTTCTGCTGCATGTATTGCAAACATATTTCGTACACGGGAACTATTCAATGTGTACTTGCTGCTAGTCAACTTTTCTTTAATTTCTAAAACCTCTTCACCTTCCCTTTAAGGCTTGAAGTGACCGTATACTTGGAGCCAGGTCACTCGGGCAACGCCAGAAACGAGACAGCAGATGAAATGGCCGCTGCTGCTGCACTTACAACTATAGTTCACATAACAACGATACCGTACAGTGACCTAAATCACACATCAAACAAAACCTCCGCAAAACATGGCAAGCACACTGGAATGAACCGACAGACAACAAACTACACGTTATAAAGACAATCGTGGCAGCATACACCACCGACACACAGAACAGACACAGTTACGTTACCCTGGCTCGATTACGGGTAGGCCACACGCAAAGAACACACTCCTACCTGTTCCCGAGATCTCCAAGACCCCTGTCTAGCAGGTGTGGAGAAGGCCTATCCTTGATCCATGTTCTACGTCAATGCAAAGCACTCCACACAACACGACACAAACACTTCGCCGACCTCTACAAACAACACATTCCACTACACCCACCTTTGTTTTTAGAGGATGATCCCATGCGTCCTCTACTACGCACCATTTAGTTTCATAGCGACATCAAGTTTTTACACCTTATTATCTATCACGCGTAGTTTTTCAACCTCATACCATGCCACGCACCACCACAACCTGGCCTTTAACACCAGCCATCCTCATTGTCTTTTAATGATTTTACTTTTGTTTTTGTTTAACGATTTTAGAGTTTACGTTTGCATCTTTCATACCTAACCTCCGTTTTGGCGCTGTTTGCCCTATTTGGCCTTGCGCCATAAATATCGAACCATCATCATCAGAACCTTTTGCAAAATGTCCATTAGTGTACAAATGGCATGAGTGACACGTTTTGCCATTTTCGTTATGTCCTTAAATAGTTTTTTATTCCTTATTTTTTAAGAATTTAGTCTGACCAATTGTCTTCATTTACGTTATTATAAAGATTGCATTTAGAACTTTCGCGATATATGCCTTATTGTGGAAATTCAGGGCGTTATAAGGTCCGCGTTCTTCCGCAATTGCTTCATATTTTTCTCATTGTTTTATTTTTTCAATATTTCATTCAACCAATTACGGTCACTTTCAGCATTGTAGTGATTGCACGGGGAACATTCGTGAAATCGGTATTATTGTCCATATACCGGGTGTTATACATTTTGCCATTTCCGTAATTTGTTAGTATTTCTCTCTTTCTTTACTTTTTCGAAATTTTGTTCGAAAAATTGTCACCATTTACATTATAATCACGACTAGATTTGGAACTTTCCCGAAATCTTCATTTTTATGGAAATTCAGGACTTTACACGGTTCGCCAGTTCCCGAAATTATTTTATATATCTTTTTTTTTTTTTTCAAAATTTTTATATGACCAATTATATCCATTTACGCTAATATAAGGATTATAGGCCGAACTTTCGCGAAATTTGCAATATTGCGGAAATGCCGTTCGTTATACGTTTTGCCATTTTAAGTAATAACTTATTACCTTTCATATGTTTTAGCTTATTTAAAATTTCGTCCGACCAATTGTATAAATTTACGCTATTCCAACGGTTACATTTGAAACTTCCCGAAAATCTGTATTATTGTGGTTATACAGGGTGTTACAGGATTCCCAAGATGTGATAATTATTTTATATTTTTCTGATGTTTTTAGTTTTTAAAAATTTTGTTCAACGAATGATCTCCATTTACGATAATATACAATTGTAGGTGAAACATTCGCTAAATCTGCATTATTGGGGAAGTGCCATGAGTTATACGTTTTGCCATTTTCCGTTATCTTTACATTTCGCATTTTTTAAGTTTTTTTCAATTTCGTGCCATACTGAGCTATATTTACGCTATAGTAACGATTATAGGTTAGGCTTCCTTGATATCTGCATTATTGTGAGAATGCCATGCGCTATACGTTGTTTGCCATCTTGTGTAATTTTTCTGTATTTTTTCTCTTTTTATTTTTTAGGATTTTGTGCGACCAATTATCTCTAATAATATTGTTCTAACGATTATATTTAGAACGTTTCATAAATCTGCGTTATTGCGGAAATGCAGGGCGTTACACGGCTCGCTAGTCTCCGCAATTATTTTATATTTTTAATATTTTTTTGTTTTCAAATGTTTGTTCGACCGGTTATCTCCATTTACGCTATTTAAACGATTACATGTGAAACTTTAGCAAGCATTACTGTGGCAACGCACGGCATACACGTTACGCCATTTTTCGTATTTTTCTTATTTTTTAGTTTTTCAAACACTCGTGCTACCAGCTATCTCCATTTAAGGTATATAGCGATTTCAGGTAAAACTTCCGGGATATCTGCATTTCTGTGCAAATGCAGAGAGCTACACGGTACTGGCGGGGAGGGGGGGGGGGGTACCCCAGCAAAGAATGCTTCACATTAAAAATGCTCACTGTTGATGAAAACGCTACAGGTGCCAGAAGATAAATCCTATTTTGTCACTTGGTAGGTTCCGTTGTCAAAAGCACATCTCCTACGCCAATAATCTTCAAAGCGTGTGCGTGAATCACCCATTCAGTATCTTGACCTTACTAAAAATTGAAGCTGGGCAAGTTGTTTGATGTTTTTATAAAACCTGCTATTAAAGGTCGCACGAACGAGAAACAAGCATATTTTTCTCATCCCAATGTGTATTGCGCCTTTATGTATCTATGCCGGCATTTTTTAACACCTTGCGGTGAGTAATGCAGGGCCTATAGCCCCATCAAATTGTGTTAAAGGCAGGGAGCGACATCAGGCATTATGCTTAATTCTGGCCAATTTTGCCACCACTGATAGCAGATGTGCTTCATCGGTCGCCACTGCCGAGGATAGACGAGGCGAGACACAACCGCACGCTTTCACTTGTGAAGCCAAACTGGGGTCACCGTTTATTTCTTGCTCGGGGCATGCGTCGCAGTGGCGGCGCATGTCGAGCACTCAACAATATCGCCCTTGGGAATTGTGCCCCACTATGCAAGATCGCCTTCTGCAGCCACCGGACAATCACCAATGGTGATAGTGCTGGGGCAGCGCCACCATATATTGCGTTTAAATGAAGATGCCGGCTGTGCGATGGCTGCAAAAAAAATCGGATCAGGCAGCCAGAGATCAACAAGAAATAGCCTGTAAACAAGCAGCTGATGCTCTCAATGATAAATTCTCACAGCCACGTGCAGCTATACTGACCCGGAGTCTAAACGATTTATTTATTTACCAAACAGCTGGATGGCGTTAACATAAGTGTGTGTCGAAAAATGAAAATGTGATGTCACCCCTGGACTGCTGATTAAGAAAGCTGCCAACTGTCTGTATTTGATCAACTAGTCTATTTCTTGTAATAAGTATAGTCTAACAAGTAGCTTACTAAAACACACTATCATGAAGCAGCCCGGTATCGCAGTCTTTCTGGCTTCTAATTAGTGCCAATATTGCTGATATTCTGGTTTGGGTGCGCAGAAATCCCATGGACCTCGGTCCTTGCGAACGTGTTATCACGGTATTCACCTTGAAACCATTCGTGTACACAAGTCAAGCCGCCGCCATCGAGGTGTGTTGTCAGAATTTGGCCTGCTCGTGCTAGCACCTTAGAAGATAACGACGGCTAGCCAAACGAACGATTGAAGCAAGGCATCTTCTCCGCTAGTTGTTCACTGGCAGCGCACGCCGTGGTCATTACACGCCGACACCTTTAACGAGGGAAGATTGGCTGGAACCTTTTGACCACGTAGCGCCTTTCAACGACTGCAATGATGAAAACAAGATGCAATATGCGTACTTTCATTCGAATGTTCAGCTAGAACGTGATACAAAACCACGAGGGGTCACTAAAGAGCTGGCTGGAGTTTCCGCGTCAATTCTGGACACGTACAGCAACTTTCTCGGCATCTGCGCGTACTACTGGCGCTTTGTGGAAAACTACAATACAGCCGAGCCATTACCTCAGCTTACAAAGAGGGACGCGCAGCTTAACAGGGGCCCAAAAAAGGGTGCAACGTTAGATAAACACAAACGTCGCTTGCCGAGTCCACCTTTACTCGGGCCCTTTGACGACGACGCTGACACTGAACTGCATACTGATGCAAGCAACATCAGATTGGGTGCAGTACTTGTGCAGTGGCAAGATGGCGTGGAGTGGGTTTGAGCCTATGCAAGCCATACGCTGTTGCGCGCAAAATCCAACTATTCCACAAAACAGAATAAATGCTCACCCATACGGCGTTACTATATTTCGACCGCCCCTATACGGGGGAAATTTCAAGGTGGCAGCTCACTATCACTGTCTATTCTGGTCGACCGACCTGAAGCACCCTCCTGGACGCCTCGCTCAATACTCTCAGGTTGCAAGAGTTTGATGTTAGTGTCCACTATAAGTCCTACCGTAAACCCAGTGATGCAGATTGCCTCTGCAGAGCCCCATTCGATAAAATTTCTATGTATGAAAACGCTGACGGTGAATGTTTTGGAGGCAGAATTACATCTCACCTTGCTCAAGACAAGCGAAATGATGCCGGGCTGTACAATGCACGACACAGACCAGAGACAGGCACACCAGGACAACCCGCCTGGGTTTAGAGCCCTGTTCACCTTACAGGTCGCTGCGAAAAACTGACCTAATTCCGAACCACTATATAGTCTTGTATAAATTGAACTAAAAAATATCATTTATTGGAGTAGACCGTTGTTTCTAGGCGCCACAATGAGCACGAGATTTTCGTAACATCATCAGTAAGCGATTCAACCGTATAACCTTCTTACACCTTACAGTTCTCATACCGGCCCGTGTAACCGCATTCTTTGCAAACTGTTTCAGGCACTGTAGCCGTACACCACACTGCTGACTTGCTGAGCATTTACGCCAGCATAGTTCCCCAGACGGGGATGCTATGCTCTCATACCTAGAGATCTAGTATAAAGTAATATAAAGTAAACAGAAATTTTGTCACAATTTTTTTACTATCTTTAAAGAAGGCACGAATCTAGTCTACCATATGCTCCGCGAAGGCGGTTATTGTATAGACAATACTAATATCAAGAAATTTGTACTGATGGCTGAAGAAGTGCACCTGCTTGTGCTCCTCCCCACCATGCAACAACCGTGGTTTGACGCCTCCCACTACGACCTTCGCCAGTCCACCATTGTTTTCCACACCGTTATCACATTCAGGCCTGCGTTCTGGTTCGGTGTCGAGGAATGTCGACAAAGCTTTTCACCATCATTCCTTCTGCGAAAGCCTGGTGTGTTGTGGCTTTTGCTGGACTGGGCCGATCTCGGCCCAAAACGGTGTCGTTCTTTAGCACACAGGTTTCTGTTTCAGACTGATGATGACGACCGTCCACTGTGTGCTCTGCTAATGTCAGGTACATCAGTGTTGCATCAGATTGCTCTTTCCCTTAGCCACGTGTAGAATCTGTGTTGGAGCACAAAGACTATGCGGATTCAGAATTGCCTGCGACTACAGAGCCACAATTTTTATGTGGTACAAGACAATCTTGCGTGTCATTGCATCATCTACCTCATTGTAATTAATATAGGGTAAATACTGTCAAGGGTAATTAGCCAAAGAAGGCGTGTTTACTTGGCCAAGAAGATCTACAAAGAGCCCTTTGGCTGGCGGTTGAATTGAGCAACAAGCTGCCACGCTGACACCTTAACCTTCTCTACTTCTAGTCCTCGATCTTGTGACAGTCGACACACGCCCGAACGGGGAGAATGACCCTGTCAATGGTGCACGGAGAATAACCTGCGTCATTTCCCTATCCCTTCTGAATGCATCGTCCCGATGCATAGTTTACCTGGCCGCACGGCAAACACGGCAGTTCAGTGCGAAGTCGAGCGGGAATAGTAGGGCTTCATTCTTTGTGACGTTAACGACGTTGGACTGTGTTGTGGTACGAGGAGAACGCGCAGTTCCTTCAGGAAGAACTGCGTAGTTTACGCCACGTGTCTGCCGAAGAAGCTTGTGAGGGCCAAAGTAGCGTCATGTAAGTTCTAAAGCCAGACGGGTTATCCTGGTGTGTATGTCTCTTGTCTGTGTCGTGCATTATATAGCCGGGCATCCTTTCGCTTGTCTTGAGCAAGGTTAGATGTAATTAGGCCTCGGACACATCCACCGTCATCGTTTTCATCCATAGAAATTTTATCGATTGGGGCTCGGAAGAGGCAATCTGCATGACTGGGTTTACGGTAGGACTTATATTAGACACTAACATAAACCTCTTGCAACCTGAGAGTATTGAGCCAGGCGTCCAGGAGGGTCCTTTAGTTTGGCTAACTAGCATAGACAATGATAGTGAGCAGCCACCTTGAAATGTCACCCGTATAGGTGCGGTCGAAATTTAGTGACGGCCGGCTAGGTGAGCATTTATTTTCTATTGTCGAATACATCGATTGTGTATGCGACAGCGTACGGCTTAGATAGGCTGTAACCCACTCCAAGTCATCTTGCCACTGCACAAGTACTGTACCCAATCTGATGTTGCTTGCATTAGTATGCAGTTCAGTGCCAGTGTCTTCGTCAACGTGCCCGAGAAAAGGTGGAATCTGCAAGCGACGTTTAGGTTCGTCTAACGTTGCACGCTCTTTTGGGCCCCTGTTAAGCTGTGCGTCCCTCTTTGTTAGCTGAGATAATGGCTGGCCTATGTTGTAGTTTCCCACAAAGCGCCTGTAGTACGCGCAGAGGCCGAGAAAGCTGCTGTACGTGCCCAGAACTGAGGCGGAAACTCCAGCCAGCTCGTTAGTGACCCCTCATGGATTTTGTACCACGTTCTAGCTGCACGTTCGAGTGATAAGTACACATTCCGCAGCTTTCTGTCATGATTTCTGTCATTGAAAGCCGCTACGTGGTCAAATGGGTCCAGCCAGTCTTCCTAGTCGAAGGGGTCGCCGTGTAGTAACGGCGGCATGTGCTGCCAGTACACCACCAGCAGTGAGGATGCTCCGCTTTACTCGTCCGTTTGGCTAGCCGTCGTTATCCTGCGAGGTGCTAACACATGCAGGCCAAAGTCCGGCAGCACAGCTCGAAGGCGGCGACTTGACTTGTGCACCGAGTTGTGTCAAGGTGAATACCGTGATAACACCTTCGCACGGACCGAAGTGCATAAGATTGCCGCGAACCTGAACCACAATATTAGCAATATTAACAATAATTAGATGCCCAAAAAACTGTGATACCATGCGGTCTTCATAAACGTGTGTTTTAGTAAGCTACTTGTTAGACTATACTTAATAGAAGAACTTGACTAGTTGATCAAATAAAGACAGTTAGCAGCTTTGTAATGCCTGTGTTACACGGCTGTTTCAGAGGCCTTCCAGAACCGCTGAATCAATTGTCTATCGAGTGTCCCATTGTAAATGCATAGGGCGCAGTTGTGGGCGAGAGTCCTATTGTCAATCGAAAGTTACCGTGTAGCACAGGAAATAATCAGCAGTCCCACGGTGACATCACATTTCCATTTTTCAACGCACACTTATATTAACGCCATTCAGCGGTTTGGCAAATAAATAAATCGTGTCGCCTCCGGGTCAGTATATGTTTACGTGACCGAGCCAATTTATCATTGAGAGCCTTAGCTGCTTGTTTGTAGGCTATTTCTTGTTACGCTCTGGCTGCCTGATCGGATTTTCTTTGCAACCATCGAACAGCGGGCATCTCCATTTAAAGACAATAAATGGTGGCGCAGCCCCAGCGCTATCGCCTTTGGGGATTGTCCGATAGCGGCAGCAGGCGATCTTGCGTCATCATCATCACCATCATCACCAGCCTATCTACGCCCACAGTAGGACAAAGGCCTCTGCGATTGTTCTCCAATTACCGCAGTCCTGTGCTTTGACCAATTTATCCCCGCAAACGTCTTGCCTCACTTTCTGCCTCACCCTGCAACGCTTGCCTTCCCTAGTGATCAACTCTGTTACCCTAAATTACCAACGGGTATCTTGCCTTCGCATTACATGCCCTGCCCACGTCCATGTCTTCTAATATGTCCTTAAGGCGCGTTTGTTCTCTGATTCACTCCGTTCTTTTCTTGTTCCTTAATGTTACACCTATAATCTTCTATTCCATTGCGGGCTGAGTCGTCCTCAATTTAAGTTGAACCCTTTTAGTGAGCCTCCAAATTTGTGCCCCGTAGGTTAGTACCTGTAAGATGCAGCTGTCATACACTTTCTTCGCAAGGGACAATGGTAGGCTTCTATTCATTATGTGAGAATGCCTGCCGCATGCACTCCATCCCATTCTTATCCGTCGAATTATCTCTGCCTCACGGTTGGGATCCGGGGTCACAACGTGGCATAAATATATATATTCGCTTACTACTTCCACGGCCTCTACACCTATCTGAAACCGCTGTGCTGTCCCGAGGTTATTGATTATTACTTTAGCGATCTTTCGTATTGGGGCACAATTCCCAAGGGCGATAGTGTAATTGCTCGCCATGCGCCGCCACTGCGACGCCTGCCCCGAGCAAGAAATAAACAGTGACCCCAGTTTGGCTCCACAAGCGAAAGCGTGGGGGTGTGTGTCGCCTCCTCTCTCCTCGGCAGTGGCGACCAATTAAACACATCTGCTATCAGTGACGTACAAAATTTGCCAGAATTAAGCATAATGCCTGACGTCGCTCCCTGCCTTTAACACAATTTGATGCGGCTATGGGCCCTGCATTACTTACCGCAAGGTGTTACAAATGCCGTCATAGATACATAAAAAGCACAATACTAATTGGGATGAGAAAAACACGCTTGTTTCTCGCTTGTGCGACCTTTTATACCAGGTTTTATAAAAACATCAAACAATTTGCCCAGCTTCCATTTTTAGTAAGGCCAATATACTAAATAGGTGATTCACGCTCAAGCTTGGAATATTTTTGGCGTGGCAGATCTGCTTTTGACGACGGGACCTACCAAGTGACAAAATAGGCTTTTTCTTCTGGTACCTCTAGCGTTTTTATCAAAAGTAAGTATTTTTATTGTGTAGCATTCTTTGCCGAGGTACCTCTTCTTACGCCGCCCCCCGCCGCCAGTTACGTGTACCTCCCTGCATTTCCAAAAAATTGCCGATATCGCGGAAGTTCAGCCTGTAATCGCTAAAGTACCTTAAGTGGAGATATCTGTTAGCAGGAAATTTTGAAAAAATAAAAAATAAAACAAGAATATGAAAACTGGTGAAACGTGTACGCCCTGCATTGCCACAATAAGGCAGATTTTGCTAAAATTTCACCTGTAATCGTAAAAATATCATAAATGGAGATAATCGGCCGAACAATATTTTGAAAAACGAGAAATACTAGACATAAAAAATAATTACGGAAAATGGCGAGCCGTGTAACGCCTTGAATTTCCGTTAGAACGCACATTTCGGGAAAGTTCCAAATGTAATCCTTATATTAACATTATTGGAGGCAATTCGTCGGACGAAATTTCTCAAAATAAAAAAGAGAAAAAATACAAAAGAATTACACAAAATGGCAAACAACGTATTACGCATGGCATTTCCACAAAAATGCAGGTTTTTCTAAAGTTCCGTCTGTAATCGTTATAATAGCTTAAATGGATATAAATGGTCGAAGGAAAATTTTGAAGAACAAAAAAAGAAATATAAAAAATATTAACGGAAACTGGCGAACCGTGCAACGCCCTGAATTTCCACAATAATGAAGATTCCGGGAAAGTTCCAAATCTAATCGGGATAATGATGTAAATGGAGACAATTGGTCGAACAAAATTTGAAGCAGTAAAAAAAGAGAGAAACACCAACAAATACGAAAATAGCCACGTATATCACCCACGGTACATCCACAATAATACAGATTTCGCGAAAGTTTCTCCTGCAATCGCTATAATACTGGAAGTGGGCATAGTTGGTTGACCGAAATTTTGGAAAATTAAAACAATAAGAAAAATAGAAAATAACTACGGAAAATCCCGAAACTTGTAATGCCCTGCATTTCCACAATAGGCATACTTCAGGAAAGTTCTAAATGCAGTCGTTATAATTACGTAAATAGAGACAATTGTTCACAATAAATTCTTAAAAATAAAAATAAAACATCTCTAATTACAAACACAGAAAATGGCATAACTTAGAACGCATGCCATTTACACAATAGTGGAGATTTTGCTAAAGTTTCTGATGGTGATAGCTGGGTGTTTATGGCGCAAGGCCAACTAGGGCAAAGAGTGCCAAAATGGTGGTTAGGTATTAAGCATGTAAGCGTAAACTCTGAAGTTGTTCAACAAAAACAAAAGTAAAATAAGTAAAAGAGAATGAGGATGGCTAGTGTAAAATGCCAGGTTGTGATGGTGCGGGGAATATAATCAGGTTTAAAACTACGTGTGATAGGAAATGAGGAGTAAAATTTTGATGTCGCTAAGAAACCTAATGGCGCGTTGTAAAGGAATCATGGGGTCATCCGCTAAAAACAATGCTGGGTGTAGTCGAATGTGTTGTCTGTAGAGGTCGGTGAAGTGTTTCTGTCGTGTTGTGTGGAGTGCTCTACATTGACGTAGAACATGGATCACGGATAGGCCTTCTCTACACCTGCTATGCAGGGGTCTTGGAGATCCCATGAACAGGTAGGAGTATGTTGCATGCGTGTGGCCAATTCGTAATCGAGCCAGGGTAACTTCATGGTGTATGTTGTGTGTGTCAGTGGTGTATGCTCCCAAGAGTGTCTTTATAACGTGTAGTTTGTTGTCTGTCTGTTCATTCCAGTGGGCTTGCCATGTTTTGCAAAGGTGTTGTCTAAATGGGGATTTAAGGTCACTGTACGGTATTGTTACGTCAACTATAGTTGTAAGTGCACCAGCAGCGACCAGTTGATCTGCTGTCTCGTTTCCGCTGACGCCCGAGTGACCTGGCTCCCAGCATACGGTCACTTCAAGCGTTAAAGCATATGCTGACATAATGGTTTTAAAAATAAACAAATAACACGATGTCTATAAAACTGCTTAGATGCCAATGCACGTAGTATGATCGAAGAATCTGTAAAGATGATGGACGTGGGAATTTCATTATAGACTATTTGCTTTAAAACCAGAAAAACGCCACAGGCTTCATTCATAAAAATGCTGCTGTCGGAGTTTAAGGTAATAGAAACGTTAAAATCAAATCCCTGCGCAGCACACGACACACGTCGTTGAAATAGTCTTCACTGTTGTATTCCTCTTGAAGAAACAAGAAGTGCTGCAGAATTGCAGTTGTGGGTGCTAATTTTTATCAACTGCTAGGAAAGACAAGTCGCACGACGCGGGGCGAAACTGCTATGGTGATAAATATTAGGAAAGGGTTGATTTGTAGGTGTCTGAAAAGGTGTCAGGTAATTGTAACGCTTCCTGTCTAGATCCCTGTATGATCGCTGGTGATCTAGGGACCATTACTGCACTTGACGTATAGGCTTTGTACGGGGCTAGTACGGAAAGCGCCCGATGCGACGCGAAGCCTAAAGTGGCGCACTGGGTCTAGCATTATCTGCGCTGTTTTTGAGGCCGACCGATAACCCACACTCCCATTGTCCGAGAGGGACGTGACTAAGCTTGTAAAGACAAGTCAGAGGAGTTACTTGTCTGCACCATGGCAGTGGTGTGAAAGGATATTAACACTGTTTATTCCTTTCAGGCATTTATGTATTAGTTGTTTGATGTGAGGAATGAATGTGGGTTTTTCATCTAATACGACGCCGAAAAAGTTTTCTTTCTTTTTTTACAGGAATCAAGTCACCGTTCAACTTATTTTTGGGCTCGGGATGGATACCGCGCCTTTCTGAGAAGACGACACAGGTAATTTTTCCAGGATTAAGCCCAGAACTGTTTTGATCTGCCAAGCGAGCAAGCTTGTTTACCCCAAGCTGGACCTGTCGTTCACACATGGACATATTAGGTGATATAAATGGTATTTCAACGTCGCCCACATACAACGAACAAAAGATTGTTGGTGGCAATTCCTTCCGAACCGAATTAATTTTGACTATAGACAAGGTGCCGCTCGAAACGCCACCTTGAGGCACGCCATTCTCCTGCACATGAGCGTTATAAAGTTCCGAACCAACTCTGACACGAAGCGTTCGTAAAGACAGGTAACTTGACAGAGTTTTTAGCACATTACCTGTTATACCAAAGTATTTGATGTCTGTATGGATGCCACAGCGCCATGAAGTATCATATGCCTTTTCAATTTCAAAGAACACCGTAATACACTACAGCTTATGTAGGTAGGCATCTCTAATGTAGAATTCTAGCGCTACTGGTTGGTCATTTGTAGATCGCCCTGCCCTGAAGTCTTCCTCTCAGCGCTTGAGAAGACCGTTGTACTCAAGAAAGTACACAAGTGTCCTGTTTATCATCCTCACAGGCAGCTTGTAAGGCCGATGAGCCAATAACTGCTAGGAGAGGTTGGGTCCTTCCCCTCCTTCAGGAGAATCATTACTATGGCTTCCATCCAAGACGTTGGAATGGGCCCCGAAAGCCGTATTTTGTTGTAGAGGTGTAGGAGTGTTTTAAGTGTGTCGGTATTTCGGTGTTGTAACATTGCGTATATAATGTTGTCTGGGCCTCGAGCTGTGGGCTTACACGTACTCAAAGCAGCCCTAACCTGATGTTCTGAAAACAGGGAGTTGCAAGAAGTCTGTGATTTGTTGTTGTCGTGTAAGGACATCTTTTCACTAGAGTATACTTCAGGAAAGTGTTCGTGTAGTGTGCTGAATTGGACACGTGTTGGAAGTGTTGTGCGAGTGTGTTAAACTGGCCTTCCAGTGTGTTCCCTGTTGTACTAACCAAGGGAAAGCTGTGTGTTTGATGTCCGTTGAGTATTCGTATACGTGTCCAACATGTATACGACAGGTATACGTGTCGTATACCTGTTGAGTATTCGTATACGCAATAGATGTCAAGAAGGCGTCGCACACGTTTTCCAAACGCTTTTGCCCGCTTGAACAAAAGGAGATTATCCGTAGTGGGGTGCCTTCGAAGGATACCCCACGCCATGCTCTGGGCCTCTCGCGACCGCCTACAGTCTTCATTTCACCATGGCTTCGTCTGGTTGCGCGGGGCACCAGAGGCGTGGGGAATGAACTTTTCGGCGGCATCGAGGATGTGCGCCATGAGGCGTTGAATAGCGTCTTTAACAGTGTAGGTGTCCTGTTTTTGTGTAGTGTAGTTTATGTGTCTCTGTAAATGTATTCCAGTTAGCTCTTGCTTCCTTGAACCTGTTTTGGGAGGATTCACTGCATGGGCCTTTACCTATATATGTTAGTGAGGTGGGGAAGTGGTCTCTACCATGTCCGTCCGTGCCCACACCCCACCTAAGACATGGAATGAGAATTGCAAAGCCAATAGCCAAGTCAATATTTGAGTATGCATTGTGTCTGAAGTTATGGCATCATAGGCTGTTCCTTGTTGAAAAGGCATGCTCCAGAGAATGTTAAATTAGGCGACCTCTGGTATCCGTGCGAGAAGAGCGCCAAAGAAAATTTGCGTGCATTGAGGTCGCCTGTGAGGATGTATGGTTCGGGCACCTGGTCAACCAGCGCCTGGATGTCGGAGCTCGAAAGCGCAAAATCGGGAGGAATGTATATGGAGAATACCCTTATCAACCTAATAAATATTGCTGTGCGGATTGCTACAGCCTCGAGTAAAGTGTTCAAAGTGACAGGGTGGCATGCCAAGGATTTCCTGGTGATTATGTATGCAGTGTGTGCAACCATCCCTGTCCTTTCTAAATACCATGTAAAAATTCAAGTAATTTGTGTGATTGGAATTCACCTGTGTTTCCTCAACACACATTACAGTTGACTGATTAGCAGCGCAGTATTTCGTACACATCGTCAAGATTTTTAAGAACACTTCTGCAGTTCCGTTCGGTTATGTTTTCTCTTCCCATTATGAAGTTTTCGGAGCTACTGGAGTGTGTTGTTTATGTATCGTTTTTCGGGGGTTGGACTCTCGGAGGGGGCTTTTTCGGCCTCTCTACAGGTTTGGATACAGGGACCCGTTCATTCCGCTGTGACAAAGACATTGACGGTCACACGTCCGTCTCATCCTCAGATGTCCTAGGCGTGCCCGATGGACTAGGCCCCACGACGTGGCCCCTATTCGGTTGCCTTTCGTTTTTTTTTTGAGCCGCTACCACCGAAGGTGTCGGGAGTACCATAGGTGGCACGGGCGGTGCGGCGGAAGTGCGATCCGATGCGGGATCCCAGCTGTACATCGCCTCCGCAGCCTCCAATGGAAGCAGGGAGGGTGCGGAAGGAGCGACCGAAGGGGCATCGGTTCCGACGCTGACTGTTGCTACCACAAACGCTGCTGGATCAGCACGAGCTGTGGTGGCGGGTTGGGCTTCCAGAGGAAGCCCAGTGGGGGGCGGGAGCGGAAGAAGGTCAGACTCGCTGAACTGGTTCACCATGGAAACTAGACGCCGCTCTGCCCCCCCGCTAGCTGCGTCGCCGTACCTCCTCAGGGGAAAGAGGTGAACCTCTTTTCGCCTAGGGAGGTGATGCTTTCCGTGAAGTCGATGTTGATGATTTGCTTCCCAAGTTGATGATTTGCTTCCCAAGAATATGCAGCGTGCGGTTCTTTCCAATTGGCTCAGGTGAGGGTTTGTGATGGACAGTTGTCAGATGGATGGTCGTGCTGGGCACACTTTGCACACGCAAGTTGGCCACGGCAGGAGTTGGTACTATGCCTAAACTACTTGCACTTAAAACAGCGCCGCGGGTTTGAAATGTATGGCCGAACTGAACATCGAATGTATTCTGCGTTGATGAATCCTGGAAGTGTTGACCGGTCAAAGGTTAAGATCAGGTGTCTGGTAGGAATTTGTTTATCTTTTCTGGGTATCGTTAAGCACCTCACTGCTGTTACGCCGTGCCTTTTCAGGCCCTCTAGCATTTCGGTTTCGGTTTAATTCGTGAGGTCAGGGTCTGAGATCACGCCCTATGATCTGTTAAGGCTCCGGTGGGCGTGACCGTGATGTCAAGTTCTGCGATGCGTGTCTGGCTCAAGGGATTGGTTGCCTGCTGCTAGGTATTGACTTCGACCAACAGTTCTCCCGTTCTCTGTTTCTTTGCTTTGTAAGATTCTGCGATTATACCTTCTATGAAGTTTGTGACCCAGAACAGGGACAGAGAGGCAACATGCTTTTCTTTTTTAACAGAATATATGATCAGGAAGCCGTAATAGTTGGCTTGGTTTGTGAGAGGGATTATTGGTTTGGACGGCAATGATACTTCGGTGCGGCCCCTCTTCAGGTACCGATAACGTTCGGGGAGGGGGGTTGGAAAACCATACGGCGTAGTATATAAGCAGGGGACTGTGGTACTTCTTTCGATCTGCTTCGCTCGTATTACCATCATACCGAGAGAGGTCTCGGAGCTCCCTGCCTGGTAGACAGACAGGGACCCATTCCCCGCAGCTCGACCTGGGCTCCGACGGCCACCGTTCGAGGTTTCTACCTTTCATCTTAAACCACATCACCACGGTAGGGTACAGCTTATGTTGGAACCTTGCGGTGGCGCCAATACCGCTCCCAAGATTACTCAAGGTTCCCCGTGTGGAGTTAGGAACGTTTCACCTATAATCGTTATAATAGCCTAGATGGAGGTTTTTGGTCGAACAGGATTTAGAAAAACCTAAAAACTTTAGCTAGAAAACTCACAAGCGGCATAAGAATGCTACGCATTTATAATTCTCGGAAAGTTTGCAGAATGTTTTCGAGAGGCGGATTCAGTATCAGCTAAACATTTGTTTTTAAATACATTTTGAATTGTACTTGCGTTGTAATACCAATTGTTAGACACACAGGGCGCTTTGCGCGTACCGGACATATAAAAAACAGAGAATTTGAAAAGTGCCGACGCAAGATACGAGTACGAAGTGTGAGAAAGAAGAAACCCATACTACACTTTCATGAATGTGACAGAGATACTCTGCGAAGAATGGATGCAAAATTCAGATATTCGTGTAACAACACACTCAACCTATAGCGTTCTAGCTAGTGCTAAGGAAGCTGGAAGCCTGGTATATTATACCGCTTAGTACGCAGAATAACGCACGAGATACACAGGATGACTACGTCGTGCTTTTAATCACGTTAGTCGAAACTGGTATGGTTTTTTTTAACAACCGCAACCGGGCACAAGAGCTTGCTTTTAAGTTACCCCTAATTATAGGGAGGCCCTCAGCAGGCTGAGGACAGGCTTTAGAGGCAACTAAACATCCTAGATATTTAATTAGCAAATGACAAATTTATTAGTCCGCAGCCCTTATGCCTCTGCTGCTCTGGTTTGACGGCGTCGCGAGCCTCTCGTTCAAGCGAACGAGGAGACACCGAAGGCATAACAAAAATTGGGGATGAAAGTGCGGAGAAAACTAACGGGGAGGGCGGTATGCCGGGGAGGTGCGAGACGCTTCCTGGTGGCGACGCGTAACCAAATAACCGATACTACCAAAAAGCCAGCTAATATGAGCCCTCAAGAAAGCGGAGAAGGAAAGCATAGCGAAAACGCAAGGCTGAGGTCAGTATACGGCGGTGCGCGCTACAGAAGCCCAGAACATGCTTCGTGCTGCAGGTACATAGATCCTTGGGCGTCCTCCTCGTTTCGTGGCTCATCCAAACCATGTGGCCTTTGAACAGGAGATTCAAACACGATTTACAACAAGCTCGGCGGTGGTGATGCGCTGAAAGAGATCCGCAGAGTTCCGCACGCCTCAGTGCCTTTCCTGATGACGCGATTACTTCCTCACACGCAGCAGTTATGTACCGCAAACAAGACGACTGGATTTTACGTTGTGCGCAAATTTCACGTTGGCAGTACAGTAATCGTCAGCTGATTTTGTATTTCATTGTTGCCAGGGCTTTCGACCCCGCTAGGCTATCCCTGGTAGTGTAATGATACATGATAATCATTTAGGGCACAAAAGATTGGCCGAGAATTAAAAGTTGCGAGTAAAAAGCGTACAACTAGGTGTGGAAACATACATAAGAGCACTGGGAACGAAACGAATAAAAATATAATTATTTAATGAAATATTTTACTCTGTGAAACTGTATGGCCAGCGAATCCTTCCAAACATGATAAAGACGGGGCACATAATTTATATGAATATAATAATAAGTTTATTTCTTTAGGCAAGGCCATTGGTAAGTTGATCGAAATGCAAGCACATACGCGCGCACTAATTTTGAGTACTAATCTTTCGATTTGATTTATAATTTACTGAGTGGCACATGATGTGTATCGATGCATAATTTAATGTAAAGGCACAAGGAACGACTGAATTGTATAAGCATCAATTCCAACATGTTTTGATTGGCGAGTTGTGTTTCTTTATAGATTTTTTTAAGGGCGAGCTCAACGGATTTTTTCCTCTCCGAGAAAACTCCCTAGGCTCTACGTGTGCTTCTTTCGGGAGGTGTTGAAAAAAGGATATCTGAGTGTGCGGGCTTCTAGCGAGCCATTAACAGAGTCACACCATTGAAGACATGCCTGGCCTTCAACCCAATACATCTGAACATTTGCTCAAGCATCTTGAAATGATTAATTATTGACGGCATTTGCAACATGGAAACAATACTTAGACACCAAATTATATGCGTCTGATCATTTCGATGTGTATTTGAGTACATTAGTTATACATACGAACCTGTGTCAAGATCCCTGGACTCAAACTAAAAGCTGGTGCGTGCATGTATATCCCTTTGAAGAAATAGCCACCGTTCGGACTTCATAAAAACAAACTTTTCTTGTACGTTTCACTAAAGTGTGTGCCACTTTGGTATGTCTTTCTTAAAACCTTCGTTGATCATCCAGCTTGGCCGGTTAGGTGGACGATCAACCCAACGATGACAATCAATGATCAACCCACCTTGATGATTGTATTACTCGCCTACACCAGAAGCGCATCCAACTATCACACCTAAAAGCTGGAGGCTCAAATCGTGTTTTGAAGTGTACTTAATCGGTGGTGTCGTGTCCTAATAGCACGTAGCGTTCCCCAACTACTCGCGCCATTGACCGAATCGTACGGCAAAACTACGTGTTTCTCGGAGTGTTAGTCTGTCGGCTTAACGATACCAGCAACCTTGCGTAGAAATAAAAAAGAATTGCCCACGCACTTGATTACTTTCATGAAAATATCGTCCACAGGCAATACTCATGTAAATTCCACTCTTCTTTTTTCCCGCAAACTGCTAACCCCTTCCGTACCCCTCTTCTCAGAAAAAAAACATAGTGGAACCGTGATAATATTACTAAATAAACTTTCGTGTGTTCCACTGCTTGCTGCCAATTTATAGGAATGCAGGATGGGGCTTATGGAACAGAGCGCTAGCTTTTCTAAGAGCCGTGCAAAGTTAAGGCTGGAAATCTAGAGCACAGATACAAAGCTAAAGTCGTGTACAATCAAACCTGTCAGTCAGCGAGGCCCCAGAGATAACCGAAGGACTTATAGGCATACGTGAAAGCGTAGAGAAAGCCGAATGCAAATAAAAAGAGTACAGGCAACAATTTAGTAAAATATAGGCCAGGAAATATGGGCCCCGTAAGTAATCAAAGAGTGAGACCGAAGGAATAACTTGTTAATTGGCTACATATATATATGGGCAGGGCGGTAGACAGCCTATACGTGCGCGGAAATGGCGAAAGCTTTACAGCAGAACGGTACAAAAGTGAACGGCTTCCCGAGGCTTACCTTCGAAACCTATAAGCCGCACGTGTGACTCAAAATTCGGTCTTGGAAGGATGTAACATGACAAAAAAATGAAGAAGTGGGGCGTAGGTGGCGTGGTTATAAATAGAATGAGAATGGCAGAGAGTGCATGAAGGTGTGTATGGAGAGAACTGTGAGTCAAAAGCACAAACGCAGGGATGAACACGTGATTAGTAGTTATCTATCATCGAAGATGCAGGGGATTGGTTGAAGCAAGTACGCAAACAGATAATGTTTTAAGAATCCATTTGAACAACTCTAAAGACTAACTTAAAATTTATCTAGTTGGAGAAACAAACGCTTTAACTCAAGATTTGGATGCATACACTCATCAAAGTGACGATGTTACGCTTGATTTATGTCAAGAATGTCTGGTAGTATCACAGAAAGCAAGGTGTATCGCCGGCGAGCGGTAGCAAACCGTTCCCCATATGCTATTCTTTTGTATCAAAACCAGTATAGGCAAGAGGGTGACAAATTCAGCTAGCTGTAAACGATATATACATTGAGAAATCTACCGCAGACTGCCTACCTTACATTGTCAAAAAGCGACCCATGGGTTTTGGGAAGTATCTGCAGCCGGACGTATGAACAATAAACAGTTCAAGGCTACGGCTGATATGGTAGAGGAGGATCTAAAGTATTATTCAGAAAAAATTGGGTTGCGGCGGGATTGTTGCTTTCATGAAACAGAAGTGAAGCAATTCAGGCAACAAAACGGACGGGAAGAGAATAAAACCAAGAACTGGTGCAATATGTAATCAGAAGGTAGTATCATAGAGAAAAAAAAAGGGGTACAGAAAAGCAAAAAAGGCGTGCAGACCTATAGCATACATACTGTTTAGCAGTCGCATTGAAGAGCAAGGCTCCGAAACCAGTATACAAATTCTTAGTATATTGTGAGGGGACACATATAGGTGTGAAGAAAATTTGATGCCTGCTTATGACTAGCTTAGGGACAGGTTGAGCAAAAAAGGCAGCGTTATATCTCTTCAAGGCAGCAGCCTCACGGAAGAATCCGGGAAGAAAAAAAGATTAAAATATTGTTAACGAAAAAATAAGAGCACAATATTTCACTACAAGATAAGTTGGTCCAAACGAAATGAGTATGCATCTTATCCACGTGCTCGGATGAAAACGCCTGGAATCATTGAACAGTGCACTCAATAACGTTGTACATATCAAGTGAATTTCACATGAATCGTTCAATAAATGCATTATGCAAAGGCAAAGGCAACAAAGCAAGTAATAACTTATATGCACCAATACCGCACCACCTGGGCGGAATAGATCTGTATTTCAGGCAATAAAATAAGAACACTAGCCACGGATGAGAGAAAATAAAGTACCAAGCAAATTCAGTATAAATTTTAGCACAAATTTCAGAAAAAAGTTCAGAATCAGTAACTTTACAACAAATACGGACAGGCGCTTATATTTCAACTTTTATAACACCTTGCCTTCAAATTTTCGAAGCTTCGAAGCGAACACTATGGGTGACCTTATTGATAATTAAAAATCATTGACGACGTAAAAGGACAACTTGTGTGGTGAGTGTTTAAAGTACATGGCTTAGATTCTGATGCTAAGCAGTTCCACAGGACGATTATTTAAGATAATAGACTGCATCTGACAATCAGGGGTTATACTGGGGGGTCATGGGGGTCTGTTGTATACCGGGTACATGGCACTTGCACCAAGGGGAAGCACAATACGAAGGAGGCCACAGCACGAATGCTGGACTTCCACTGAGGTTTTTAACAAAATACACACACACGCTTGGATGGTCGTCTGCGCATGCGTCAGAAGCAAAGAAAAAGAAAGAGACAGTTTTTTATCTACACGAGTGCTTTTTAATCTTTGCTACAGGAACAGCACTTTTTTGTCAACAATTCCACAGAATGGATAATAATAAACGCGTCGACTTCTTCCCCAAGGCATATGCCTCGTAAATTTTGCGTTGGCGTTCACTGCTTGACCTGAGAAAAACTTGTGTGTTTACTGCGAAGCTCTAATCAGCGAAAGACATTTTTGTGTCCGCGTCAGCAGAAAACTCCCAGGCTACTACTGGCTACAAAAAAAAACATCCCAGGCTACTACTGGCTACTGGCTACATCCAGGTTACACAAACTACTTGCACCACGAGGCGTCGAACCTGGACTCCAATAAAGAAGCCTAGCGAGAGACCGTCGCCTTGCCGACGGAGGTACGCCGCCCCCCCCCCCCCCCCCCCGCCTGTGGAGATGGGGCGACGGACGGTGGTTTGGATTCAGAGCCTGAGGAGGCGGAGGGTGCTTTTTTGAGGCGACACAAGGAACAAGAGGGAAGGGGACGCAGTGCGAGAGATGACGCCTTAGGCGCACGTGGCGCGCGCCTCCTTAGCTTCGAACTGCGCTCATCTTTGTTTTCTTTCTGTAGACGCTGCTGCGTTTACGACGATGAGCCCCAAATCCCAGGCAACAGTTGGAAGAGTCTCTGGTTTCACTTTTTGAAAAGCCACGCGTGTGGATTGAAGCGATGCCGCATGGTTATCGCTGTGAGTACTGTGTACAGATTCGCAGTCTAACTGCCCGCGCAACGTGAATCGGGGCCAATTTTTATGTATGCTGGAGCACATTTGCACCTGCGGCAAGTCTCAGCCCTGATGAACCGCTCCCATTACAGCCAATACTCTTAAGCGATGCTCTCTAAGTCTGTCAGTAAGACATCGCCCCATCTCTCCAATGTAACATTTGCTGCACGACAGCGGAATGCGATATACATCCCCACTACAAGTCTTTTCGCTTTGCAATTTTCTTTATCACACATTTGCGCCAACTTCTGGGGAAGGGAAAACACAACGGACTGTTCGCGTTTTACCCCCACCATTTTAAGGCGATGCGAGAGCTGCTGGATCAAAGTGATGATTCAGTGTCCTCACTGATGCCTTTGCACGCCAATACGCCCTGCAGGAAAACCAGCTTTCTCTGACGATAATGACAAATGATCGTGGGTGATGTCAACGAACAAAACAATTTCCATGGCCGTAATGGAGTCTGAGTAACTCAAGTTATGAGTCCAGCGTTTACTGGATATCTTCACTTAAATATGGTCAAAGCGAACGCTAAGCTTAAGGCACCCCAAAGACAAACGGTACGCTTACGTAGTGCACACCTGAGGGTTGCTGTGGGCATCCTTGAAATTTCGTACCTACCTCCAGAGTAGCAAGTACTCGCAGTGTGAGATTAGCCAAGCAAAGAATCCATCTCGAGAAAGCTTCACGTTCAACCATTGTCATCGTTAGAAAGAATGATGCATAATCTTTTTATTTACAATACTGCTCATGATTGCGAATTGTAGCAGCGGTGGGGGTGAACAATACACAGTGTTTATAAAAATCAGAAATTCAGTTTTCCTCAAAAGTGTTTGAAGGCTTTCTATCTTTGCAACACCTCAGGAAAAGAACATTCTAGTGAAAAATCGGTTGAGTAAGGAACACAAACGTATGTATAAATATGACTGAACAACAAATCGATCCCAATTCCGTGTCTGTCAGACTTAACTAATGGTTTTCTGCGCATTGTTTCAGACCTAGTTTTAACTTAGAATTTTCGTTACATCGATTATAACTACTCGTATTTGGAAATACCTTGCATTTTGATATGTGGTTATGTCAAACTCATTCGGTTTAATTGTTTACGTGGCTAGTGTCTAAAGTCAAGTTCTTTCGAAACAAATATGCTGTGCGAAAAAAGAACACACTATTGCGCATGCGTGTAAATAAATTTAGGAGCTACTTTAGCTACTTTAGGTCAAAATGTTCATATGGCCTACATATGTAATCGAGTGGGTCAATACATGGAAGATTTAAAGCTTGCTCTCAGAAAAATCTGTTTGCATCACAGGATGCGTTACGGAAAAAGAAGAACGAATCCTGGCATGCCCGTCACCTGACACCCAAATCATAGCCAAGCTGAGTAAAAGTTTGTAAATTTTACTTTTTTGACAGTTCAATGGTTTGTTTCACAGCCTCTGAACATCCTACATAACGCCTGAAGGCCAGCACGCATTTTCGTTTACATGAGGGGGGCTTAACGCATTCGAAAACGCTTAACCAAAGTTGTTTTAAAACTAAAATACGAAGTCAAATAGGAAACAAAAACCAAAAGGGAATGTCACTCTCAAATACATGGTGCACTTGAGTGTGATAACACGAGAATGCACAATAAAAAAGGCGAAAAAATGAAAGATATCATGCACAAACATCCAAATGTATAAGTGCACTGTGTCAGTTGGGCACGTTGATTCATATTTACATAAACAGTTTCCGAATTATACAATCATACCTTTCTGCAGGTGATGAGGTATAGGGTGGAAACATACTGACCTAATTTAACACTGGAAAGTGAACTTAGGTCAGCTTAACGAGCCGTAAAACGAATAATGTTGGGAGTAGCGCTTACAATCATTAAACGAGCTTCCCAAATCAGGAGGACAGAGAGAGATGGAGAGGGGCAAACAAATTTATCATTCCAGAACAGGCTGATGCACGGGCCTGGCCCCGTGAAACGCATTCCTAGTCATGAATCAGAAAACAAGCTCGGGTGCAAGGTATCATAGTTCATGCCAAGGACAGGGAGGGGACTTGGGCTGTCCAGGGGGTGAGACGAAATGTGAACTTGTGGACCTCCAGGGTAGAGCAACAGAATCATAAAATAAAATTTTAGGGCAGAGAACTGACTCAGGCTACGTAGGACAGGTGCTGTTGAAGGTCACAGTAAAGGCTTTCGTCCTGCAGTATACTTAAATGAGCCGCTGATAATTTATGATGCGTCTTCGTACACTTGTGGTTCTTGCCCGATGGGATCCACTTTGACAGCAGTTGTAAGAACTCGCGCAGTCACATGCAGAGAGCAGAACGTGATGTAGGAATATCGAGTCATGTGCGAGCTTCCTACCGCAAGGCGAAAGGAAGATGCGTAGCAGGGAAAAATGACAAGCATTGTGTTTAAATAGTAAAAATAAACTTCTAGCACGCTGTTTAAATGGCGTTGCATATATACGGGTGCTCCTAATTTACCAAGACAGATGTGATGTGAAATTACCCTGCTTGTCCCTGTTAAAGCCCAGTTTTTAGTTTTCAGTCCAACTGTTGCAGCTAATCGGGAATAAACTGTCACATAGGTACTTCTTGATCAATCTTAAAGGGAGTTGGGTGCTTTGTTCCAGAAACTGTGTTAACTAGCACGGCGAAACGTAAAGCTGATGCTTAGATTTGCAGTCTATTTGCAGGTGGTAATACCGTACAGCAATTAGCAAGCGATGTTGGAGTACTACACCTGCTGGTTATGTTTCAAGGCACTTACAAGGGAAGACTCGTGTATGTGGCCGTTGTGAATGCATCAACCGGCACTTCACTATCACAAAAAAGGTACACGCCACAGATTCATGGCACCGCGCATCGCTAGTTCCTCCTTTAGTGAACGTTTTGATCAGAAGAACAGTAATTTACTCCGGTCAAGTTTTGCCACCATAAAATACAGCAAAAGTAAATTTTCTTTACAAGATAATAAATGTTTTAAGGAATAAATCTGGGGATTTGTGTCATTAGAGCAAAAAATGAGACATGAATCTGAGAACAATAAGTAACACACTGTTACAACTCCAGTTCCGAGCATCGCTGGTTAGTATGTATAGAACACAAAACATGCTTAGTTGAAATCGTACTAAAGTCATTATTCTTATTTGTAGAGAGACAGATCTTCGCCGTATGGCATGTTTGTAAACTCCATTTTTACTAGGCGTGTTTCATTTCACCTACCCTGAAAACATGGGCACTTTCCTTTCAGGCCGCAGAAATACGAATGCAGTTCACAAAAATGGTTTGTTTGCTCACCCCAACGATGACCACACTGCACTACCTTTGTGAGCAATGGGCATTTCACTACAACTGCAAGCTACGAGGGAGCTGTCTGGAAGCCAATCTAAATGGGCTCTGGGACACATCCGGTTTTGGGCAGGAAGAAGATAGTTTGTTGATGCATTTTGAGGATAGATATGACGCGGCATTATTGTATTGCTGACCCTAATGCAACGCTGAACAGTTATTCTAAACTGGTCCGTCGTGTCCACGTTCTCATGGCTACGTATTCCAAAACCAACGAAGAGAATGGAACCATGCAGAAACCACTACTCCTATTGAAGCCCGTCCTTTCCATATAAACCCGAACAATGCATCAATGTTTTTCGTGAATCCAGAGGAGTTCAAACAACTGTACATTCTGCGCACACAATAGGAAGCCACAAAAAAATCTGTTTCGAAGAACAGGGCAACTTTGCTTGGAAGCCGAACAAAAGCACAAATTTGTATGAACGCACTCTTTATGCTCTATTATTGCTTCAGTTTTAATTCGGGAGCGCTCCAAGGCGTTTCTTCTACCAGTGCGATGTTATGAGGTGTTGGGACTCAAGTGGGGGTACTGGGAAGGCACAGGTCTGAAAATAGAACACAGGGTTTGGTCGTTATATATAAAACAACACTTATTCCAGACAATGATGATGGCGCAAGGGCGGTTGAAATCTTCGGGTGCCCGAAAGGATGCGGATAACAGAAGAGTTCAAGATAAATTCAATAAACCAAATCAAAGGTTGTTCAGGTCTTATAGATTGAAAGATGGTGGAATTGGAGGAGCACGCCACAGTAAGCTGCTGAAGGTACAATGGACGCATCGTCACTGTCCCGTCAGGGGTGAGATTCAGGCCAGTAGCGGATACGGACAATTGTGGCGTGGTGGGAAAACGTCGTCCGCTGAGGATGATGGGGATCTAGTGTCTGACTCTCCGGTCGACAGCCGCAGGACACCGTGGTTCTGGCCGTCCAGTCGACAAGCCACAGAACCAGTAGACTCGCCCGCAACCGGGAGTGCGGTAGGCCGTCATTGTTGTTGTTGCGCCTTTAGATATGACACATACCCAATCAGGGGATCGGCCAATCAACCGGGGATGGTTAAAATAAATGGAATCCCTAACTAATTACGAGACGCGTAGAAATGATAATTCTTGCCCTGAACATCCTCCTCTTGTGCCTTATTGGTATCCCGATGATGACCATCGACCAGCATCTCTTTGGTAGCTCCAAAACCTTCTACCGGATTGTAGCTCCAAAACCTTCTACCGGCTTAACTTTTTGCTGGGAAGCATCTCATGCTTGGGGCTGTGTCCCTCCCTCCCTTGTTGTCTGCCGTCCGCATTCTACTGCGCATGCGCGTCTCTTCCGCCCCGTCAGCGTTTGGCCTGAAGTCAGCCCCATCCACTATAAAAAAATTACACCATCTTCCCGTGGGGAACTATGAGCAGGATGCGAAGCATCATGTGGGTTCCGTGTAGGTTTCATTGTGTTGCCGTTATGTTGTTTCATTTATCGGAGCACGAATGGGAACGTTGTGTGAACCCCCATGTACCCAGGCAGCACAGGATCGTTCGGCCTAACTCAAGCCGGTGTACTTTGACCGGTGATTTTCCGTCCGGCCTTATTCCTGCAGCTGTGTTCGGCCGGTGTCCAAACCTTTTGGCCGTAGACGGCCATACTCCCATGTCTGCCCAACAGCCAGTGTCCGTCGGCCAGTCGACCAGCTTGCATTTATACGGCCAGATTGGAGCCGGAGGGGTCCGGCCATTCGAAACTCACTTGTTTGCGGCCGAAGTACGGCCACCGGAGGACAGCCCAGATGCGGTCGTCGGACTACAGCCGGACTAAAGCTGCCGGAAGTTCGGCCATGCTACGGGCATTGAAGTTCAGCCAGAGTACGTTAATTGTACTGGGACCGGTGGGCGACCACATGCATGCAGCGTAAGCAGATGACTAAGTCACGCTGTGCATAAGCACAAACCAACCATTTTGAGTCCACTGTACCCACAGCAAAGTGATCCCGCGCGTAACCACCAGCCGTCCAGCCTTCAGCGCAGCCTTGCTTAATTATCAGCGTCAATTGACAGCAAAATTCATCTACTAGACAGTGCTCACAAATGGTAGTCCATTTAATTGCTGTACGTCTTTTACTGTCGGATACAGAAAATATTTATTTCTTTGCATAGCTGGAATAGTTGTAATGTCCAGGCCTTGATATCTTCTGTGGGGCGGATAACCTATAATACACGGAGTGGAGGAGGGGGGGGGGGCAGAAGGCGCATACTTTAGTGGGTCGAATTTCACAAAGATGAATTCCACCGCGTTTAGCCAATTTCTTTTTTGGACAAAATTCCTCTACACTTTCATGCTATGACTAAATAAACAATTTTTAGAAAAGTTGCTGGGCCAGTTTTGTATTATAAAAAACCGGCGGTAATGCTTTTCCGAAGCGTTTTGGTACTCTAAAAAACACTCAGGATCATTCGTTTTGGTACTCTAAAAAACACTCAGGATCATTCAATATAGTTTCCTTCATACAAAGAGTATGTCCACTTTTTGCCCATTTTCTTGCAAAATTTTCTAATCGATCAACTTTTCTGATGATGTTCACAGGGCTGCTCCTAGGCGAGATCAAACAGGTACTTTCATTTTGAATATGTTTATCATGTTGTTTTAAATAGTTATGTGCACACCACATAAGAGTCCAAAAGAACCTAATTTTTCTCTAATGTTGTACTACGCTAAAAAAGTGGCAGCATCTCCACTCCGTGGATGATGGTGAGAATGCAGAGTACGGGGATTCGAAAGGACATCCAAGTTGCGCCCCGAATGACATCCGGTTTGCGCCCCGACCGTCATTCGATTTGAGCCCTGAGTTGCACGTTTGATTAGTCCCGAAATGAAACTGCAACTCACCGCTCAAACCAAATTTCTCTTGAATTTCGCGTGATGTAGGTGTGCGTACGGATGGACGCGGGCGGACATTGCGCGGTGCTAAGGTACTCCGCAACTAAAACTTCTAGACGCGTTGCAAATGACGCCCTGCTTCAGGTGGCTACAGTTGTCTCCCTGTGTTCACGCAAGGAAAGGCGTAAGACTAGAGTTTCATAATTTGTTTCAAACCAGTAACATAGCAATGGCAGTATTTATACAGCAAACCTTACATGCTGCAACGAATAAAACAATAAATATTTCATTGGTCAAGTTGAAGGCGTAACGTTCTCAACCCGTCGGAAGCGAGCTTTCGGCTCAATGACTTTATTTATTTATTTATTTATTTATTTATTTATTTATTTATTTATTTATTTATTTATTTATTTATTTATTTATTTATTTATTTATTTATTTATTTATTTATTATTTTGTCTATTTGATACCTGCTTCGCCTTTGCATGCATTACAGCAGGGAGATACATAACGCAAAGCATCGAATCTGAGACCAAATAACAAAATAATTGTACAAAGCGCTGTAAAAATCGTCATAAACAGTGGATACAATCATAAGTGGAAGGTAATTACTCTCGTATTGATCTAAGATAAAGTGAATCGCGCAAGGTGACACCTTTAAAGGAAAGATAATAATTTGTTTCAAGCTAGCGGTCCCACTTTGGAATATGTAAAATGGCGCTTGGATATGCTTCTCACCTTCTATTCCAGTTTTCGAATCATAGATATTACGAAAAAAATTCAACTTGAGGTTTCGTCTGTGATCTTTCACGTCTTACCATTTAAGTTTACTATTACTTTCCCTGATGCTACGTTGACAGTGCCAATTACCTCATACCAATCGCACTGACATATTCTGTATGTTTTCGAGCGTATGAACCAGCTCCTTAGGGTAGGGATGAAAACACATTAGTTTGAAAACACACGCGTACTCTAACATTGAGCACACATGAGTGAAATACGGTTGTTCATTTAGGTTAGATAGAGGTTCGCTTAAATTTTGTCTCAGAAAGCCAAAAACACGTTCAGCTGCAACTTTTACGTTTAAAGGTGCCTATTTCACCTGTAACCACTCCTTAAATAAACTCTTAGTTATTTATTTTCCCGGCCGTTCCTAAAGCAGCGAATTTTACGGTATACATATTCAATTGAAATGAAGGTTTTTTTTTGTAAAGGTGACTTTAACAACTTGTTAGCATTCAACGATTTTTCTAAATCAGCACACCAGGATGTCATTAAATTCAAATCATGCTGCAAGTATTCGGAATCACGTTCATTCGCTGTAATCATGTAAACTACAGAGTCATTCGCGGACATTTTGAACAAAGATATCAGGCCAATAGTAATATCAATGTAATAACATTTCATTGAGTATATAGACCGCAATGTACTAACGAGAAGATGATACGGGACACAGTCAAATGCTTTTTGCAGTCCAATGAAATACGGTCAACTACTTTAATTAAGCTTATCTATTGCCAGAGCCGAATCGTGCGTGAACTCAAAGATCTGCGTTGAGAAAGAAAAACATGAAAAATCTGTGTTTGATTGGATGATGTTTAATCAATTGAGTCCTATCCCAAGTGTACTAAGCTCACCTTCAAACACCGCAACTAACTAATATCCAGGATTCGTCATTGAGAAGGCTCGGTTGTTATCGCAAATTGAAAATAAATTTTCTAAATAGGCAGTCAGAGAATCCGACGAAGTAACAGTGCATGGCACGAAGTTGAGCCTACCAATGCACGAGCTTAGCCTATTCTACTTTACCACCAACAAAATAGTGCAATATTGTTTTTCGCAGTATTATTGTGAGAATATTATCCGCAAACATGCGCTTTAGCGCGCTCTTGCGTTTTTTTGGTGAGGAGTCCTTCACATGGCGCCGGTTGAGCTCCTGCGTGGGGGCCGCTTGCTGAAACCCTTTGAGGCCAGTTATTTTGGTGAACCACCGTCATCTCGGGTCGTGCATGTCTGCCGGGTCGATGTCTCCAATGCTCTTCATTTCTTGAGGGGGCGAATAGCCTCGAGCTGATGCGTCGACGAAGCCGGCAGAAGAGGCGTGGTCTCGGTTTTTTCTGGTGAGGCTTAGCTCGCCCGTCGGTGTGGCACAGTCTTCTTGTGGCAATAAATGGCATTCCTGTGGCCTAAAAGTTTCCCTGGTAATGTACGGTGAGTCCTTGCACCTTGCCCGTTCCCCTTGAACACTCATTACTGTTTGACAAACACCCGGGACGATACGCCACATTTTATCCGAGTGTCTACGATATTCGCCGGAAAAAACGAAGCTGCCGGCAGCACTTATAAACCTGGACTCTCGGCGTCCGTTTCCGGGGGAAAAGGATTCTATGTCACCGGCCTTCCCTGCCAGATCAAAAGGCGACTAATGAACATTACGCTTCAAACGGGCAACGAACTAAAACAAAAGACTATAAGCTGTAATGCTCCACTGACAGTCAATGAACGTGAAAGTTTAGTGCTTGAGCGCAGGGCACACCAGTCTGCTCCGACTTTTAGATGCAGAGCATCTCATGCTCGGGGCTGTTTCCCTCCCTCCCTAGTTGTTGACCGCCGTCCGCGCTGTACTGTGCATGCGCGTCGCTTCCGCCCCGTCAGCGTTTGGCCTGACGTCAGGGCAGTCCACTATAAATAAAAAAATAGTTAGGCGGAGCCCGGATTCGAACCCTTGACTCTCTGTCCGCAACAGGAGGTACGTGGCGCTCTTCCCACTGCGCTACAAACCGAGACGGGAGCATGTGGTACGAACGCGCCTGATGTCCTTCACTCATTCAAACTACGTCAATAAGCTAGGGATACAACGAAGGCACGCGAAGCTGAACGTCAACGGAAACGACGAACTGAAAACTTTAGAGGAGGATGTTGAATTTCCCGTGGGAAAGCTGTGGCGGGAAACGCCACGTGCCTTGCAGCTCAACCAGAGAAGAGGACGAAGAGGGCAGGCGGCTGGGTAGGAGCGTGAGCACGCAATAAATACGGGAACCAGGAGGTGTTCCATCAGGTAAAGCTGGTGTCGGTCTCTTCGCTGGCCATACGTTTCTCTACATTTCTATACATTTCTCTGGCTCTACATGGGTCTGCACACTACGTTCCCATTCGAGCTCCGATAAATCAAACAACATAACGACAACACAATGAAACCTTCACAGAACCCCAATGATACCTCGCATCCTTCTCATGGTTCCCCCCAGGAAGATGGTGTAATTATTTTCTTCATTCTTGAATTCAATTTTTGCCTAGTTTCTCGCTCCCAAGTGCACGATGAAAAACTAGGTTCCAGCCAGATTGTCTTCCCTGCCTTTCTTCTACACCCTACTTTCCTTCCTCCCTTCCCTTTGTGGGCTTGTAATGAAGTTTACATTTATACTAAATACACCCATTAGCCGGATCGCAAAAAGGATGTCTCCAAATCATGTTGCTTTGTCTCCGTACATAGAAGAACCATGCAGTCACAAATTTTGTAAGTAGCCAAGTAGGAAAATTCTAGTTTTCTATTTTTATACTTGCTGAAGCCTGTGCATAGTGGGGTCGCACGATTTTGGAACTTCCCTTAATGTAACTGATACTGCCATATAACCGGTCATTCCATAGGTTTGGAGTGATTTTTTGGGTAGAGAGGAGTTTTGTTAGGAGGCGATGAATCGGTATGATGTACATAAAGGCAACCAGTCATCCCTTTTCCAGGGGGGATGGAGGGGAACAACTGTACAACCTGAGAGTGTTGTCCAACCTACCCATTTAATGCTCGGTGACAGGTTTATCGTATTTCTCCGAAAGTGTTCCGACGACTCGGTTTGAGGACCTTTTCATCGTCATTCACATGACAGGAGCGGGTAAGGGTAAAGGTCAACGGGAGAGGCCTCCGTCCTGCAGTCAACCTAACTTATTAGATGCGAAGCATCTCGTGTTCGAAGCCTTTTCCCTCCCTTCCTTGTTGTTGTCCGCCGTCCGCACTGCACCACGCATGCGCGTCTCTTCAGCCCCATCAGCGTTTGGCCTGGCGTCAGCACAGTCCGCTATAAAAAAAAATTACACCATCTTCCCGTGGGGAACCATGAGGAGGATGCGAAGCATCAAAGGGGTTACGTGTGTGTAGGTTCCATTGTGTTGCCGTTGTGTCGTTTCATTTTTCGCAACATGAATGGGAACGTAGTGTGAGCGCCCATGTAGAGACAGAGAAATGTATAGAAATGTAGAGACAGCGAAGAGACCGACACCCGCGTTACCTGATCGAACACCTCCTGGTCCTCGTCTTTCTTAACTGCGTGCTCACGCTCCAACCCCGCTGCCCGCCCGTTTCGTCCTCTTCTCTCGTTGAGCTGCAAGGCGCGTAGTGCATCCCGCCACAGCTTTCCCACGGGAAATTCAACATCTCCTCTAAAGTTTTCAGTTCGTCGTTTACGTTGACGTTCAGCTTCGCGTGCCTTCGTTGTATCAGTAGCTTCTTGACGTAGTTTGAATGAGTTAAGGACATCAGGCACGGTCGTACCACATGCTCCCGTCTCGGTTTGTAGCGCAGTGGGAAGAGCGCCACATACCTCCCGTTGCGGACAGAGAGTCGTACGTTTGAAACCGGGCGCCGCCTAACTATTTCTTTTTGTAGTGAACTGCGCTGACGTCAGCCCAAACGCTGACGGGGGCTGAAGAGACGTGCATGTGCAGTAGAGTGTGGATGGCGGACAACAATGATGCAGGGAGCGACATAGCCCCGAGCATGAGATGCTTCGCATCTAAAAGAAATAGTTAGGCCGCGCCCGGTTTCGAATCCACGAATCTCTTGCCGAAACGAGAGGTACAGTCGGGGACTTCATTTTACAGACCACACGAGCGCGTGGAAAAAGCCCCCGATGCGCGCTCTGGAGGCCCGGCGACTGTTGTCAAGACCGGCGCGGCGCGCATGCGCGTCCTGTTTCACTCGCAGGCACGCCAATTTTCTCGCTTCCTACAGCGGTGCTGCAATGGTCCCTCAAGGACCGCATAGCGACGCCTTTGTAGCATTCCTTTCTTCCCGATGGCACATTTGGGGCCTAACGGGACGATTGCGAGAGCTTTGGCGGAAGTGCTCCTCGCGTCCTGATAAACACTTGCGCGTAATGTTTTATTTGTTTGTTTTTGTGCTACCGGCGACGAAATGCCAGCTATATGAATAGCGAACCTTTAATCCCCTTGTTTATTATGTAATTTCGCCACTGAACATATATTAAAGCTCGCTCTCCGCTGCCCATAAAGTAGGCGATTTTCAATATTTACAAAAGAAATCCCCTGTTTTATTTTAATGTCTACTTTCTTTCTTAAAAATGATTGAAAGACATACCCATTTAAATTGTCTCTTCGTTCTGCGCGTCGGCATTATTCAAAACGGCACCTGGGGTTCCCATCGAAGAACGCCATAACATTACTCCCTACTTTTCGCCGTAATATTAATTGCAATTTAGGGCCTTCCGAATGTTTTTGTCACTAATGAACGGGTGTTTAACCACTGAAAACAATCAGCTTGTCCTCCTGTGTCGTTGTTGACCTTGTCCCGCCGCTTCGCTGGGAACCTGCATATTGGCCAGTTTCTGATGGAGGTGAACAACGAAAATGCTCCAGTGTGTTGGGGATTTCGGCGCATGTTACACATTCCAAGGTAATCAAAATTATTCCTTAGCTTTCAAGGACGGCGCGCCTTATCGGCTGTGTAGCATCGACGCGTTAAAACCTCATAATCAATCAACGCAAGCCGACCTTAAAGAATGGCTCCGGCCTTGGAGCAATTCGTCCCCGTAGGCGTGAATTCCTCGGCTAACCGCATCTCTTGTCCTATTAGAAAGCCGGCTAATGTCCCCTTGAAAAACAGCTTCTCGAAAGTAGCGAATAATTTTCCGGCATTCAATGGGTGCCCGAGGTGCCATTTTTACGAATGCGACGGGCAGAGGAACAGACAATTTATGTGAGTACGTATTTATATCATTTTTAAGTGATAAAGTAGGCGGTAAAAACGCCGAAATAATTTCTTTTATATAACTTCCAAATCGCCAGCTTTATGGGCAGCGGAGAGCGATCTGGAATATATGTTCAGGGGCCAAATTACACAATAAACAAGGGGAATAAAGGTTCGCTATTCATATAGCTGGCATTTCGTCGCCGGTAGCGCGGTACCGTGAGACTGTGCTTCGTACGCGCTTCGTTCGGGGACGCCCTTCGCGAGACGGTAGACTCATCGTCTATAAGCGATAAAGCACAAAACAAACCAATAAAACATTACTCGCAAGTGTTTATCACGAAGCGAGGACACTTGCGCCAAGGCCCTCGCAATCGTCACGCTAGGCCCCAAATGTGCCATCGGGAAGAAAGGAATGCTACAAAGGCGTCGCTATGGGACCATTGCAGCACCGCTGCAGGAAGCGAGAAAATCGGCGTGCCTGCGGGTGAAGCAGGACTCGCATGCGCGCCGCGCCGGTCTCGACAACAGGCACAGGGCCTCCAGAGCGCGCATCGGTGGTCTGCAAAATTAGGTCCCCGACTGTACGTGGCGCTCTTCCCGCTGCGCTAAAACCAAGACGGGAGCATGTGCTACGACGGCGCCATATGTCCTTCACTCCTTCAAACTACGTCAAGAAGCTACTGATACAACGAAAGCACGCGAAGCTGAACGTCAACGCAAACGACGAACTTAAAACTTTAGAGGAGGATGTCGAATTTCCCGTGGGAAAGCTGTGGCGGGATGCGCCACGCGCCTTGCAGCTCAACCAGAGAATAGGACGAAGAGGGCAGGCAGCTGGGTAGGAGCGTGAGCACGCAATAAATAGGAGAACCAGGAGGTGTTCCATCAGGTAAAGCGGGTGTCGGTCTCTTCGCTGTCTCTACGTTTCTCTACATTTCTATACGTTTCTCGGGTTCTACATGGCAGGACGTGGCAAACGGCAAGGTGCACTGCACGTGTTTAAGCAACCCGTCCCACTTGAGCTTTTTATCCATTTTCTGCGCGCGGATGTTGTTATCGGTGAGGCGTGCCCGCACACGTTTTGAAAATTATCGCCCTTTAAAGTTTAGGGCACGGAGCTAGATGGTTAGAGTACTTACTTCAGGGGTTTATCCGACCGATCAGATCTTGTGCTCTACTATCGCTGCGAGGTGCTATTGATAAATAATCCGTACATCGTGCGCGCACAGCTCTACCCTCGTTATGTTTGGGCCGGGCGGAGTCGCTCCGAAGTCCAGCCATTCGGCCACGAAGACAGCTCGAGACAGTTTTGTAGAGACAGAGAGACTAAACATATTTATTGCTTCTTAGTAAAGAGTCTTTAGGGTGGCCTCCTCGTTCCAGGACTCCATTGGCACGGGCCGCGTCTTCTGCCCTCTCCACCAACTTGCGCTGGACGTTCAAGGAAGAGCTGGCCAAGGCGCTTTCCCAAAATAAAAAAGACAACCCCAGCCACGCCGTGCATCGACTCTCATTTATTGCACATCTGGGAAGCGAGGACAGCTGTTGGAAGCAAGTGTGCATTTTACGCGAGGTTGCTGCGCCGCGTGAGCGAAAAAAATATGGACGTGATCGCCATACGATCTGACATGACGGCTGCCGCTTGCGGGACACACAGCCGGGCAGCCGCCCCTGGCGCCATATTTCAAAGGGCATTTCGCGGCCGGCGTGAAGTCTGGTGTATTGTGTAGACGGGCACAACAGCTGCTGGAACGGTGAAAAGCATTTCTCGCACGGTCGGTGACAAATAATATAAGTGAAAGCCAGCCTACTCAGTCAAAGAACCGTTCTCGTGGTCAGCCATGTATTGGCGACGTAAAAGCTACTGTTGCCAGGCAACACAGACGCCGAACTCTTATATTCTGAGGCGATGTTTACGCCACCAAGAATTAGAAGAGAAGCAGGAGAGAGAAATGCCAGCTTCCTTTGCGGATTTCTCAGGAAATGACGCACCGGTGGTAGTCGAACAAAAGCTGAGTGCTACGAAAAGTATGATGTTTCAGTTAAGACAATACTTCATTCATCCTTTATTTCCGCTTTAAATAGTCGAAATTAATCCGGAGCCCATGACTACGGCTCGCATGATATCAACGGTGTGGCTGCGACTCGTAAGTTGCGGGAAATATACTTTTAACGTCGTTTCGGGGAGGGGGGGGAAAACGGAGTTTAGTGCGATGGCGTTAGGTGAGGGCGCGGCTGACAACCCTGCCTGCCGAGCCAGCTACATTCTGGTCGTAGAACGAACTTCAGGGCGAAACCGGAACACCAGTCAAAAATGCGCATCGTTTCTTCCCTCTGCCCGAAGGTATGATAGCCCTTCTTTACACAGTTAACGTTCCGCTACGCCATATTTCAGCTTCAGGCGAGCCCTCCTGTCTCCTTGATTCGTAGCTTCCGGGTGGCAGCGATAACGCATTTATGTGGACACTTTATGAGCACGTCTGATAGCGGACGGCTAGCAACCACGGGAATATAAAAAAATGAGCCTAATAACGCTAAAGCGTTCCAGCCGAATACTTCAGATCACTTAGAAACTCTTCTGACGGCGATGTGCTCCACCGCGAGCTCGGAAATTTTCGCTAGAGATCTCGTACATTCCTTCAGACTCTAACAAGGGCAAAAACGCTTTCTTAAGTATAGGGGGAGATTTTTACACCCAGCTAGTCAACCCAGCGAACGTTATATGCTCTGACAGCTGGTACACACACACTACACTACACGGCACACATCTCTTTCACCCATCGGATCAACTAGGCTACAAAATGACTGCACAAAGCATGCCGGCGTGGACTTACAAATTTTCTGGCACGTTACAAAATTATCTCGAGAAATCGTACGACGCTGTAACACATTTTAAAAGTTGCACATCTAAAATATAAAATTTGTTTGGGACAGCCCCATTTCCTGCCACTGCCGTTGGCAAGCTTCCAGGGCAAATGACGTTAGCGCGGCATCGACGCCGGAGACGTCAGAGGCCCTGAAGGCCACGCCGCTAGTATAAAGGAGACGAAACCGAATGACGGGCCTCGGAAGGATCACTCACTCTAGTGCCGCGTCAAGATGGGCTGCTTCTGAACTGCCGAACGCAATCATTGGGTGCAAAAGACGGGTTTCACTTTGTGCCACTTATGTGAAGGCACAGATGACAGCAGCCATCAACTACTTTGCGAGGGCCATTCCCTAGACAGCCTTCGTGACGCCATGGTCTATACAATGTTATTAAACACGACTCCCACATACGACATCACAAGAATACCTCTTGCCAAGTGGATATGACGACACACGCCTCAAAGTGGCCTCCCTTGTTTTGAAATTCGTCAGAGGTCTCTATGACATCCTCCAGCCCACATGTTCTCCCCAACCAATGCTGGGAATTTCCACTCCTAGAGATCACGCCACCATTTTGTTATCCTAGCCGAAGCTAGCGCAGTTGTTGAGCAGGACGTTTATATTCGTAGAGCCATTTTTAAATAATAAATCTGGCGGCTACGTTCATACTTGTAAACATTGTTGCGCAAAAACAAAACATTGCGCCTATCTAAGGCAACACATCAACACATAAGTGATAATTGAATTGTTTATTTAAGAAAACATCGGTACGTGACATTTCCGATGGCCAAAGTAGAAAACGCACCACCGGAATACTGGTGGCTCCACCTGACAGTGGCTCTGGGCGCTCAGGTATGTGTGTTACCGGTGGCCACTACCAGCTGCCGGTATCTGTGACGCCAGAATTATCCGCACACGTTTTCTTCTAATGCCGTATGCATAGATTCTGTGCGGGGTGCACATAGCTTGTTAGAAGACGGTGCCGAATCACAAGGTTTTTCCACATTTTAGCTACAAGGCACAATGGTCGTGCAGTACCTGTCTATCTCTCCGTCAGACCAGTGTATTTCAATGACATCTGCAACGACTCTAGCGGATACACGGCCATTTTTTGCGAGGACTTCGCAATACAAAGTTTCCTTCCTTGCGTGAAGAAGTTCAACAGGAACTGTGGACTTCAACGCCCCCGTAACATCGTGGAAGCGCTGACCATTTCCTCCGCAACAGCTGTAATTCGTGCCTGGCCGCCTGCAACACTTTGTGAGGAGGCCACGTCGTTCCGCAATCCACTGTCAACCGCCTGTTCAAACACCATTCCTCTTAGTCGGCTCAGTCACACAACGGGACAAATTACCCACATGATCCGAAGAACAACCACCAAAGCGAAGGGAATGAAGGAGGCTGACACCCTTCGTCTGGTAGAGGCCTTCGTCATCTCACGCATTACCTACGCCATTTCCTATGCTATATTAAGCAAGGGCGACTTGGCCAAGATTGACACCATGATCCGGAAAGCCTATAAGCATGCTCTGAGGCTCCCTATTAGTACCTCGACCGACAGGCTTCTGAAATTGGGCCTACATAACACGGCTGCCGAACTAGTCGAGGCCCACCTCGCCAGCCAGCGTCTGCGACTAAGCACGACGCCCTGCGGGAGGAGTCTCCTCACCAGACTGGGAATGGCGTCCCCCGAAGAAAGATTCCAGCAATTACGCGACATACCTCCGAAAATAAGAATAAACATTGACGTTGCACCTATACCCCGTAAGATGGACCCTACTCACCACGCAGGGAGAAGAGAATCAAGAGCACGCACTCTCGACAAACTACACAGGGACCGAGACCGCACGGTTTACACCGACGCCGCCGACTACGCCAGAAGGGGAGCCATGACCGCCGTGGTTACTTCAACAGAGAACAACCTCACCAGCATCACCTTGCCCTTCACAACCACTACCCAGGCAGAGCAAGCGGCCATTGCTCTGGCCATCTCCCAGACAAATGCGGATACCGTTATCAGGAACTCGCAACAGGCTTGCCGAAACTTCCTTCGTGGTAGAATTTCCAAGACGCCTGTGGACATCTTGCGGCAAAAGCCACCCGAAAGAAAAGTGAAGATTGTTTGGACGCCAGCCCACTCAACCCTCAAGGGCAACACGACCGCCCATGACATCGCCCGAGATCTATCCCGCCAGGTGACACGAGGGTGTAGGTTAGAGACTGCGTGTCGTTTGGTTACGTACCAAGACATACCGGGGTACTATAAGTGCCAAAGAATGATCTATCCCCCCGGTCATGAATCCCTAACCAAACAGCAGGAGCCCTGCCTCCGGCTCCTCCAAACAAATACGTTTCCTCATCCGTCAAAACTTCACTTGCTCCATCCCACTCAGTACTTCCAGCTGTGCAAATTTTGCGCTTCCCGGGGCATCCTGTACCATGTAGTATGGAAGTGTTCGGCAAACCCCAAAATTCCAAGAATCGCGCACCCTTCGCGTGAGCAGTGGGAGAAGGAGCTGTCCAGCTCCGGTCTCGATTCCCAGCTTAGGCTGGTGGAAAGGGCCGTAGCGGCAGGGGTCTCCAATGGAGTACTGGAATGAGGGCCCCACACCACATTACGATGCTCCCAATAAAGGTTATCCTCCGACTGCCTGCACTGCCACACACGAAGCCAGGTAACACCGATGTGTGAAATTCACCCCCATCCCCCACGCCATCCACAGCGCTACCTAACACCAGGCCGGCTATATCTACCCCCTGTTCTGGTACAGAAACAATTTAGCCTGCAAGGTTGCTCCGTCTAATCACCGCACCCCTTGCCCGTCGAACGACCAAGTTAGGTCGATGCGTACCTATCTCACACTACCCGTGGCCCAGCGCGCATCAGCGGGTAGCCGTGGCCCTATCGTTACGTTGCCCATCCGAGACACCGCAGTAACGCCGACATCCCATGTGGAAGGTCCCCAGAGAAGGCATGGAAGCTAAAAACCACAGCTTTCGGCGGTGAAGTTGAACTAGAACGCAAGGACGCCCCGAAATCCAAGATTCAGGACGCACCCACAGCCCGACGCCACATATAGGCTCAGGTCCCCTCCCAATAGGACTGCAACCAAACGCCACAGCGCCCACCAAGCCCGCTATTAACAAGATGACGACCACAATCAACGCGAACCACTTCTGACCCTACGACAAAACTCAACAACAATGACGGCAGACGTACAGATTTACTCCTCGGCTTTCATGTAGTCGCCCTGATTGAGACGGGAGACGACTTTTGCCTAGTTGGCCCACCATTCTCATTGGTGGTTGCAAAGTTAAAAGTTGTACTTCAAATGCAACGTGAATCTGGCATGTCGCCATAAATGCCCCAGCATACCCCGCGGCGTTCCTAACTTTCCCCAACTGCTTCCGTAACTGTATCCTAGTAGTGAAATTTCTGGCACCTGCAGCCGATGTTATTAACACTTTCTGGTGACAAGCCACGATGCCGACATCAATACCTAAAGACACTCCGGTCTAAGGGTCTTTGTTGACGTGGAAGCTTGATGAGCGTCGTCTAGGTTGAAAATGTCATTTTGGACGCAGAAGCTACGGTGGAGAGCAGCCACGGCTGCGTTTTTCACCACGGCGTCCCTATAGCAAAAGTCGTTCCGAGCTTGAAGCAAAGGAAATAGCAAGTTCTGGCCACAGAAATTGATGGGGAGTATCATCGCTTAAATATTTGCGTTTCCACTGCATTCTCCGAATAGATTGAAAAAGCCAGAGACGCGATTTCAGGTGCTAGCACAAGCCCGACGGCGCCTCCACGCCTTAGCATATCTAAGTGACTGTAGGAATATTATAAGAAAAAATATCAAGAATCGAAGGAAGTGCTACCCTGCTATATGGCTGCTTTTCGTCTACTTCTCAGTTACATCAGCTAACCATAGTGAAGCACCGACTATCAATCATAATGAAGGCCGACCTACGTCAGTCACTGCACCGGGTGTCTTCATACGATGCAATGCTATCCAGAGGAAGGTGAAAAACATGGTCGGCTACCATACCTTACAAGTTTCGAAGAGTCCCTGGGTGGGCCCACTTGTTCTCGTGGAGGAAAGAAACGGCACACTGGTGTACCCCTTCAATACTTAGACATAGGAGAGACCACACGACACAAAGCGCAAATATCAGCACATTTTATTATGAAAATATTACCTTTTTATCGTCCTTAACAGACTGATTACAAACATACACATCAATTTTATTCAGAACATTTCGGACAGTTGAGGAAACTGAGGCAACGTAATATCGTTGTTCTATAAATTAAATAGGGTGTGCACCATACAAAAAGAAGTAAAGGAAACGAGGGTGCCGCTTCAAACTCGTTTTAGTTACCTGGGGAGCCCTGGCTCGGGTAAGAAAGCACAGCAAGAAACAAACTCGGCAATATCCGAGAAAACAGCGGATCTTGCTATACAACCACCATCCTGATACGCGACCGTAAGAAAAGCAACCATAACCTTTAAAGTGCAACGTTTTAGAATACTCGTACAGAATACCGCGTGGATTTATGCATTCATCAGAAACACAGGCCGTCGCCGGATTACGCAACTGCTGAATTAGAAAACCAGAATACAGAAATTACATAATCATTTACATGGGCTCATCATGTGATGACGTTGCGTTAAGTGTTTCTTTCTCCCTTTAACAAGAATCAAACATCCCCCCCCCGCTCCAAAGTATATCTCCCTGTAGCAAAAAGAATGACATAAAACAGTCTCTTTCGCTGCACTTATCTAAAACGTGATTCTCGAATAAAAAAAAAACGCCGCCAAAATCGTCGAACAGAATAAAAAGAAGAGTGTTTTCTGGTGGTTTAATTATTTTGATTGAGTTGATACAGAAACAGATCCCATTTTGTGGAGTCCCTATATTGTAGAAGGCCGTTCGCACGTGTGGCCTTCTTATACTACATATACTACTACAGAACACAGTAAGTAGAATGTGTTCGAAATGTAGTATGCAGAATTCTTTTGTCGTGTGGCGCGAGCTACGTGGGACAGACGGGCAGATTCCTCAATGAGCGTCTGCGGGAGCATACCAATAATGTGCGTAATGGAAAGGAAGGTTTTTTGGCACATGTCAGCAAATGTAGGCGCTGCACTGCGTTGCACTGTAGTTCCCTGGCACTACAGTAGTCAAGATAATTAAGGTAAAGCAAGCGCACCTAATCAGTGAGGCAGCTGAGATAGCTCGTTAAAGAAGCGATTGTGTTAGCAAACCGTCGGTCGCATTATCTGACCGTGAATTACATTTCCTGCAATGTGATGCCATACGCGACAGGACACTGTGATGGTCAAGATGTTTGGCGCGTGCTGGGTGTACTCGCTCTTTCTTTGCCAGTTTTTAATTTCCATTCATTTTTTCGTTGTTTTGTTTTTTCATCTTTTAGTTTTCCTGCTAAGGCCAAGCATATATATTTGCAGTCATGTTTATAAAGGATGAGTTGTAAGTGAGCGCTCGTCCGTTTGTATTCTTCCCCTCCAGTGTGTTTCTGCTGCGCTACATTTGATCATTCTTCGAGCACGGTTTTTGTTTTTCGTTGTCATTTGCAGCTTTTGCTCTTTTCATGTCGGTAACCATCTTTTCTACTTCCTGTTGTCCCAGCAAACCACGTTACGTGCTGTAGATATCCTGGAGATGTCAGCAATCGACGTTGCAGATGTCCAGGAGACGTCCCGTTGGGGTCGAACTTACATATGCTCAACGTTCCTACAACTGCAAAAAACCCGTCTAAATCACACGAAGGATGACGTCTAGTAGACCTCTCATGGTACTTTTATATGCTGTTTACGGGATGTTACCATAGTGGTACAGCTTATGGATATTGTAGTGGTACGCATGCCAGACGTATTGGTATGTCTACTCTACATTGTTTTGCTCTCTTTGGCACATACATTACTTTGTTAAATCCCCATCTAGTCTACGTTAGTCTGACATTGTTGAGATGAACCTGTATGCATTAAATTTACATTCTTTATACATTATTTAGGAGCTTGGCCAGCCCTCTTTGTGAGGTTGCCTACGTGTCGTGGGCACTTGTACTTCAAATACATGTCTTCATTCAGCACTGTTTATTGCTACTTGGTGCCTGGTTGCTAGAGTAATGTGATTCTAGTTTTGAAGTGGTGTATACTGCATGAAGTCTCGTGAAGAGCCAAGCTGACCAAAAACTCCGTGCAGAAGCACACATATCACAGCTCCAAACAAGAAATTTTGCATCGAAAACAAGTGGCACTAAGTAACAGCAAACCAGCCCTGATCAGCACAAGTGCCCTTGAAACTAAGGCAACCTCACCGGTGTCATCGCATTCCAGGTTCGGACCACACAGCACAGCTGTACTGGCCTTCTGTAAATAAACTATCAGAGAAACAATTAAAAACTAATTAAAATTGTGGTCTTGCCAAGCTAGCTGTAAATAAGTAGAGCTGGGCCGAAAGAAAGCTTTCAAAGTACACGTTAAACACAAAAGAATTCATGTAAAACAGTTTATATTGACTCCAAAAGTATGCAATATGCTTTTGCAACACAACACTTTAGTTTTGATGCCTATCTGCTTTGAATTAAAGGGTACAGATTTTATAATAACAAGAAAAGCACAAATTTGCGTGACATTAAATAATTCACAGACAGCAGAAAGATTGCCAAAAAATAGGAAAGGAAGCAAACATGTCAACCCAGGTTACAAAAACATGACAGTTATGCGACTTGAAATATCTCACACTAAGTGAAATGGTTAGAAAACAACGCAAAAAAAGTGTGGAACCACAGAAATGATTGAATGGTACGTGGTCACAAAAGCAAGACGGATTATTGTCACTCTAACTAATTCACAGCTAGTAAAAAAAATGAGGAACAATAAAATAAGAGCAGGTTGGAAACAAAAAAGTGGTTGAGTGGTAATTGTGAGCGCCGTATAATATAAGTGACTTTAAATAAACTCACATTTGGGGAAATGGTTATGAACACAAGAACAAACGTGCATATACAGAAATAATTGTACGGTGGTTACAAGAGCCGTATAAATTTACGTGACTAAATATTTACACCTAGTGAAATGGCAGGACAACAAAAAAACTTTGGAAACAAATAAATTATTGAGTAGTGGTTAGGAATACAGCACAAAGTTACACTACTTCAATACTTTACACAAAGTGATATGCCTTGGAAACAAAATAAAACGGGGAAACTCAGTTACGACAACAACATAACTCACACCTAGTGATATGATTGAGGAACAATAAAAGAAAATAAAAATGCTTGGAAGCACAGAAATGATGATTACATGGTCATTACAAGAACAGCAGAAATTTACACTTTAAATATTTCACGCCTTGTAAAATGGTATGAGACCAATAAAACAATAAAGAGCTTAGAAACACAGAAATGATAGAATGGTGGTTAGCTTCAATATTTCACACGAAGTAAAATGCTTCAAAAACAATGCAAGAAAAAAATGCGCACACACAGAAATGATTGAATGGTAGATACAAGAGAAATTTACATAACTAAAAATTCACACCTAGTGAAATTTTTGAAAACAAGAACACAAAAAAATCTTGGAGGCACAGAGTGATTGCATAATGGTTAAAAGAACAGTTTAAATGTGAATTTAAATAATAGAGAAATGATTGGGGAACAATAAAGCAAAAAAGCTGAGAAACACAAATGATTGAATGGTGGTTACGAGTACACTCCAAATTTATACAAAATCCTACCTAGTTTAATGATGTGGAAGAGTAGAAAAAGGTGCATATATATAAATGAATGAACCGTGATTGCAAAAAGAGCACAAATTTACGTGACTAGTTCCTGTCTAGTGAATTGTTTGGGGCACCATGAAAAAAAATGTACACACAGATATGATGGTGGCTTGTCTTGGGCTATCTAGTCTTGGGCTGTCTTGGCTTGGGCTGTCTTGGCTTGAGCTGTCTTAGCTTGAGATGTCTTGGCTTGTCTTAAGGGGGCTGTCTCGTCACACTGAAGCTTGTGCTTGAAATGTGAAAGTAAAATAAATGGCCCCTTTCTTAAATGAATGCAACATTGATCAATGCAACGAATTGATCAACAGCTCAAAGTGATGGTCCAATTCGTTCTCGCGCTACAAACAACTAGCCTCCTGGTTAGCTCAGTTGGTAGAGCAACTGCTCCGGTCAAGCGGTGGTGCCAAGTTCACATCCTCGACCAGGACGAATTTTTCTTCAACTGTGAAGTTTCTGAGGAATCTGTATAGCTTTCCCTTGTCGCCGTACACTGCATTGAGGTGGATGCCAAACTTTCCTTCGCAGAAACTTACTCCACCTTGGGGATTTTCCCTAAATCTGGTCGATTGTGGAAATGTGCTAGGAGAAAAAATGGCTCCAATCCACGGTGTGAGGGTGATTGGAAAGCCAAGCTTTAAACGACACCCAAAACAATTGCCCATCTGACCTCACTTGAATTCAGACACGTGGCTGTACAAAGAGTGAAACCAGAGATTCTGCCAGCCATTACTCGGAATTTTCGAAGGCGGCGTCCCGAACTCAGCAGCAGCAACGGTCAAGGCCGGGCTAAAGTGGCGCCGTCCGCCGCCGCTTTAGCCCGGCCGTGAGTCGGGAGAAAGAAGACGGAAAGGAGAGTCTTTCGAAGGGTGCGACAACAGAACCTAGCCATCCTGATGCGCTAGCTAGGGGCTACACCACCGCACACAACAAGCGCAGACACGGAAACAATTTGTCACCTGAGCTTAGTGATTCCAATTTATACCGATGTAAACTATAGTTAGTTTAGTAAGTTTGAGAATTGCGAGAAGGCTGAGGAAACTTTTATAACCTCTATTTATCAGAACCAGTTGCTGCTTTTGCCTTTCGTACTACCTCTTAGAACACAACCAAACTGGTATTCAGCAATAGAGAAAACGCAGTCCTATTCTCCCATTCGTGGCAAGCAGTGCGCAAAAGGTGGTGTTTTTATAGCAGCCAGATGTTTGTATGTGGTCTCTACATTTTGTTTTTCACCCTGCAAACCAATCCTTAATGCATCTTTGCCGTACGACCACTTAATTCAGCCGGGTAAAGGTTACCCAGGAGATGCTGTCGAACAAGCTATTCAAGCTGTGCAAAAGAAGTGTGCAATGGACGCAAAGCTGCACCAAAACAGGCGAAAAACAACTGTCACTAAAGCAGATGACAAAGCGATATAAAGCCATACCAGCCACCTCCGTGCGGGAATGCTGGGTAAATTCGCCGCGCCATCTACAGTGTGCTCTGTGAGTGAAACCCTCCGCAACCCCCTTTTCCTCCGCTGCGTTGGGAGTTTATTGTCCCGCAAGCCGCGAAAGAACCGTTGGCTAGTAGAGCTAGAAAGCCTTGCTTTAAAATCCTTACCTTTTGTGACGCAAGCCTGTGCCTGGCAGGAGCATGACGCAGCCATTCCCGTATAGCTGCTTCAAATTCATAGTCAGTTGCACCATGCGAAGACTTCACAGCAGCTGTGCAAAAAGATACATTAGTGCTCATTAGTGCCACAGCAAAATCAAAATCTTCACTTACAGTTGAAACATCACCCTGGAAATTTCTAAGATCATCAAATTATTGTATAAACCACAAATTGACCACATGACCACATTATAGCCACACTTTTAAAAGGGCCATTAACCCTAAGATTCGTTCCATTTACAATAACTAGTCTCCGGTGACTCATTCAGCTCTATTTTAGCCACAATGCACCTTTTTGAAAAGACAAAATGCAAGCAATATTGAAGAACTTTTAAATTTGGGGCTACACGCCGTCAGCATTGAAAAGACGGGGGACACATTAAGAACGTATGAGTGTGTTAACTGCCCATTATCATAAAATTGACATGCTCAAACCCGCCCCAGTCCAATGCGCAGAAATGTGCCTTGGTGCTGGCTTGGGCTGGCCCCTATTGCACAAACACGATTCCCTGACGTCACAACAAAATTGCTGGAGAGTGGTTTTGTTGTGACTGGGCAGCGATCCCCAGCATACACGGAGAATCCCACTTTAGAAACACTATGAAAATCTTGCAGGAAGGACTCCAAGCACTCCAACAAAAATTGCAAAATGGCGTCCTGACTTGCTTGCAAGCTTTATGGCTTTTACTGGCTTGAAGCATGCAGCTAGTGCTGGCTTAGATCGATCACATGGTCGAAGGCAGAGTTACTCAATATAGACAGTTGCGAAACTCCGCTTCAGAATCCGGGCGGCGCTAGCCCCCCCACTCCGTGGAAGCTGAGGGGCAAGTCGACGCGCGCGGCACCTAGGAGATGAAAACGGAACTTTGCTAAACTATTATTATTCAAAATTCTTCTGTAAAATAACGATTGCTTTTTAAATTAAAACACAATAATTACGTAAAATTTACTTGTGTTTTTGCGGCTTTTCTTTTTATGACTTACGGCAGCAGCCGCAAGCACTTGAGTACTGCTTCAACGTCCTGCCGACAGACGACAGGCTAGTCAACTTGCCCCGTGCTTGCCCCGGCGCAGGGGGGCAACCGAAGACCGGCTTTCGATACATGGGGCCTATGGGGAGTTTCGCAACTGTCTATATCCAGTAACTCTGGTCGAAGGCATCTGCTGCCATGGCTTCTACTGTATCGCGAGCTATTCAGCACACTTGCAGTTGCCAAAACTCTGTAATTACAGGGGCTCTTCGATTTACAGTCTCAGGCTCACTGCGGGCTCCCCGAGAAGCAGCCCGGCATTCGATTTTCCCATCTATTCCTATAGCTTCGGGAAATTCTTAAACTACCCGCGGACTATCCGCGGTGAGTCCGAGACTGTTAATCGAAGAGCACTTGGGCAGCAATCCCCGAAGCCATGGTGGCAGCATCCTCCCGAAAGTGCTGCATTTCTATTGCTCTTGATGGCACTGAGAACGCTGCCCTCTTCAAGTGCGGAGGTTGGAGAACTCTGATACCACTTCTGAGGACAGCAGTTTCTGAGTGTCCATGTCGTCTCCCGCTGAATAAATATCTTCGTGCGCAGATAATTCATGAAAACTTGGTGTCTGCTTTGCTGAAAGGTAAGGAATTTAATTGTCTTCCTTCCTTCGCTTCATATCAGCAGAAATATACTTTTTTTGACCCTCCAAAGTGCACCTTCGCCTTATAATTGAATACATACGGTAATTGCCCAGTCATTTTTTTTTGGAGCTGGCTTTGGTTAAAGGTGTGCAAACAAGATTCTGTGACATCACAGCGACATCTCCAGGAAGTGGCTCGGGTGTCAGCACTGCGTCACCTGCTTTTCCTTAGTATGCAGATTATTTGTTTCAGGCCTGCGATAAAATTGGCATTATTGTTATCGGCCCAAAGAACAAAAGAACAAAACTTGTATTTTGTCTTCATGGTTCCTTTAAAGCATTCTTAGCAGCCAAGACCTCCCTAGATGGGCTGATTGATGAGCTGTACGGTTACTACTGGGGAATACAGTTCATGGCTACTTTCACTAATCATGCTTGCCAACCTATAGACCGATTATATTATAGTCCCCTTTTTTGCATGTTTTTTTAAACTGTTTTGACCCGGAGTTCTCATCTAGTAAGTAGTAACAAGCTGCAACGACCAGCATCACCTTGTCATTGCTGCCAGTAGTCTGTTGCTGAGCCTTGCAAGCTGAGCAACATCGCCATTTTCTACTGCATGTTGGAGATGCTTGGCAATGTCACCTTTCCTCATTGATAAAGCAGAGTGCTGCATACTGAGCTATGCTTTTCGTGCAATGTTTACTCAAAGTACAATACTGCATTCAACACAATGCAGACCTGTTCATAGTTCAATCAAGGTATCCCACTGAATAAAGGAAGCGAACTGTGTGGTAATATCAACCATCCTGATTTGTATGCCTTAAAAACTTTGCTGAAAACCAAAAATAGTAATATTCACTGGCATCATCACATCCCAAGCCAGTTTCATCAGGACCACAGTGGATATAAACTACAGAACATTTTGTAAGCAAGAGGTTAAGCCTTTGCGGTTCATTGTCTGGCCCGGCCCGATAACCGACAACTCAACATAGCCACAGTGGTCCCCTGTCGGGCTTGCCCGGCTTTGGAGTCTGAGGTTAAACTTCGTGGGCTTCCTCATTGCAATGTGCCCATATTCTTCTCTTTCTAGAGGAAGAAGTGAAGTTTGTTGAAGTTTTCTCATTCTGCCTTGTTCAGAACAGGCCATCTGGATTCTAGAGCGTTTTCACTTGAACGCTGTTTTCTCAGAAGCCGGACCGTTTCCTCATCACATGCGTTCTATAGTGGCGCACTAAGTTAAAGTAAGGATGACGTCAGTAATGAAGCATCAGTTATTGATGACAGGGATTCTTGCACAGTTTGCGTTCTTTTTTGCGGTGCCCGAAACTGCCAAAATGGTTGCAGACCATAACAGTGGGAAAGTGGGTAAAAATTCTGTGCTGCAAAGGCTCAGACAAATTTAATACCTCTTCTAGCAATAAAAAGTAATAAGCTGCCGGTTGTCAACAAAGCTGATATTTGCACAGTATGTGACTGACAATAGAAATCGGGGCGCTATACATTGTCTGGTGAAGGAATTTGATGTCTGCATTAACATGAAGATATCAACTTACACGCAATGCAAGTTGCCAGTCGCAGCTGGGAAAAGGAGTGTTTCCCCTTTTTGCCAAACCATGAAAACTCCTTGGCTAAGCTGTCTGCCAACAGCAGCTTCAGTAGGCTCCTCGCGCAGGCAGTTGCTGTTGAGCCGCCCTGGCTAGAGAGTTCTTCAATCTAGGCATGGGTACAGGAAAATCTGTGTTGTTAATACAGCCTTTAACATGTGTGATACAGAAATCAAGGGTAATGTTCACTCGAGCTTACTCCACGGCACACCAGTGACATTCAACATGTAACGAGATATAACGTACACGGGGGTTTTAGTGACTGCTAAATCCCCTGCTGTAGCAATTAATGCATCTGTATATTGTTTAATTAAGAGGTGCTCGCCTGGAATACAATACTGTTTCTGTAGGCACCCATTGTGAGTGGAGCAGCTCGTGAGGCATTTGATTGATAAAAAAAAAGACAGGTCACCGAGCACACAAATTATTTTTACCAGAACGTTGTGCCTTTCATGATGCCAGCAAATGGGGTAGCAAGCAAAAAAAAAATGAAAGTAAAAGATTGTGTTCTGATCATGGTGCACCAGCGGTACTAGCCAGGCTTTTGGTGCTACAGTTAAACCTCATTATAACGAGACTGGCTATAACGAAATAATGGATATAACGAGCAAATCGCAATTCCCCTTGAAAGTCCCCATAGAAACCAATGTATTTAAAACCTCGTTTTAACGAGGTAAAATTTCCCCGTTACGGGATATAACGAACAAATTTCGTGGAGAAATCAAATTTTGAGCTAATTTTACAACAGTGCGCTAAGCGGATTTGAGATAGTGCATGACGCGGCAACTGTATTACCAGTTCAAAACTCCCGCCACGCGCGCGAAGCTGGCTAGCTCGCCATGCGGACGCTGCGCCCGCGAAGCCCCCACCCTCCTCTCGCTGCGCACGGCATGCAAACAATGGGGCCCTTCGATTTACAGTGTCGGACTCACCGCGGGCTCCCGGAGAACCAGTCCGACGTTCGAATTTCCCACGTATCCCTATGGCTTCGGGGAATCCGCGGCCTATCCACGGTGAGCCCGAGAAGAACCCCAATGCACACGGCGCGCGCGGTTGCGTCGCCTTCCTCCCCCCCCTCCCCCCTCTTCCCTCTCCTCCCCTGTTCGTATCGCCGACGTCGCTGCGCAGTATGGCGTAGTTGTGTGTGCATGGGTTTTGGCAGTCTTCAGCTTTGTCTTTTATCGTACTGCCGGCGTAATTCCAACAACGCGAGTGCGACAGGCGGGAAGCGAAAGCGGAAGACTATCACGCTTCAACAGAAGACGGCTATGATAAAAGCCGTCGCATCGGGCGCGAAGGAAAGTAAGGTGCACTCCGTGGTAAGGTGGCAAGAGACCTTGACGTGTGGACGAGTACGCTGTCCACCATCGTGAGTAACCGAGAGTCCATCGTCAGCGCTGTTGCACATGGCTTGAAAAGAAGCGCTAAGGACGGCGTCGGAGGCACTAGATGCGGTGGACGTGCTGCGTCGCTACTTCGGCGCGCATGAGGGCGGCGAAGATGGCGTGAACGTAGCGGCCGCAGCTGAGGGAGCCATCGCTCGCATCAGGAAGGTGCATCGGTGTCCAATTACGGACTTCTTCGTAGCCAGGTCTGTTTGAAATACGAATTTTGAACTGCAATAAAGTAGGTTCGTGACTTTTCCTTTTTACCTGGGTACTGGCTGGGCTGCTCATTCATTGATGATACAGAGCTGGACGCTACCATTCGCACAGTAAATGATTAAGCCGCTCCGAGTTCTCCAGTAAAAGCACTGGCTTGTATTGAGAAACAAATGAGGCGTAGGGAAGGAGATGCCAATATCCCTGCATCAGTGAGCGTGGTTCAGTGCATTCAACTACGGATCTCATGCAACGAAATGATCTGTAGCAAATGCGTATCTGTCACGCCAGAACTGAAATGAAAACCGATTTATCGGGAACTACATTGGCGCAGTAACACAAAGAGGTTTGCTCTCTCCTGTAGCCTTCTTTCCATTGGCTCAGAAAGTTGTCCCCCAGTACTGTAGTCTGCGCAAAGGATCCAGGCACTGTACTGCACAGGCTTGAACTTTGGCGGCAATGAGCTCTGGCACATAACTAGTAGGAAACTGTTTGTTGTTGAGCAATCGCATGTTGAGCAATGAGTAGGTTGAGCAATCTTTTAAAAGGTGCAAGCTAAAGCAATGCAGGCAGACCATAGCGTCAGTAAGGCTGCAGTTAGCACAACCAAGCATGAGTGGTTTTCATGCATACAGTGGTAGACAAGTTCAGTTACCAACAAACTGCGATGAAAGCCCTGTTCTTGCAATACCATGTCACTGATTCAAGCTGCCAGCTAATGAAGGCACGAAAAAGTCATTGTAAACATCAAAGCTGCCATAAAGGAGCGCTCACCATCGGAAAATAAGCTCATTTTGCTTGTACGTGGTAAATGTGAATTTCCTATTGAATAAACCAATGCACCCAATCGAAGTGCTCAACCTCGTTATAACGAAATTGAAGGGGCGCCGTGATTGGCTCGTTAGAGCCAATATTTCGTTATAGCTGTAGCCGGCATTTACTGCAAATATTGTGCATTGTAGTTACCTAAACCAAAAAGAGGGCGAAATAGCATCTTGCTGCACGGCGATAGTCACAGGGGTGAGACAGCTGCGCATATTGCGCCTTTCTGATACAATTCCATTTTCCTGCGCCAAGCTGCTCCAAAAGCACGAAAATGGCGAAAATTGCGCCAAACTGCTCCAGAAGAGCCTCAAGGGCACGCATTTTGATGCTCATGTCAGTTTCGGCGGGGACGAAAGCCTCCAGCATCCCGTTCACCGCTTTTATCGTCGGTCAATCGCAAACACAGAAATGGCACAAATAGAAATACTGAAACGAAGCAAGCGATAGCTTCTAAAACTCGATTCGCTTTCCGTCCGGGTTCGCAGAAACGGCCTTCTCGATTAGGCATCGCTGTGGCAACAAACATGGCCGCCGCCTGACCTGGCTGCTACCAACGCGCTCATTGCGCATCGCCGATATTTTCCCTGGTTTATGTTACGCTATCAGCTGGGTTCCAGTCTATTCATTCTATCTGTTGTGGCTCTGAACAGTGACGTTAACGCGGGGATATGGTTTGAGATTGGTGCCAGATTACGGGAAGCTGCGCGGCTCGAAAAAAAGTTCATTGAAATGTGGGGCCTACGACTTCGGCGTGGTTTGTCCTTGAGTTGAGAAACGCGGTGGGCGCGTCTATAATCGGGTTCGTGAAGTGAATTTTTTGGGTCGTTGTGGTGTTATAAAATGCTGAGGTGTTGCTGTGCTTCGAAGCGCGATCGCGAGCTTCGGGGATGGAACGGTTGACACGAAAGTTGCGGGCTGTGCTGCGGCGCCGCGACCTGTTCAGGCAGCGCCCAATAGCTGCAGGACTACACTGTTGCCATAGAACGCGACTATAACACTTGATGTATGCAAAGTAAATTTAATGCCAAAATCTAGGTGGCTAAACAGTAACGCTACTCAAATGACCATAGGGTGAACCTGCGCCCCGGTGACTGAAACAGGTAGGCTGGTTGAGCTATGCGACCGTTAGCTCGAAGTTGCTCAACTGTTTTCGTGACTACAGTCGTTCGTACAACGCAGCCTGGTATTACAAAAATAATAATTTTAGCATTAAAACGGCAAAAAAACGCCACCATTGCGGAGCCCTTAAATTTGATAACAATTTTAGCAGTCCGTCTGTTCCGTCGTGTACGTAGTTACCGTGCTGACCGGGACTCGTCTGGGCACTTGGGCATTCGTAGAAGTAGGGGGATTAGTTCCGCGGGCCTGCCTTCGCCTTGTCCGCGCCTCCTCACCCTTCCGCGCGCGCAGGCGCAGACCGGTCCCGGCAACCCGGTAACAAAGTAACCAACAGAACAGACGGACTGCTAAAACTCTAATGTTAACGGCAGTTTTGTTGTCAGTGTTGCGTGCAGCCGAAACACAATATCACCAGTTAGGAAAAAGGTAGTGCAGTTAGTACTTTGTGATACTCTTAAAAACGCTTTCAGGTAAGGCTGTTTCAGTGTTCTGTGTATTCAAAACTGATTGAAATGTGCACTAGACCCTGCAAATAGCTGAAATAATGATTTTTTAAGCTCACAAGACGGTGTATTAAATCTTCCTAACTGCTCCAAATCAAGATTCTTCTGCTCCAAAACCGAAATTTTGCTGCTCCGAAATCTGCTCCCAAATCTGTTTGCGCTGTCTCACCCCTGTAGTCAGTAAAATAAACACATTCCGGAGGTAAAAAGGAAAAGTCACGAACCTACTTTATTGCAGTTCAAAACTCGTATTTCAAACAGAACTGGCTACGAAGAAGTCCGTAATTGGACATCGATGCGCCTTCCTGATGCGAGCGATGGCTCCCTCAGCTGCGGCCGCTACGTTCACGCCATCTTCGCCGCCCTCATGCGCGCTGAAGTAGCGACGCAGCACGTCCACCGCATCTAGTGCCTCCGACGCCGTCCTTAGCGCTTCTTTTCAAGCCATGTGCAACAGCGCTGACGATGGACTCTCGGTTACTCACGATGGTGGACAGCGTACTCGTCCACACGTCTAAGTCTCTTGCCACCTTACCACGGAGTGCACCTTACCTTCCTTCCCGCCCGATGCGACGGCTTTTATCATAGCCGTCTTCTGTTCAAGCGTGATAGTCTTTCGCTTTCCCTTCCCGCCTGTCGCACTCGTGTTGTTGGAATCACGCCGGCAGTACGATGAAACATAAGGCTGAAGACTGCCAAAACCCACGGGCACACAACTACGCAGCGACGTCGGCGATACGAACAGGGGAGGAGGGGGAGCAGGAGGGGGGGGGGGGGGGGGGGAGGAGAGGAAGGCGACGCAACCGCGCGCGCCGTGTGCATTGGGGTTCTTCTCCGGCTCACCGCGGATAGTCCGCGGATTCCCCGAAGCCATATCGAACGTCGGACTGGTTCTCCGGGAGCCCGCGGTGAGTCCGACACTGTAAATCGAAGGGCCCCATTGTCTGCATGCCGTACGCAGTGAGAGGAGGGTGGGGGCTTCGCGGGCGCAGCGTCCGCATGGCGCGCCAGCCAGCTTCGCGCGCGTGGCGGGAGTTTTGAACTGCTAATACAGTTCCCAAATCCGCGTTGCGCACTGTTGTAAAATTAGCTCAAAATTTGATTTCTCCACGAAATTTGTTCGTTATATCCCGTAACGGGGAAATTTTACCTCGTTAAAACGAGGGTTTAAATACATTGGTTTCTATGGGGACTTTCAAGGGGAATTACGATTTGCTCGTTATATCCATTATTTCGTTATAGCCCGTCTCGTTATAACGAGGTTTAACTGTATTAAATGAGCTATAAAAATCGCAGAATTGCTATTTCTTACTAAAGTTTCCTTCTTTGGCCCAGTCAGGGTGGTGTCAAACCTCTTCAGAGACTCGTAGTCCCTGAAAGGGGAACTGGGCAGTGCTGCTTCCTTTGAAGGCTGGTGTCTTCTAGACATCCTCTCTGTGAGTGACATAAGCAGCTCCCCTTGCTGCTGTTGCACTATGCGTAACACGGTCATCCTGGTCAGCACTTGGTACTGGACTTCTGGGGGAAAAAAGTACAATGTGTCCGAGAACCACTTTGTAACATGCATATGCAGTTAACATAAAATAAAGAAAAATATGAAAGCTTCTAAAAAAGGTAAGCTCAAACTAGTTTGGTTCCTACTACACAGCAGACCTGACATGCCTTTTTGTTCTCTTTTCATTTCATTCCTAATATTCGCACACTCGTACATGAGAAATGTAATGTGCATCAGAGTGCCGAGCAAAAATGGAAACCGACACAAGAACCACAACCTAACTGGTATTTTTTCCACAAGCAAACCAGCCCTTGAACCATTATTTTTTAGCAAGCTAAACCTGAAATGGAATTTAACCGACAAACAAAGCTTACTGGTTAAACGGCATGGTTCAACCATCCATTGTTCATATTTTACAGACAATTTCATTTGAACTTTTCACTTTCATTTGCCATAAAATTCGCAATCCTCCATCACTTTGTCCCCTCGAATCACGCACAATGCTATCAAAGCCCTATTTGTGATCACAACATAAGGAAAAGGACGCGCACCAATATTTCAATGGCAAGTTGCAGCTGGTCACGTGCAGAGGACAAGGCTGTGCAAAAGAAATACAATCTACACTCGTTACTGGGGATCCGGCAAACACAGACTTCGGTTACAACAGACCATTTCTGTTGGCTTGTTTGGTCCCCATGCATTCTTAATTAAATCTACTCCACCCATAACGGACCAAGTTACCGCAGATTATTGGCTACAATAGATTAAATTTCGGGCGAAAATTCTTTTAACTGAATGTTAATAGCGGACTTTCACAGTGCCGGCTCCCGGTATCCTTTTCCTGTGTTTATTTTGGTGAGAAAACTGTGTCTGACAACACTGTCAATTCAGAATGGGTCATTGGTGCCACCAAGCTCAGCCTGCGCTAGTGGCCATTTTTTTTTGTGCTAACCGCAGCGGGTAGTTCATTTCACTGCTGGATAAACTAAGCATAATTAACGCTGTCGAACATGGCGAAAATTGGCCGGCATTGTCAGAAGTACGGGCCAGTCTAATAAGATGATCTGCTCAGCCTTCACGAACAAGGAAGCTGAAAAAAAAGGAGAGAAACTGGTGAGATTGCAGAACTGCACTCTCAAATATGCTAAGTAGTGCACCAGGAGGTCTAGCCTGCCCCTGTCAGTTTTTTAGAAATGAGGAACTGAGGTTCAGTGAAGTTTGGCATTTATTATTCCCACACATGCATCGTTCACATTTCATTCGATGAAGAAGGTATGAAATGCCTGAAGTAGGGGGATATTTCCCATCGCTTGTGTGAAATCTGCCAATGGCCGTGCAGGGCCCAACTGGTGTAACTTTCGATTTCGCAGCTGTCCATCAGATTACTTCATAATAGCAGCGGGAAGGCATGCTAGCCAGCCCAAACCCCGGCGATCGATCAGCTTCAGCTGGTTGAAAGGGCCTGCTAGGCAGTGACCACCCAAAACAGAGAAGACCCCTCATTGCCGTGACTCCATAACTAACATAAAAACAAAGTTTATTCCTCCTCCACCCCCTCCAGCTGTTTGAGTAACCAGACTAAAATAATTAAAACTGTGGAAGCTGTCTCAGGGGACCGTTAGGTAGCCATCTGAATTGTATCACAAAAGGTTTCAGGTAGACCATGCCTTGTCACGAACGGTTTGGAAAGAGCTTAGCTAATTCTGCTGGCCATGACTGGTTTTTATAGCTGGTTAGTAATTTCTCCTATTCACATTATTGCTTTTTTGCTCAGCTTAGCGCGCAATCTCTAATCACTCGAACACGTACATTAGGCCTTTAAAAGTGCTGGTGCTTTAAAAAAGGCTAATCTTAAAAAGCAATGTTTTGCAATTCTTTTCCTCCGGGTAACGTTTTGCAGAGGTGCTGCGGGCATCCCCTTTACATTTATATACCCCTGCCTTCCCTTTGTTTGGCTGCTGCATACTTGGGAAAGAGTGGAGATTTTTTACCCCAAATTAAAAGGGTTGGTTGTAGCGGGCATAGACTGTATCACTTTCTTGGGTGCCTGTATGCCAGGCATAGGTCTTGATGTGTCTGTACAAGCATTGACGTCAACACAATACGAGAGCTAAAGTAATAATAAAACAAAATCTTCTGTAATATTTGACTTTTACACAGCTTCAAAACCAAAATTTGCAGTCGGTACTGTTATTCCGCAGCATCTCCTTACTGCTCTGCTTACGCTTTAAGGGGGGACGTGGCAAGTAAAACGACTTTATTTATGGACCAAATTGAATCAAATTAGGAGCATTTATGTAGCTCATCATTCTAACAACACAACTGAGATCAGTTTAAGGATACCTTCCATACTTATTAAGTTAGAAAACTAATTACCTAAAACTTGAATTCAGCATAATTAACTAATTAGACAAGAAGTCAACAAGACGTTTACGTCAGCAACACCAGGAAGGTCTATTCTGTGCAAAGAAGCTATTAGAATATTGGATTACATCCTTTAGGGATAAAGAAAGAACAAGAGAAGTTTCACGTTCCTTTCAAAACCAGAAAAAGTTTCCAGTCAAAAAGAAAATGAAACTTCTGTCTCTTTTTGGATACCTAACGGAAATAAAGCAAGCATAAAAAAGCTTCCTTGCACAGAATAGACCTTCCTGGTGATGCTGGAATAAAAACCTTGTTGAGTTCTTGCCTAATTAATTAATCTTGGGACAGCTCTCTGAAGTTGTCTCGTAACTAAAAAAGTGTAGAAGATATTAGTAAACTGATTTAAGTTTCGTTGTTAGGTTAGCTAGCTTCATAAAATCTCTTAATTTGACTGCATTTGGTCTGTAATTAACAAAATTATTTTACTTGCCACGTCCCCCCTTAACGGGCCCATAGAGACGAAATACAACTTTGTTTTTTTAAGAACTCACTTTTGATAACTCACTTAAGTTTATTACACCGCAGGAAGATCTTGTTTTCACCAATATGAATGAGAAATATTAGAAAACTACCCAATGTATGCACTCACATCAAAGAGTTTCACCGAGCTATCGGTGTTTTTACTTGATATTGCACCTCTGGGCAACAGTATGAAACAGTACTGGGGGCACTAATCAACTGCACTGTCCTGCTTATTATCACTGGCTTGGGTTGGCAGCTGAAAAATCACTATTATGTCCCTCTGACATTACAAGGGTAAGGAAAGTGGCTGGTACATTATAAACAAACACCTCTTCTGTGTTACCTACTACCCAGTTTGATACAGTCTATGCTCGTTACAGCAGATCCAGCAGCAACAAACTTCCAGTTACAACAGGCCATTTCTGTTGGTTTGTCTGGTCCCCATGCATTTTAAATGGAGCCCAGTCCGCTCAAAACGGACCCGGCTAGAGCAGACTATGGGCTACCACAAACTAAATTTTAGGCAAAAATTGTTTCGACTGAATGTTTATAGTGGACTTCCACGGGGCCAGAACCCGATATGCTTTTTCTTTGTTCAGTTTGGCAAGAAAACTATTATGTCTGGCAACATCGTTGGCAGCCGGTCGTTAGTGCAGCCAAGGCAAACCAGTACCAGTAGCTTTTTTTTGTGCGACCGACGGCATGCATGAGCGGCAGGGTAGCTGATTTCACTGTCGGATAAATTAAGCGAAATTAATGTTGTCAAACATAGGAAAACACAGGCCGACATCACCAGAAGTACCAGCCTGTCTAAGCAGACAGTCCGCTCGACCTTCAAGAACAAGGCCGCTGCCGATAAACGCGACTCCGGTGAGATTGAAAACAGGGCTATTGAATACGCAAAGTGGTGCACCCGTAGTCGATCGAGCCTGCCCTCTTCACAGTCTTTTTATGTAATAAAGAACTCGGGTTCAGTGAAGTTCAGTCTATATTATTCACACGCATGCATCGTTCCTGTTCCGTTCGGTAAAAAAGGTAAGAAATGCCTCAAGTAGGGGGCTTGGTTCCCATCCGTCGTGTGCCATCTGCCAGTGGTTGTGCCTAGTCCAACCGGTCTAACTTTCAATTTCACAGCTGTTTTTCATCAGACTATTTCAGACTTATATTTCATCAGACTGATTTTTATAGCTGGTTCATAATTGCTCCTAGTTAAATTCTTGCATTATTGGCTCAGCTTATCATGCATCTTTACACACTTGACCGCATACGCTAGACCTTTTCCAAGTGCCGGTGCTAAGCTTTGGAAACGGTGTTTAGGTGATTCTTTGCCCTCGCGCGAACACTGTGCAGAGGTGCTGCAGGCCGGTAGAAAGAACAGTGTCTGTGCTATGCATATGCAATATCGGTCAAAGTAGCCACTTTTGCGCTCATATAGCCCCCCCTCCTCTCCCCCTTTCCCCCGTCTGATACTCCATACTTTGGCTACAGCGGACGCTTTTCCCGGATAGGGGGTCCGTTGTAACGGCCGTTGACTGTAGTCAATACTAAACTAATTGGCAGAGCTCACAGGCAGCCCCAGCATTACAAGAGGAATGAATGCCACCAGGGTACCGACTAAGCACAAACTTCAAAATAGCAGCAAAGTCAGACATCACGATTCCTTTAGCCTTGGAAAGAGCATTTTTGTGGCTTGACTCTGTAACAGTGGCAATAACCCATGCCTCACAATGTCATTGCTAGTTATTTCTGCCAAGTCCATTTCAAAACATTTTGACTGAATCATAAAGTAATAGCACATCCAGTGATACTGCTTCCTTGTGACTAATACTAAGCTTCAAAAATAACTTTTTTTGAACTCGAAGTAAAAAAGAAGACCATGGTCATTCAGCATTGTAAGCGAAGGTGTCACACAGTACTACCCACATTAACGGGATCACAGCTCATGTTTACGTTTTCACATAGAATGTGCCTTAAGAGGTACAAACACATCACAACGAAAACAATATTTGCCAGTGAAAAGTTTTTTTGATTGAATATAGACTTCTTAGTAGTTGTTAAAAATTCAAACCACTCACTTAAAGTCAAAGCAAGGAAGTGAGGGGGCCGGAAGCCGCTAGGGTATTAACCAACAGTCCAAAAGAATAACAGATGAAATGGGACACCTCGCACTTTCGTACTAAACAACATTAAGTGGGTATTTAGAGATATGTTTGAACATGATACCCACAACATTTGTATCATGAGGGAAGTTTGCTCCTTACACATGAATGTGTTTTCACATTTTTACGTACCCTCTTGCGGCAAAAGCTTCCTCTGAAACTTTTTTGGGCTTAGAGTCCTGCGCCGCTCTGCACCTGAAAAACCAGATTTTTTAGAATACATCCTACAGTAGCACTTCAATTTGTGGATTAGTCAAATATTAAATTGGGGCTTTAATTGAGAAATTGAGATGTCAAGACTGTATTTACTTTCAGCCTGTAAATGGGGCACATCCGTACGACTGCAGTGGCAGGAGTGCTGGCCTCACAATACTGTTCACACTGACCAGCTCCTTAATCCAGTAAATGCTTATCCACAAATATTGCCAGGGACAGCTATACATCCAAACTTTGCTGCATAATTCAGCACACATCAGCATCTTTACGCATTGCAGCAACTCTGGCAAGATGGAGCACGTAATGTAGCAGCACTCATATATATTTTTGGAAAGAGAACATAATGAATTCCCTTTTCTGCTGCAACGCGATTTTTCTTGAACTGATACATATTCAAGCTGGCCCTCCAACCTTGTGTTTCAGGCATTGTTCATATATTCAATATTTTCCCAGGAAAAGTGGCAGCCTTTTAACCCCAAATTACCACCTGTGCGCTATTATGCAACTTACATGCCCAATTCGTTAGTATCACCGTAAGCAATGTGACAGAGGAAAAAAAGGAAAACAAAAGTCGCAACAGCTCAACCTTACGAATACATACCCCAAAACTATGGCCGCATGCCCCAATTGAGAAAGGCTTAAAGCACATGAAGTTGAGCCTCGTACAAAGTCATTACCTAAGACATAATAGATAATTATTTCTGTGCCAAAATTTGCAGGCACTTTGACCCTTCTATGACACTTTATCAGATCCATTTCATATAATTTTGGACTGAGTGTATGCGACAAACTTCAAGGATCTATACTTTTACAGATCCCCTGCAGTTGGTACAGTCTAGTGCTTGTGAGAACAAACCTATTCTAATTACCTAAGCCGCTTTACTTTGGCATGTTTCATGGCTAAAGCTCCATTTTGCTAGGTACCAACCCAAAAAAGCCCTCACTGAGCCAATCTGACATACAAGAAGGACGTGGTTTCACCCAATACAGAAATGTCCTCTTAGAGGACATCCTTAGCTATTTTTAGGGTGATATTTAACTTGGCCGCTTGGCGTTATCAGTTGTTTGCCAAACAGAACTTGTGGCGGAGGCAGAACCGCGATAATATCGAAAAGTAATTTGAAAAGTTGTGCAATCCGGAGCTAAATACTGGGCTTTATTTCAGTTCGTTTCTGCAGAGTGTTTTCTCGTGCGGTGCAACTGTGTGCATATTCACTGCCCACTCTCGGTGCAAAAATGGAACTTGTGCTCTACTGCAAAGTTTGTTTAAAAGCGTCGAGTTACAGCAAATTTCATTTTTTGCTTCCCCATTCACGGGGACGTAGATGCCTTTTGAATTTTCTCTGCAAGTGTCAGCACCCAAAAGAGACCCCAACACACCCATAGCCATCCACCTGCAAAAGCAATGAAGCTGCCCTCTACTCTGAACTTAGGAATGGCAACTACATGGGCCTCTTCAGCAGAGCCCTTTCACTACACCCACTACACAAAACTGTTATAAACAGACATTTTTTACTTGCTGAATTTTCTGAAAATAAAATGCTGTGTCTATAGGGTAATCACAGCAAGCCGGCCTAGTTCTTCCAAGAAATTAAACCAGTTGTTAGAGTGCGCTTGTCCTTGTCGTTCCTTCCTCGTCCCCGTTTGTTTTGCGCAAGTCCAATCATGTATAGGGTAATGTCATCTATACAACACTGTAGGGTACAAATTACAAAATCTGGAGCTCGACATAACACAATACACAAGAGAAAATCTAGTAGTGCCCATAACATGGTCACAGGACACATGTTGGCCTTCATAAGTGCACCCCCCGGGGGGGGGAGGGGGGGGATATAGACAGTGATGGATTGGCTGCATCCATGCAATGGCAATCAAACAGGATGAACACGGAAATTGGCTTTGGAGGCTGGTCATGAGGGATAACGAGGGAGTGCTGAAAGACGAGATGACGAATGCTGAAGACGCGAAAGAAACGACTGCACTTACTCAAGGCTGCCACTGTGGTTCCCCGTCCTGTAAGTATAAATACCTCCATTATGACATTTCTCCCAAAACAATTGTTTGCCAGGTTTATGTATTGGCTGCTATTACCTTCTTCATCAGGATTAGCACCAGTGTCTGTCATTTCTGCACTGGCTTCCAACACTGAAATCAGAGGAATAAAATATGAAAGGCCAAACGAGAGCACTCCTTACTACACCAAGCATTTTTTTCAGGTCAAGTGAAAAGCAGTATGGCTGCCTCTGAATATAGTAAAAGGAACAAGTGAGTGCAGTTTATGACTGCTAACAAAAGGTGAAGAGCTGAATATAGATAATTTCTTCAAGCTGCTACGAGTATGCTGCATACAAATCCCACCCAACCACACCCAACCTCAAAAAATACAAGGTGGGGCTGAGGAATCAAAAAGTGGTTCACTGAAAAGATTCCTTCACTGAGATAAGTCCCACCCGAGGTAACGTCAACTTTGCTCAAATAACTAATGTAATAAAGAAAACACAATGCATGCAGCTCAACTACTACTTTTCCGCACTAGAGCTAAGGCCCATTAAGGTCCGCTTGAGCGGTGGGCGAGACTGACAAAACTAACCACGAATAAGACAAAAATTATAAACTCGTAGAACAAGCCATTTCCACTTCGTATTTAGAGCATACCATTTTTACAGCAGTAAAAACAGTGGGATTATGAAAGTTACAACTACAACGTAACCATGCATGCTCTTGCATCTGATGGAGGCACATCATCGGCCTGCGCAATGAACCCCACTGTATACTGTGCGGATTGTTCTGACACGACACCAGCCCGTTGCAATAAGCAACACTGCTACTTTTGTGGCCCTGTATATGCGAATCATACCTCATGGAACGAATACTAGGAACCAAAACTACAGCTGCCATATTTGCTTGCGCAATGAACACACTTTTTTCCCATAAAATTCGGCATGAATTTGGGGGGCAGAGTTTATTATGCGGAAAAAAATTGCACAGATTTTGAAAGGTTGAAATTTCATACAATAAAGTCGCTAAGAGAAGCCCTGTTCAGAGCCTTACCAGTTTCGTAAAAACCCATAGGTAATTATGCAATAGAATTTCTTTTTTATTCCCATCATGCTAGTGTGCCCCTACTCTCCACGCAGCTGTCCTCCTCACTGAAGTCGCTTGTGGTTTCACATTCATTGTCAGCCCCCAGCGGACTGTTTTCCGTGCGATCAAGGGACTCAAAAACTTCTCTTCCCACTCTGGGAAAGTTCCCTTCTTTCGGCCCACGAAACACACGGCGATCCCTGTTCACTGCCCAAAAATGTCCTGTTTTCGCACGTAGCGTACAGGCACTGGGTCTACACTGAAGTGCCGCCCAGCTGCGCGGTTTCCATGTGCATCAACGCACGTCCCACCACCTTCAGTTTAAAAACCGGCTGTGTAGCTAATGCACTGGCCTATCGTACGGCGCGCACCAGGGGCACAAAAAAAGTGAGAACACAGCTGAACAACAAAACCACAGAGCATAATGGCAAAGTCGCGTAACAGCAGGAGCAGAGGAGTGCGGAGTACATTTAGTGCTCGTGCGCTTTTAAGAGTACTAAAAGTGACGAGAGAGACTTGTGGGTGATGTTATGAGTTACAGCACATTCTGCTAGGCTGCTGGCAAAGCTAATGGTTTGGCTGTCTGAATCACCAACATCACCAGCATGTCTGAAATTACCTGACTCATTATCGGAATCCACCGAAATCCACTCATCGGTCCACTCATCAGTGATTCCTTGAAGCTCTTCCTCGGCAAAACTTTGGGAGTCATCTGGCCTCCCCCAACCACCGAGATTAGCACTAGGATCCGATTCGCCAACAGGGCTTCCATGAACACAACCTTCAACGGTCACTGGCTGTTCATTTGATAAAAACGTAGAGCTGCTCTGGCTCAAGGAGGGCTGTGAGCTGTCAGACCTTCCGGGGTGGCTAATTAATCCAGAATCTTGTTGACTGGACCCTACAGTGGCAAGAACGTCGTGAACTTAGCGGAGTGCCTTTTTGCGAACAGGCTGCTTTAAAGTAACCTTCGGCATGTTTTGAAATCCACCGCAAACGTGTGCGGCACCGCTGACATACCAGCTAAATTGCTAAAAAAATTGTAGAAATTACAGATTGAGAACACTGAAATCAGAACACTGATGGGCATTTCAGACACGAGCACAGGCAACTGCCCACTTTTAATCCATGCCACGCACACACGTCTTCAAAACGCCATGCAATGACATACAACACGCAGACGTAGAAAGGCTACATTTAGACAAAAATACAAGGCGGTTAGGGCCACCAGTAGGGCAGCATGCGTGCTCCTCCGATCGCTCTACACCTGACAACGAATTAATTAAAAAGTACGTTTATGTCAGAACGCGGATTTTTTCGCGTACTTGTCTTTCGAGCTGAAAACTTGTGACGTCTACGAAGCTAAGTCGAACGTGAGCGCATAATTGCTGTCATATGACGGGATGCCGCCTTCAGAGAACGAAAACCAATTACACAGAAAAGTGCGCTTGAGAAAATTCAAAAACGTATTTCAGATATAGGCACAACTGATACTGACTAAAAGGCACTGCTGTGGACTTCAAAATACCAAAAAATGTACACACTCGTTTCTTATCACCTCGCCTAAGCTAGACACAGATCAACAAAGGACTAATACCACACAACGACACAACTTATCCTACTAAGCACGTACTTTCTTGAACGGCAGTCCTTTCCAGGGCTCACGGGCGGCGGCGTCCATCCCACAAAACACAGGAACAGAGCGGGAACGAAACAGAGCGGGAACGAAAGCCGTAAGCTTCCTCGTACGTTCTACGTTCTCGGAACTTTCTCACTCCTCACGAGTCACGGCCCACGGGACTGTCACTGTATAGTTTCGGAGTCTCGTCGGTGCGTCGGTCTTGTGACTCCGGTACAACAACAAAACTACAACAACAAACAGAAAAAAGGTAAACCAATGTTTCCAACTGGTTACAACAAAATGTAAAACTATTGTTAGCTTTATATAATTACGCGTTTTTGTTTCGACAATTTGTTAAATGATAAATTTTTGCCTTTCTAGACACAATTTGCCATATTGTATTGAATATGTCATAATACTAAGCTGCATAGCAACCAGAGTTGCATAGCAACAACAGCTAGTACCCGCTGGAACTAAAAATTACGTTCTTAGTACATCACCTATACTTATTTTATTATATAATAGCTTGAAATAAACCGCAATATTAAATTTTGACAAAATCAAAACCATACATTTATTTTATTACTTTTGTTGCAATGGCAGCTGGTGGCTTCTTTTCGAGGAGCAGTAGCCGTAGCCGCGTAGCCGGCCATGCTGGCCGTGCACGTGGAAGAATGGGAAGAATGGTAGTCGATAGCAGTGGTATTCGTTTCTTTGTGGTAGAGCCGCTAGTCTGACAGTTCTTTAAGAGTGAATATTTGCGTCCGTGTGCCTCGTTACTGGGGCCGCCCAAAAGTTCATGTTTGCCGAAGCTGACGTCAAAATGCACAAAAATACGCCCGAAGACACTGCCCTGCGGTGTTCAAAACGCGGATTTTGTGGTGCGTGTTGGTGATGTGATGCTTTACCAGTGGTCCGGCCAAGTTGTAGCAGAAGTGTGCTCTTTCAAACGTCCTCTGAAGCAGTCGAGCAATCTGCCGCCGAGTCGCTGCAATGGGCGGTCATCATTTTCCAGGTGAGTAAGTTTATTTGGCGGGTGTCGTTTACAGGCAACATTTTGCGGCGTGTATTACTTCAATCGCACAACTGTGAGAAAATATACACCAAAAAAATTCCCCCGCATTTCCCCGAAGGGGAGTATGAGGAAGTGCGAAGCACGGGGTGATGCTATGAGGGGGAGTTTGTTGAAGTTTGGTGGCATTTTGCCCGTTAGTTACATTAACACCCCCTCGTGATCACGTTCGGCTTAACACGCCTCGTTTGTCCCTCTGCGGAAATCTTGGTGAATTAACGTGTATGTTCGAGAGGAGGAGCGCACCGCACCGCAGCGCACCGCAGCTGCGAAGCGCCGACCGGAGTGAAGGGAGAGGAGGCGCAGTCACGTGAGAGAATGCAGAACTAGCGGGTTTGTAGTATCACGTGTACACCACGCAGTTATCAAGCCGCTATAACGCCGCTGAGTCGCCAACGCACGCCGCTGACGACGTAGTTTGAATGCGTAAAGATATAAGGCGCGTTACTAACACTGATATCAACGTCGCGTCCGTGGCTTAGTCGGAAGAGCGTCGCGCTGCGGCCGCAAAGTCCGCAGATCGAAACCTGGCGCCGGATGCTGTTTTTTTGTTATATAGTGTAGTGGCCTGGCTGGCGCGCCGAGAGAGGGTGTTGCGAGCTGGAGAGTAGTAAAGGGGCTTTAGGAGAGTAGGCGAGGGGGGAGAGCAGGCGCTATGCGAGTGCGACGATTCAGGCTCGCTTAAGAAGTGCATTCGCACTTATTCCTGGCCAATCTCCCACGTGGGTATGTGCCATGTCAGCGGCCAGGCAGCGCGCGCCCATCTCCACCCGTTGCTAAGGAAGACGAAAAGCGCGCGCACCCGCAGCTGTTGCTATGCGGAAGGCGGAAGGTTCGGGGTCGCTTATAAAGTGCATTCGCACCTAAAAATTGAAGACGAAATCGATGTGAAGTGTGTAAAGGGCCGTCCAGGCAAGAGGGAGACCAGCTGATTAGACGTCATCTGCAGTTCTGGGACGTGGTGTAGAGGTTCCGCCTCTGCTGCATTTTCTAGTGGCAGTGTTTAGCGTTCCGTCTGGGAGGAACGCGCGAGACACTACCAAAAATAAAACGTTTATGTTGCTGATTGAGTAGGCAACGTAGAACGAAAGGCCACCACTACCGGTTTCCTTGTTTTTTTTTTCGTCTCGCGTCCTCCGCTCTGGCCCTTACCAGGTACTACATTAAACTGCTTACCTTCAGTTACAAATGTTGAAAACAAACTGACTTAGCAAGCAGCACCCCGCACGGGGCATCTTGAGTATTCATGGTGACGGTGAGCAGCGACACCGCGGACCCCGAGCTCCCAACACAAGCCGTGTCCAACCGTGGCGACGTGTTTAAAGGTGAAGGGTAGAAGCCGTAAACGGTGGCCGTCGGAGCCTTGGTCAAGCTCCGGCCGATGGGCTCCCTGCCTGTCTACCAGGCAGGGAGCTCCGGGACCTCTTTGACTACCAGGGTAAGGTCAAAGGAGAAAGTACCCCCGTCTCCCTGCGTTTATACTATGCTTTATGGTATTGTCTAAACCCCCCCCCCCCCAACCGTGATCGGCCCCTAAAAGGGGCCCCTTCGAAGTATCGTTTCCCCCATTGCCATCTTTGACATTTCCTGAACCAGATAATTTTTCTCGATTTCTTGTGATGGAATCGCTCAATCCAACCCACCCTCTTGCATCTCAGTCAGTCTTCTTGATCGCCAAGTATCTTGAAGCCATAGTAGGAAAATCGTATAAATGCAAAAAACAAAGGTTTGGTGAACTCTTAATTGAAATAAATGACAAGCAGCAGTCTGCAAAGCTTCTAGCTCAGACTAGACTGGCTGATCTTGACATCCGGGTCACACCGCATCGGAGCCTCAACAGATCGCAGGGTGTGATATCCGAGACAGACCTCCTGAACGAAACCGATGCGGATCTCCTTGCCGGCTTGAAGGATCAGGGCGTCACTGCCGTGAGACGCATCACTATCCGTAGAGACGACAAGGAGATTCCCACCAAGCACATCATCTTGACCTTTGACCGCGCAGTTCTCCCACAACATATATATGCAGGTTTTATCCGGTGCTCAATACGTCCGTACATCCCGAACCCGCGGCGCTGTTTTAAGTGCCAGCGGTTCGGGCATGGTACGAACTCTTGCCGTGGCCGAACGACGTGTGCGAAATGCGCGGCGCACGATCATCCTAGTGACAACTGCCAATCCGATACCCTCACTTGTGTAAACTGCGGGGGACCGCATGCAGCGTACTCCCGCAAGTGCGAAAAGTTCACACTCGAAAAAAAGATCATTGACATCAAGGTAACCGAGAACATCACCTTCCCGGAGCCGAGAAAGAGGTTCGCCTCTTTCCCTCTGGGGAGGTACGCTGACGCGGCTCGCCGGGGGGCGGAGCGGCGTCTGGTGTCCACAGGGACCCAGTTCAGCGAGTCTGACCGGGTCCCGCCCCCGCCCCCCGCTGGGTTGCCTCACGCAGCCCAACCCGGCACCACGCCGCTTGCTGAGGCAGCAGCGGTTGTGGCGCAAACCACTCCTGTCGGGACCGGTGCCGCTCCCGCCTCTGTCTCCCCGTCCTCCAGTGCGTTGGAGGGTACCGAGGTGATGGACACCACGGGCCCCGCACCGGCTCCCACCGCCACCGCACCGCCTGTGCCACCTCTGGCGCCCCCGACGGTGGCGGCTCAAACGAAGGGCTCCCGAAGGGGGGCCAAGTCCGGGGGGCCCGGTCCGTCGGGCACCCCTCGGACATCCGACGACGAGATGGACGTCGGGCCGTTCCTGCCTGCAACGCAGCGCAAGGAGCGGCCACCGACTTCCAAGCCTACAGAAAGGCCCAAAAAGCCCAATCCAAGAGTAACAGCCCCGAAAGACGACTCATGAACACATACACACACTCCATTCATTCTTATACCTAAATAATGGGAACAGAAAACATCATTCAATGGAACTGCAGAGGCCTCCTAAAAATCTTGATGATGTGTATGAGATTCTGCATGCCAGTCAGCCAAGTATTATGTGTCTCCAGGAAACCCACCTCAACTCTAAACAAACAAATTTCTTAAATAGGTACATGGTATTCAGAAAGGACAGGGTTGGCTGCACCCACTCTTCAGGAGGTGTGGTCATTATCGCCCGGAAATCATTAGCATGCCACCCTGTCACTTTAAACACTGTCCTCGAGGCTGTAGCGATCCGTACCATAATATTTAATAGGTTGATAACGGTATGCTCTATTTACATCTCTCCTGATTTTGCACTTCTGAGCTCTGATTTCGAGGCACTGGTTTACCAGCTGCCCGAACCATACATACTAACAGGCGACCTTAATGCGCACAACTCTCTTTGGGGCTCCTCCACAACGGATGCCCGAGGTCGCCTGTTAGAGAAGTTTCTTACATTCTCCGGAGCATGCCTTTTCAACAAAAAACAGCCTACATACCATAATTTAGGACACAATACATACTCTCCTCTTGACTTGGCTATTGGTTCCGCAGTTCTCTTTCCATGTCTTGAGTGGGGTGTGGGCACGGACCCATATGGTAGTGACCATTTCCCCACTTCATTAACGTATATAGGTATTGGCCCGAGCAGTCCATCTTCCCATAAAAGGTTTAATGAATCAAAAGCAAACTGGAGCACATTCACACAGACATCTCAACTACACCACACATCCATAAAACACCTACACGTGGAGGAAGCCGCCCAACTCGTCACGGCGCACATCCTCGACGCCGCCGAAAAGTCCATTCCCCAGGCCTCCAGTGGGTCCCGCACCCCAAGGAGGCCCTGGTGGAACGAGGACTGCAGGCGGGCGCGAGAGGCCCAGAACAAGGCGTGGGGTGTCCTTCGGCGGTACCCCACGTCGGATAACCTCATTTCTTTTAAACGGGCAAAGGCTCTTGGAAAGCGTGTGCGTCGTGAGGCGAAAAGGGAGAGTTGGCGCACCTTCCTCACTTCCATCAACTCATACACTGACACACACAAAGTCTGGACACGAATACGAAAACTAAAAGGACAACAGACACACAGCCTGCCCCTGGTTAGTACAACAGGGGACACACTGGAAGACCAGGCTAACACACTTGCACAACACTTCGAACACGTGTCCAGTTCAGCACACTACACAAACACTTTCATGAAACACAAAACATCTGTAGAAAAGAAGTCCCTGCGTGATCACAACAAGTCGCACACTTCTTACAATTCTCCTTTTTCAATTCATGAGCTGAAGGTTGCTCTGAGCACATGTAAGCCTTCAGCTCCAGGTGCAGACAAAATCACATACACCATGATACAACACCTACACCCAGACACTCTTGAAACACTTCTTCACCTCTACAATAAAATATTTCTTTCGGGGCACATTCCACGCTCTTGGAGGGAGGCCATAGTAGTGGCTTTCCTGAAGGAAGGAAAGGACCCTTCCTCTCCCGCTAGCTACCGGCCCATCGCCCTCACAAGCTGCCTGTGCAAGCTCCTCGAGAAGATGATAAACAGGAGACTCGTGTACTTCTTAGAGTACAACGGTCTTCTCGAGAGCTGCCAGGCGGGCTTTAGGGCGGGGCGATCTACGAACGATCAACTCCTTGCGTTAGAGTCATATATTAAAGATGCTTACCTCCATAAGCAGTACTGTATGACAGTGTTCTTTGATCTTGAAAAGGCGTACGACACTGCTTGGCGGTACGGCATCCTCAGCGATTTGAAGTCCTTTGGTATGTCGGGTAACATGTGGAACACGCTTGCCAGTGTTACCTCTCTGAAAGAACGTTTCGCGTGCGAGTTGGAACTGCACTCTCTAGAGTTCATGAGCAGGAAAACGGTGTTCCGCAAGGTGGAGTTTTGAGTTGCACGTTGTTTATTGTAAAAATGAACTCTCTTCGGAAGGCTCTGCCACCAACTTTTTCCTGCTCAATCTATGTAGACGACGTGCAATTATCCTTTAAGTCTTGTAACCTGTCTATCTGCGAGCGCCAAGTCCAGCTTGGTGTTAACAAGCTAGCTGGCTGGGCAGATAGCAACGGTTTTAAATTTAATCCAGTGAAGTGTGCTTGTGTTCTGTTTTCGAAAAGGCGCGGCATTCGGCCGGATCCAGACATCAAACTTAATGGTGTCTCAATTCCAGTCAGAAATGAACACAAGTTTTTAGGTGTAGTCCTTGACGAAAAGCTCTCGTTCATTCCACACATAAAACAACTCAAACATAAATGCTTAAAGGCCATGAATATACTCAAGGTTCTCTCCCACTCTTCATATGGGGCTGACAAACAACTTCTTTTACGTGTTTTTACCAGCCTGATAGGTTCACGATTAGACTATGGAAGCGTTGTTTATGGGTCAGCAAGTAAGACATCCCTCAAAATGCTGGACCCAGTGCTTCATCTGGGGCTCCGGTTGGCATGTGGTGCCTTCCGGACTAGCCCAGTCGAAAGCCTCTATGTGGAGTGTAATAAGTGGAACCTACAACGTCAGCGAGCATACACAGATCTCCTTTTTGCTTTTAAAATGTCATCTATGCCACACCATCCTTTTAAATCGGCTTTTTATGATACGTCTATGACTGCACTACTCCTAAACCGACCATCGTTCTCTGCGCCCTTCTCTTACAGAGTTAGAGAGGAAGCGTCAGAGCTTTCTGTCTCCTTTTTAGACACCATACAAAGTTCTCAAACAGATTTTATAGCACCATGGCGTCTCCGCCCTGTATCATGCGACACATCCTTCACACATGTAGATAAAAACCGAGCTCCCACATGTGCAATTCTGCAGCACTTCCTGTATTTGCAGCAGAAGTATCAATTTTCTGAATTTTATACGGACGCCTCTAAAACTGCCACCTCTGTGTCCTGCGCGGCGCATGGGCCCGGCCTTAATGTCACTAGAACTCTTAACAGTAATACCAGTATCTTTACGGCAGAGGCTTATGGTGTACTTCTTGTTGTTAATCATATTCTTCAAAGTCACATCCCACAATCCATTATATATACAGACTCCCTCAGTGTCGTGCGGGCGTTGTCGTCAACAAAGTCTTCAAAAAATCACGTTGTAAATCTAATAGTCAAGGGTATTATGTCTGTGTATGTCCACAAATTTAAACTAGTCCTTTGCTGGGTCCCTGGCCACTGTGGTATAGCCGGGAACGAAGCAGCGGATCGAATGGCCGCTGCTGCTACACTCTCGAATACAGTAGACATAACCACATTACCCTACACCGACGTGAAACCACACATCAGACAACAACTTCGCAAAACATGGCAAACGCACTGGAGCGAACAAACCGACAACAAGTTACACGTAATAAAACCACACTTGGGACCATACACCACCGACACACGCAATAGATACACTGAAGTCGCCTTGGCTATATTATGGATAGGGCACACTCACGCAACGCACTCGCACCTGCTCACTGGATCTCCAAGACCTCTGTGCAGCAGGTGCGGAGAGGCCCTATCCGTGATCCACATCCTCATAGAATGTAAGGCACTCGACAGTACACGACGCAAACACTTCCAACAACTACACACACGACATATTCCACCACACCCATCATACTTCTTAGGAGATGATGCCATGTCTTCTGTTCAGCGCACGTTTAAGTTCCTATCAGAAGTTCACTTTTTACAACTCATCTCATACCACCCATAGCTTTACCCCTGGTCCTATACACCAGCCACCTTATTTATTTTTAACCACTCTTGTTCTTCACCCTGGCCCTTTACACCAGCCGTACTCATAGTTTTTAACTGATTTTATTTCGTGTTGTCTCCTCATCAAATAACTTTCTGTTTGGCGCTCTTTGCCCGTGTCGGCCTTGCGCCAATAAAATCAAACCATCATCATCATCATCTTAGCAAGCAGCATTTTCTGCCACGCAGATCAAGCAACAAGGAAGGTTGCCATCTGCAGTAATACCAGTATCGTTTTAATTCGTGTAGAATGCAGCCACATGTTTATCACAACTAGCATGGCGTGATTATAATAGTAGGGCTGTGCCTAGAGCCTCGTAATCATGCTCCGCCACTTTGGCGACCCAGTTGCATGTTAGCAGTTACAGCGGCCAATGTTCGTAATTTTTACTGCAGCGTGCATTGTTTCGTCACACTCAGCGTTGTGCCGTGTCGGCCTCATTCCGCATCGGCGCACTTATAGTGACAACGGCCAGTAAGAAAATGAGTGCTGACTGTTGTGCGGTTTTAAAAAGTGTTGCAAGGTTGACTCTGCAGTTATACGCCTCCTGTGGATACAGTTGGTGTTCGGTGATTTGTCGAATTTTCTGTGTATTCCAAATAAATGAGCAAAATAATCATTTCAGGAAACAACGCAGCTAACAGCGCAGTGATATATAAACAGTGAACCCTTCTCTGCCAACATAAAATTGTGGCCCTCGCAGATTGCTGTGCCCCTATTTTACTTTGATACCTGAAAAATTAATTTTATAGGCAGCTTCAGGTAGCTCTGCAACGGGCAATGTAGCACTTTGCTCATAATGCCGTGTTGGCTGCCAAGCATCCAAGTTTAATTGACCTTCAAGGATTTTTTGAAAAAGTTGGCCTCTGCCGTAGAGAAATCGTGGTGGCATTGCCAATATGAAATGTAGCTCTCGCTGATTTTGTGTTGCTGCATTGTTGTGGGCTCTTTCCGCTTGCACCTTTTGAGGAGCTGTGATGCTGTCATGTATTTTCGTTAATAGTGTCAACTGGTTGCATTAACAGCTGGCATTACAACGAATGCACAGGCTGTGGTGCACACAATTGGTACATTGGTTTCAGGTGAGCATGGCAGTTGCAGAATGAACTCGAAAGTGTCTTTCCCATGTTGTATTTGCTTTCATCTTTTGTCTGGTCTCCATACGAGCTATATTTTTTTTTCGTGCTCGTGAAGTGAAATGTAGAACTTCATATATCGATGTCAAAATGCCATCGTATGGCAACTGTCGTTCAGGAACAAGCGAGCAGTAAATGGTTGGATGTGCAGTGACAACTGATGCACTATTCTTAGATTGTTGCTCCTGTAGGTCCTTTTGCTTTAAAAAGTAGCGTTAGAAGGCCTTCTGTTCACCTCGCTAAAAGGTTATGAAGAAACAAGCGATATTCAATTCGGTCCTTACTCCCAAGCGTGCAGCCGCACTGGCGCTTCATTCTGCACTTCCTTGTCATCACTGAGAGCGACTTGTTCCGCACTTCTGACTTGAGGAACGATGGCCTTAGTCGTTAGTGCACCACTCTCCACTGCACTCGCATCCACATTGACGTAATCCACAGACAATACTGTGGTGATGCTGTCGGGCTGAGCCACCACTGATGAGTGCTGGCCATGCGCCTCTGCTGCAGTGTTAGGCCACAAGCGTAGAATAAACGGGGACCCCAGTTTGGGTTCACGGCGCTTTAGCGTTTGGATGTGTCCCTCCTCATCCCTTCGCAGTCGCGACAATACATTTTCTATAATATGTCTGTCATAGGGGCAGCGATGCAATCTTTGGGAGCAGGCTGGTCAGCATTACCTAGTGGAAGTATCTTTAAAAATGGCAGACTGCCCTCAAACTTCAGTCAGTCCTTGGCAGTCACAACAGAGGCTCCTCACTGCCGGTCAGAGCACGTAGGGAACTATAAGAAGGCTGTGGTAGTTGAGTGGTAGCTGTGTAATTCTCATCTGAAGATTAACGATGTTTTTCCTGCATGAAACCTGGCTATTGTATATTTTTTAAATAGGGAAAGTTGATGGGGAGTTTGGGTGCTGCGCTGTGAGTATTTGGACAAATTTAGTGACAGGTATTGTTTACATACACTACACTGAAAGGTTTTCATTGCCTGTGCAATTGCCAAAGGCGGCACGTTATTGAATGGTAGCACAAAAAGACGAGACTTTGGCGTCTGTTCACTGGAGGAAACATTTACGTAACTGTGTTAAAAGGGTAAGATACATAAATGATGTGTCAAGATGCACAACACAGATACACAAGGAAGCAGAAAGGCCAAAAAGGCGTAAAAAAGCTGCGTTGTGTGTATACCTGTCATTACTTATTTCGTGGGAAATAAGGCTCCACGTGTGTCTCAAAACGGTTCTTGCTTCAAAAGAATTGCATATTATCAAAGAAAGCTCATTTGAGTTCCATGTTCTTACTGCACCTAATTTTTTCCCCAAAAGTTTTAAATGTCGCATATACTGTTCAAATCTTTCAGAATCAGAATCACAATTTAATTTCCAACAGGTGTGGGGGCCACACAGGCAAAAAGCAGCTCTGTGACCACTTGAGGGGACCTGGGGGCCCGTACAAGGCAGCAGTGCTTCACAAATACACAGCAAAGGGTAAATTGCTAAAATACAGACGGGAGATTCTAAAATATTGTATAGTTTAAGACCTTATACAGGTCATTTTGGTGTCGTATGTAACAGAAATAGGCACACTATTGATTCTTTAAAAGGCTTTTCATACAACTGTATATGACCTTGTAATAGTGATATTCCAACTTTATATAGCAACTCTTTTTGACAAACAAGAAAACATGACATTTTAGCAAACTCACGCATCAAAACAAACATAAACCACACTGAGCATTCCGGAACATTTCTGTCAATGGGTTAAAAAATTTTCGTGCACTTGGCGCGGAGGGAGCGCATTAATATTTGTACTCCCGTCTTCCAACATGTTGAGCAGAGCAGGAAAACGGTATGCTAGTGATTGAAAATTGTAGTTAGCCCGCTTGTCAGAGCTGCGGGTGTGGGAATCAGTGTGTTGTACTGTTAGTTACGAAAATGTTTTGATAAAATGCTGTGGTTTATGAATAAATAACCAAGAATGATGCAGTCGAAAATCATACAAGTTTGTCGCACTATTAATTCCTATAATTCCATATTTAAGAAAGAAGCCTTGGGTTGTGTGCAAGTTCGGTAGGTTTGCAATGCAACGATCTGCTCTTTTCTGTGGGCGATAAATTGTATTTATATTTTCTAGTGTACTTGTACTCAGACCAGACTGCAATTATTTAAGTGTGACACAAATAATGCGCGATAAATCTGTAGCTTTTCTTTCTCAGGCATAAAATGACAACACCGTGGTAAAGCACCCGCAGTTGATGACAGAGATTTGGTCAATGAGTCAATGTGATATTGCGAAGACATATCAGACCTTAATTAAGATCCTTGGAGAAGCCAAACATTAATTAAGAGTCATCGAGAAGCCAAGTCGGTAACATGGGAAAAAAAACATGCATTACAAGGAATCTGAGAGTGTGCTTCCATAAAAATTGAGCTTGTTTTTTCTTCATTTTCAGGAAAAAAGGTGGAACTCGGCGAGTAGCAAGAAAGAAAAACGTCCTGAAGTCTGCAGAAGACTCATCACAAACCTGAAACAACTTAGGGGCATTTGGTTAGTTGCACCAGTTCTTAGGTTCAGAAGCAGTCAACGTGCAAGTTCCCGCAATCCCAGTGGGGGACATTGCACCCAACCATATGCCGGGTCCATCTTAGAGCAGTAGGCAACTATGGTGGTGTGGCACATTCAGCGCAGATAGCTCAGCTTATTTCAGCACACTGCAGCCATATCTTGGTGTGCTCTCACTTCAAACTCATTGGTCATGTGTACTCTGCGTAAAGTGCTCATAATCTGAGGGATATGCACCAAACTTTCATAATGGGAATGTGCTTCAACTTCCCGGAGCTCTCAGAAGTGACCAACTGAATGCCCCATCATTTAGGCACTCCAAGAAAGAGTGAAATAAAAATAGTAGAGTCCTTGTGAAGAGCTACGCACTGGAAAAAATAAAGTGTCGATAGATGTTGCACATTCCGTTCAGGCGTATAAGAAAAATAATGAAGTAATCCAGGAAACCGAAGAATTTCAATCGCCTAACGTCATGAAGAAGGGTAGCTATTGCTGCCGTGAGCCAGACAAACCAGTTGCATTTGCGGTAAGGCATTACGTTGACTTGATTAGCACCGTGGGGTGTAAACTGGACAGTGCTTAGCGTTTATGTATTCATTGCAACTTTCAATAAGCGAACACATTTTGTGGAAGGAAAATAGTTGTCACTATGGAGACCACCGAGGGCGTCAATTTCGGGGAATATGTCACACATAATTCCTTTAAAATTACGTGGTTCATGCTACCGTAGCGGCTCAAGGTCTCTTTGCTATCGCATTCAAGTACAATGGCTGCAAAGGGACTATTTGCGACAGAGATAAAATTATGACAAGCACTGGTTATTGTGTCTTATTTTTTATTCCCTCGCTTGAAAGAGCAATGCTCAGGAGTGGGCAGTACACCATTCGTCGTGTACAGCGGACCATTTGCATCGCTATCATATGCGGTTTGTATTTAAAAAAAACGGCCATCAGTGGCTCACAAAGCTGGTGTTCGTTGTGAAAGCGCACTTCCCATTGTGCCGGCTCTCTAAAGTCCATATGAGTAGTACAAAAGCGAAAAGACCGTGTCAAATAAAAGCACAGATGACGAGACGTAGCTCAGAGGGTACTGTCTGTGTTTTGCTTTGTTCTACGTCTTCGCGCTATGTTAAGTAAAGTAGCTTTCAACAGTTCAACCAAATTTAGTTTCCTATTAAGGTCAAGATGTTTACCTCTGTTTGACATACAGAATGGTACACGCCTATTTTTGGAGTTAGAATTGTGTTTTGGAAATGTCACTGTGCACAAAGCAGGTAGTGACTTCAATTTGCGAATAGAACACCTCAGCGCTCTACAGTTTATGACGACAGTAGGACGACAGAGCTTCAATAAATCAAAGTTTCCTTGTTAATAGGTAAGCACTTACAGTTTACAATAGAATGTTTGACGTTCCGAACACCTCCCTATTGATGAACCGAGGCAGATAATCAGGTTATGCAAACCCCTGGCGGTTTAAATGCAGAAACGATGAAATGGCCGATTGTTCTATGGCATATTTTTGAAATTGTGGAGCACGTAGATGTAGATTGTTACTATCACTATGACTCATCTCCAACCACAAGTGCATGTTCAGGCTTGAGCTTTGTAAAGGGTCACTGACGTGATTTGTAAACATTGCGGGATTACTAGCGCAACTTGTAGTCCGGAATTCTTAGGCCATGCTTCGACCACTCTGAGCGCGTTTACGCGAATTTATTTAGTAGAAAAATCAATTCGCAAATGCTGTCGTCCTCTCCGCACCCTCGCCCATTTTATGTGGTGTTTTCGTGTGACGTCAGGAGGAGATGAGCTGGCAATTGGCTGCGCTACTGCACGGCTCGCCGACCGGCCGACCCAGTCACTCGGCCCAACGTTTAGTCCGTCAGCCGCCGAAGGGTCGTCGCAATTCGCTTGCTCAATTGAAACTAAGCCACAACACGTTTGTGAATGGAAGAATGTGCCTTTCTTTACTTTGTTAGTTTGTACACTGTATCAAGGTCCGAGTCCGGGTCGCTCCTCACAAGCGCTTCAGAAGTGAAAATGCGACGCTTCGCTGACTTTACGCTAGTAGGAAATATAATGCCGCTTGAAGGCGGGCGAAGAGTAAGCGAAGTCAATAGTGGTACTAAGGAAATAAAATCAACTGAACCTTTTACCGTACAGCGCAAAACTAAAGAGCCGGAAGCAATTTTTTGCGCTGGGTGAACAAGCACAGCGGTCAACTGCACGACCACACATCTGCCAACGCTTTTCCATCTAAGAAAGGCAAGTGCTAAACGTGAGATATTGTGGAATTTTGGGGGACGCTTACAGCACGAATGCTATACAACTAATAGTCCCCTAAGTACTTCAAATGCTAAAACTACATAAAAGTGTAAACTGGTTGTACATTATTTACCTTCTATATTCACTTCGGCAGGGCTGGCTCGTGGCCGAGTGGTCTGAAGCGCTAGGAATCTTGTTTTCAAGCCGCAAATTCGAATTCCCAAGGGAGCAAGCTTTTTTTTTTTAAGTTGCTTTTTTGGTTTGCGGCCGATGTATTCTAAACTGAGTTCACCATTTTTGGGCCGTAACGTTCACTGCTTCACGAGCGAGTTCGCAGAACGCGCGCAGACCGACACTGAAGACCTAGCCAGTTCTTGTTGGCGTGCTGCTGCTGCAAGCACCGCATTCTTGCATGCAGTGGGCACAGGCCAGATTCAACACACCCTTGGCCTGGTGCGAACACGCTTTTTACGATACAGGCATGAATGAGGCAAGCTCCGAATATGCGGGAAAAGCGCATGGCATTTAAGCGTCTGCGGTGACGTGGAGGGCGTTCATTTACTGCGTTGGCTTTGGCTAGTGATTTCTACGATACCAAGCCGTCCTGGGAGGCTTACATGAGGAATATTACAGCCGACAACATGGCAGAAGCGCGGTACGACGATTACTGAGATATCGAGAATGCCCATGCAACGCTCTCTTCGGCTGTCAGGCATGTTGTTTTACAGAACCGAAACTGAAACGTGTTTGAATGGTAACCTTAGACATCGTTCAGTCACGGTGCCACCTCTTCCCGACGTCACAGGCTTTAGTTGGTGCGGCCGCCACAGACCGCGCATGGTAGTTTTTCTTTTTTCCCGCTTCATAAAATATTTACCGACTTATCAACCAGATAAACGATGAAAAGTGTGGTAATTTGAGCCAGTCTACGCAGTGCAAGCAAAACCTGGAGCTTGAGAAATTTACTTCAGTGTCCCTTTAAATAAGGCGAGAAAGGTTAGCATACCATTACCTGCAAAAAGCATTTAGTCACATGCTATGTAAAACAACATCGCAGCGGGTGGTAAAAATTTCGTTAGATATTGCGGCCAATGGGATACGCGCATACAATATTAGGCCACAGAAACGGAAGCGCCCTTGCCGGGATTTTAGGCGCGGAGTTTGTGGCATAAAAACTTCAACAAAATGGTGAGTGGCGCAAAGAAAAATAAAATACAAAAATGGGTAAACTTGGGCCTGGTTTCGACCGGGCGTAGTTCTCTGCAAGCCGAGTAAGCATCCACTTACTCGGCTTGCTATTTGGACTTCACGGCGCCCGCTTAAAGTAAAGCAGGATTTAGTGCAAGCGCTGTAAACTTAAAAAACGTCGGCAACTTTTACACGAACCTGGACGTATAAAAACTTTGACGTTGTGTGGAACGTCATTGCGGTAAACATCAAGCATCGGTAACCTAAAGCAGCGTATAGGCGTAACGGAGCTGCTCTGGCGGATTTTTTAGTAGCAAGGACAGATACTATCACAAGCTAATAGCCCATGCGACGATTGACATCATGTTCTGGGATCTACATCCTCACCCCTCTACTCCCATACCCAAAACTGTGATTTATTTCTTTACTTTTATTTGTTCAGGTTATACTGCAGTCCTGCAAGCACCAAGCAGTAGGGCAGAAAGGAACGAATTCTTTCATACAAGGTACTGATGAATACATATCGGTAGTGATGAATACACAGTAATAGTTCCTTTATTTTTTATCAGGATCATCAGGGAGGCAGGGAGAAAAAGCTGATAAGCACTGGAAACCATCCAACTTGAACGATGCTGATAAGCAGCTTGACTAGTTCCGGCCCTCCGAAAAGTGCACGTTGGTTAGTATACAGCAACCTGTGTGCACAGAATAGACATCAAAAAGATATTGGTACACCGGTAAAACTAAACGGCCTTATCAACAGGATAAATCAACAGCAAAAAAACAGCGTTATCAGCAACAATACAGCGCATTATTGTTTAGAGTAATTAATAAGCACACATTTGAGTAACTAAGATAAATAAAAAAAAGAAAAACAAAATGAACACTCTAACCAGAATCAGGTGGTGAACTTCCACAGCTGAAAACAAAGTAACATGCGTTTGGTTGTGAATAGACAAAGGAAGTATGTTTTCACGAAACGCACACGGTATCAAAACGTATCAGAAAAGAATTTAAGGTTAATCTTTGAAGGCTAATAAAACAAAAACAACTTTCCGAAATTTGAGAAACAGGTACGCAGTTTTTTTGTGAAGGATCTTTTCGGTGCAATGTTTTTGCGGCTGCATATGTTTAATAACTCTGGAAGTTTCTGTCCTAACATTTGTGTCCCGTAATTGGTTCGACGTATTTTTACTTTCCAAATGTTATGATAACGAACTGAATATTTCTGAATCCGCCTTTCTAAGCAGAATAATTGAAAAAGGAAATGGCCATTATTCTTTATTTCTAATATGTATGCTATGCAGAGGGGATAAGAACACACACGGGGTTTTTTATAAAATATGATGCTTACCAAAAAGCGGTGCTGAGGGATGATCAAAAGCCACGTTACATATGTGTCTCAACATTTGTGTGTGAACGCAGTGTAGTATTCGTACATTCGTAGACGTAGTAGATCCCCATACGAGGTGACAATAGGTTACACGGGGATAAAAAGGCGTGTTATAAATAAGAAGTTTAACATACGCGGGGAAGGTTCGTCGGTTAATATAAGTTGTCCCTACGAGGCGAGGTACTTTTTATGCGATTTAAGTAAGTTGGTAGTCCCAAAATATTGTTTTAGAAAATATTACGCCAAGTATCTTAAATTTTTTAACTCTGTATATTATTGCGCCGTTATATACTAAAACTGCATCGCTGACAACCTCCCTATTTTTCGAAGGGCAAAATATAGCTTAAATTTTGGTAGTATTAACCTTTTTTGCATTGTAATCTGTCCGCTTACCAAGCTGTGTTGATGTTTTGTTTGCCCTATAGATATATTAGATAATAAAGTATCGAAAAAAACTCAAAGTCCTGTCATCTGCGTAAACTACAAATATTGTGCTTTTATCAGTAGTTACAATGTCATTTATGTACAATATTAAGGGAAATTGATCAGGGATACTTCCGTGTGGAATGCCAAATAATATTGGTTTTACATCAGAAGAGTGGCCATTTATACTTACGATATGCTGCCTGCAACCTAAATAGGAGCGAAGAAGGGCCAATACTTTTTCGTGAAATCCATACTTTTCGAGGCTTTTTAATAACCGGCTATGATTAAGATAACCAAAGGCTTTGGTAAAATCGACATAGAAAGCGAGAGCCAAGTCTTGATTCTGAAAAGCATTCAAAATGAACTGCTTCTGTTCTAACAGAGCGAGTTCTGTTGACCTCCTTTTCCCAAAGCCAAACTGTGCCGTATGTATTATCTCATGCTTATTGGAAAAGCTGGAAAATCTTGACCAAATAAATTTTCTAGGCTTTTTGAAAATATAGGTAATAACGACACCGGACTGTAATTACCTACGTTATATTTCACTCCTTTTTTATGCAGGACAATTACTTTCACTACTTGCATACGTTTAGGGATAACGCCTTCTGCTGAACAGAGATTAAAAACATGAGCTAGGCAAGATGCTAAAAGGTCAATAAGGTGTTTCACAGGGTTTATTTTAATACCTTCTGCGTCGCAACTAGCACTATCGTTGACTGATACAAAAGTGGAAATCCGCTCCGTCGTTGTAACGGGGTTAAGAAAAAAACGTTTTATCGTTACTACGCTCCATATAGCGCAGAACATTTTTATTAGTTTATTCGGTATCAAGAGTGACGAAATATTCATTGAAAATCCCCTAATCGTTTCCCAATAAATTCTTGATTGTTCTGACTTATTTTTGTTAGTTTCTGAGTGTGTTGCGCGATTCAGTATGGAATTCAAATTTTTCCATGTTATGCCTTATCTCTAAGGAGACATAGTGAAGAGCTCGTGGAAGTAGTTTTTCTTAGCGCTGCTAATTTCTTTCGTGAGGTTGTTACGCTACGCTTAATATACTCTGGGTAGATCAAGATCGCGTGTTTCAAGGAATTTCTCAAATATTCTATCCTTAATCTGAATCTTGCCTAATATTGCATGTGTATCCATGGCTTGCCAATATTTTATGAAGTACGTAACAAATTATACAGAAAGGAGGCATTGTAAAATGAGAGAAAATGGCCCAGAAAGTTATCATAAGTGCAGTGAGGATCGCTTTCTTTAAATATTCCACTCCAATCAAAATTACCTACTTTCTCTTGGAAAGAATAGTGTTTGAGGGGATACTTCATGAGAAGCCATTGGTTGTGGCTTAGTCGTACGAAGTGTTTTGTATGCACACAAAAATATATACCATAATGATTGCTGATGTCTGTACTCGCAACACCCGTCTTTAAATGAGAAGAATGTATATCGTTTATGAATAGATGAAGTAAAGAAAAAGAGAAAATGGTGACTCTTGTAGGCATGGTGATAACAATATTGCAACCTAAAGACAAAATTGTTTGTTCTAGCGCTTTTTGTTACATGTATCAGCTAACATGTTTACATTGATGCTCCTCCTAGTATAACTTTATACTTATTTTCACCTACATAGAAAAGCAGTGACTTGAAAAAATGCAAAAATTTGGAAGATTGCCGCTAGGGGGTACATAAACAGCAGCCACTATGGTTCGACTGAAAATTAAAGACAAACGTTCGAACTCAGTGTGCATGCGAGAGAATTCCGGTACAACTCACATAACACACGAGATTTCATTATCATACATACACCTCCGCCTCTCCTAGATTTTCTGTGTAAAAATAAATTCTGATACTCAGGCACAGTGAAAACATTGCCTTTTGCAACGTACAACGTTTCAGTTAACATAATTACATCAACTGCATTTTCTAGCTGATTGAAAAGAACCTCCAAGTGTGTTCGCTTCTGTGCAGCAGATTGCACATTGAAATGGAACATGTTCATACAGCGTGGATTCTGACGTTTACATAACTTTCAAAATACTTCGGGTTCTGTGTAGTGAAAAACTGCCATGATTGAGACCTAAACACATGCAGTGGAACATACTGGAGACAAGCCACATTATTTTATTCTCTCTGATTCCCGACTTTTCCGCACGACGATAGCTGTCTCCATCACGTTTTCTGGTGAATATTTTTGGAATTCTTGTGCCACGCATACCTGTAGTCATGGTCCCTCGCCCAAGTATTGGTCTCTCCAAGAAGACTTTTGTTAGCCTTCGTCAGATGTTTACGGATGTAACACTATTACTTGCCTTCCTTCAGCATTCGTCCCTCACTGACTGCTTAGCGATGTGAAATACAATGCCGGGAACTTTGTCCCTAACAGCATGCAGTCTGCGTATCGACACGATGTCGTTGTCAGCGAGATGAAGCAAGCTCAATTTGCTATCTATTTCATTGACATTTGCCAAAGTATTCATTTTGAGATGCTGGAATTCTGTGGAATTCAAGATTTAGATTTCTACTGGAATATTCGAGTTAATAATCTCCTGTTTCACATTTTTGGATGAGTTTATCACTTGGTTTTCACGTTTCTGCACTTTGTTCTTTGCATCCGTAATTTCTTTGTAAAGACGACGGATGCGGCTGATAATTTCATCATATTGTCCAGACATCATTTTTACTGATTCTCCAATGCTTTCCACCTTATCCTTATGTTTCAAGAGTCCATCAAGTTTCTTATTAACAGTCAAGAACAAGCTTGCAAAGTCTACTTCGCCACTGTTACATTTCGAAACCTGTACAACCCTACACTTCGTTAACTTGCATGTCGGACATGGCCATGACTTACGCAGCGTTTCATTTTTCACTTATATATGCTTAAAGCTGTAGAACATTTTCAAAAGCATTAGCTACAGCTGCACCCTTCACAAATCTAGCCTTCTCGTCTGAACACAAAAGTTGGCAGAATATAGAAGTCTCAGTATCCAGATCAGACCTATCTGTAAAACGAGTGCCAACTCATACCTAACGTCACAAGAACTTGTAGTACATATGACTCGGGAAGAATATTGACATAACTAACTACGGTGTTATGCAAGGACGCGAATATATCACCACTAGACACAGCATTGGCAGCGGCAGCAGTGACAAAACATGTCCATCCTAGTAGGAACTGAAAAATTCACACCAACTGAAAAATTGATGCAAAGAGCTTGAGTACGCGTGTGCAGACAGGGTGCCGCCGCTGCCAAAATGTGCGAAACGCCCGCCCTGAGCAAACAAGACAGCCATAGAGAAAATGTATATATGACAGGACACACGGGCAAATCGCGGCCAAATGTGTTCACGTGAACTCCTAAATTTGATCCTTCCGGCGGTTTGCGCACGTGGTAAAAACTATTTGATATTAGGTTAACACACAATAATATTTTTTTAATGTTTTGTTGCCTATTTTATTTATGTTACAAGTTGAAAAGTTGTGAGTGTAGATTTTTTTGGCTTCTTTATGCAGGATATGAAGGCAAGCCTAACCGCGCCGCAAGCGGAAGCCGCTATTTGGCTCTTTCGGCAGCGTTTAAAGATGCGCTTTGCAGCCTTGTTCAAACTTCTCTTGTGCAGAAAGAAACGCCTAATGCTTTCTGCGCGGCATCGGTTTTGCTTGAAACACAAAAGGTGAGACTTTTTGTAAAAAAAGTGCTGCTGTGATGTATCATATTTTCGTTTCCTTGTACTTCAAATGCTGCGAGCATTGCGTAGCTTCAGTGAAATTAGACATTGCTGATTCTGCGACTTAAAGATAAGAGCTTAGGAAACGCACCGCAAATAGGTAATAGGCCTTTTTTTTATCCGGACATATAAATAGAAAGTTTTGGCTGACTGTTTTTCGGCGGCCCGCTCAGCGCAATCGGAGCCAATGGCGCTCGCGGCCAAGCGCGCCACGTTTGCTATCGGAGCGGAGCGGACCGTGAAAAACTGTCAGCTAAAACTGGATAATATTTCCCGCAGGTTGGGCTTTTTGAAAAAGAAAAAAGAGATTTATTTGTCCAAAACATATTTACATAACAAAATATACAGAAGGAGGTCACAGAGCACGAGGCTGGAGGGGGACCTTCTATTACAGGTAGAAAATAAAAAATTCAAATCTGAAGCAAAGTCAGCAGTGAAAAAAAAGGTGTAATGCGTTAGTGCGAATACAACTCAAATAGCTTTTTATGGATGCTATATCTGTACCGAGCGAACTTTAACAAAGATCGTTGAAAATAATGTAAAAAATACTAAAGTAATAAACAGGTCAGGAGTGCACTTACAAATACCGCGTAAAAAGATAGGATCCAACCAGTTAAGCAAATTATTCTTTCAGGTTGAGTAAATATGCACGGAGATGTTTCTTAAAGCTTGGTAAAGATAGTGATTGTTTTATTTCTGTCGGGAGAGAATTCCAGTTATTTACAGCCACAAAAGTAGTATTCAGCTTGCCATAATTGGTGCTCATTTTAGGTAGAAGTAGTTTGCCAGTCGAAGCGAACCTGGTGAAATTCAATTTTTTTAGTGAATCGCGGTTGAATATGCTAAATTAACACAGGTCATGCACAGATTTGAACAGGTAAACAAGGAAGCTGAATTTCGCGAGATTTAAGACAGTGAGTGTATATATTCTGTAAGTAACAATGAAGATTTAGTCCGGTATGGACTGAAAGTGATGATCCGAATAGCTTGGTTCTGCAGGTGTTGTAAAGGAATTAATTGGGTCGGGTATGTATTGCCCCAAGATGCGGCGAAGTACGAGAAATGACTGTCAACAAAAGCAAAGTAAAGTGATAGTAGTGTGGGAGTTTTAAAGAATGGTAGGGTCTTTAGGAGGATGCGAATGCCGAAGGCAGCTTTCTGTTTCACATGGGCATAATGGTCAGTTTACTACCAATTTGTATCGAGAACAACACCCAGGAATGAACATTGGTTATACATAGGTATTGAATAGTTGTTCGACAAGATAACTCGATTGCAGATGAGTGGCTTTTGGTGCGAATGAAAAACTAGAAAAGTTGTCTTAGTTGCAATAATTCGTAGACAGTTATTGCGACACCAAAGCAAATTATTGTTGAAATCATTGCTGAGGTCACACGTAACGGAGGAAACTGATATACTAGATAGAAATATGATCGTGTCATCCGCATAAAGAAATGGTTCACAGCTAGTAAGGCAGGTGGGAAGATCATTTATATAGATTAAAAATAAGATTGGACCGAGGATTGATCCTTGTAGGACGCCTTTATTTGTGGTTATCAAACTTGATGTTATGTTAGATATATATACGGCCTGCTTCCTATTTGACAAATAACTACTAATTAAAGTTAGAGCTGGACCAACTACACCTATGACTTCGAGTATAGCTAACAAGATATTGTGATTAATAGAATCAAATGCTTTGCTAAGGTCTACAAATAACACGCCGGCATGGCATCCCAAGTCTATTGCAGTTTTAATTTTATCTGCGAAAGAAAGCACTGAGCATTCACTCGAAAAATCAGTCAGAAAGTTATATTGATGAGGTGAGAGGATGTTAAATTTGGATAGATATTTCATCAAGCGATTTACAAAACACTTTTCAACAACTTTGCTGAAAAATGACAAGGTGGAGATCGGACGGTAATTGGCAGCACATTCTCTGTTTCCTTTTTTTCTCTGTTTCATTTCATTTCTCTCTTTCACTTTCTCTTTTTTTCCTCTGTTTCATTCTCTGTTTCCCGCAATCTGCATTCAGCTAACACATCCACAAAGCTTCTGGCCTACCAAACACTTGTTCGATCAAAGATTGAATATGCAGCGCTAATCTGGAACCCCCATCAGTCGTATCTTGTAAATAAACTTGAGGCACTCCAAAATAAAGCTGCCCGTTTCATTCTCAGGAACTACTCACGTGCATCAAGTATAACAGAAATGAAACAATCCCTGAACTTACCACCTCTACAACAACGCCGGCTTTATAGTCTTTTATGGGTTTTTATAGGCTATACCACAGCCAGTCTTCTTTCGCTGCCTCGCACATAAGACCTGCTGCTCGCGTTTTTTTTCCATTTAGATCATGCATTCAAACTTAAACCAATATTCGGGCGTACCAACCTATTTTTCTTTTCGCCACTCTTACTTTCTATTCGTCTCTGGAATCAGCTCCCAGGTAACATCGTCACCCTCAGTAATCACGACTCATTTATCAAAGAGTTGCAGTTACTCCTCAATGTATAAATAATTTTTTAGTGTTTGTGTCATTTTTGAACCTCTTAGATTGGTTCAATGTTCGATGTTTGTGTTATTTTGAACCGGGGTCATTTTTTTAACACTCGCATTTTAGGAATTGGATAACTGCTGTGCGCCTTTTGTGTACCCTTTTTTTTTAAACTATGCATTTCGACATGAATGTATTTGTATTCGCACTTTTTTGGGTGTTGCTGTTTTTAATGTTGCAATGTGTTCTTTTTTTATTGCGCCCCTATGTAACGCCCGTAAAGGCCTTTAGGGCAACTGAATAAATAAATGAATAAATAAACACTGGAATTACTTTTACTTTTTTAATCTGTTGGGGAAATACTCCAGTTGAAAACATCAAGTTAATTACATGGCTAAAGGGGGTTCCTATGGCATACGGTATTAATTTATAGGTACTGGGATAACTATGGTCAAGGCCTGCACTAGTTATTTTGATGACTTTTATTGTGGCAGTGATTTCATCCGGGGTAGTCGGAAAAAGGAAAAAGGAGTGGGGAAGCCGTTGTAATGGTTGAAGTTCAGTCGTGGCGTATGGAGTTGGCTCCCACAAAATTGTTCATTAAATGTATTTTTAATGTCGAATGGGTCATTGTATTCGATGTCGGAGGATATGAATTTCGATACATGAGAGTGCTTCACGTTATTGTTAAGGAAATTGTTACTTATTTTCCATTTCTGTTTTACGTCCTTGCCTGCCTGATCAGTCTTATTTTCGTAAAATACCCTTTTTGCTGTCTGCAGCAGTCTAATAAGTGTATTGCAGTACATTTTATACCGATCATTCGACTTCGTGTTAAAGGGCCGCTTTTTTGTTTTCTTATACATATTTTCTCTTTTTCGCATAGACTTCAGTAGTCCATTAGTTAGCCAGGGGCTGTGAGGAGCTGGGAACTTTCTATTACACTTAACAACCGCCGAAGCCTTAACCGAACACTCTTTAACAATGCATACCATCTTATTAGAGGCCGATTCAGCGTCTGTTATCGTGTAAACACCTGACAAATCCGCCTGAAGCACCTGGGTAGCAAACTCTTCCTTATTAAGCACAGTTTTATAAAATGTCCTTTTTTGTTTTTTCGCGTGGCAGTCGAGACGAAAAAATATTGGATAGTGGTCCGTCGGGCTAAATTCAAGAATGCCACAGTGTTCTTCAGGTATGAAATTTGATAAAATATGATCAATAATCGTGCTATTTGTACTCAGGACACATCTAGTTGGAATTCTAACCAGTGATTCACAGCCAAAGCCATTGGAGCAGTTGGTGTTATCGGCACACGAAGGGTTACGCTCATAGGAGAGATTAATATTGATATCGCCTAAAATTACTACATTTTTCTTTTTGTTGCTAGTGAGCGGAGGAGTTTGGTTAATTCTGTACAAAATATCGACACTGGTGATGAAGGTGAACAGTATATGGAGCCGATAACAGTTTTACACAACTCAGTAGGTAAGGACGGTTCAGCCAATTCTATCCAAACTGACTCGCATTTTTCAACGGAAAGATGAAGATCAGTTCTGCGTGTATAGTTCATGTTAAAGGCAACTAATATTGCAGCGCCACCGTGATTACTTGTTGAGGGATTGTATTATTATGGTGTATGATTGGGAAAGCAGAAAAGATTGGCATCATCGGGCGATAGCCAAGTCTCTGATACGCAAATAAACAAAAAATAGTGATTCAAAGAGGATACCTGAGCAAGAATATCATAATGTTTTCTGAGGCTACGTGCGTTGAAGTGTATGGCTGATAAACCACTATTGTCGAAAAATGTTTGAGCTTCAAGGGTGGGAAAGTATGATGCCACACTGAAGAAAAGCTATGATAAATCTGCGCGGATCTAAAGGAAACCTGCCAAGTCTGCTTCGGTCTTGATGCGAAAGACTCGACTATCATCACACTGCGTGGCCTTGATTCTACCATTGTCCGTCCACATGAAATTCCACTCGGTTTCTTTGCTCAAGCGGTGACGGATGTCAGCGGTACGAGCCCGTCGTCACACATAGCGTTCATGTGCCGCAAACAACGGTGGTGAGTTACTTGCGGAAGTAGCTGGCTGGCCGGCGGTCCGTAGGCGTAGCAGGGGCCCTATTCTCGACTGCACAAATTGCCGGCCATTTGCCAGAAGTCTTGTCTGATTGACTTTCAACCTTGGTCACGTGCTATTGGTTGACAAAGCGGTTGTGTGTTTTGTCGTCATTTTGACGTTTTATGACGTTTACGGACACCAGTTCTAAAGTTTGCCTTATTTCTCTTTACTGAACGCACATAATTCTTGGCCGGCAATAAAAAAACCAGACTAAAAACACTATACATGACAACGTAGGCCTGTCTTTGCTATTCAACAACAATATTACCTGTAATACACACCCTTTCTGTGATTGGCTGAGAAGGCATGACGTAATTTAAACAGCTGGCGGGAACGGTTACGTCATGCGTTGGCAACTTCAGGCTGCGTAAAATTGACGTAATTCTACGTAGCAGCTTGAAAATGGCGACTGTTTTGTCGCAAAATACAAGCAAAATAGCGCAAAAAAATGCCCCGGCGTTCGGCGCCGCGAAATGTCCACCAATTTGCAGCAGGCGCAGTTTCGCATGCACGCTGTTTAAAGCATGTTTCCTACCGAAACAAATTATAGTTTCAACTGCTTTCATGTCAGCGACCACGGAGCATACGAATAACGTGGAGTATTTTTCTGTTATGTTTGGCAGTAAAATAAAAATTACTTGTTTGGCGTAACCGCAACATAAAAGGGCAGTACAAGCCTCTCCATGACAAAGAGAGCCCAATGCATGGCATTCGTCCACACTCGTCCTAGTAAGCTGTTGGGTGATATGATCGAACTCAAGAGAAAAATAACAAAGAAAAGTGACTCTTTGGTTCATTACAGCGCTCATTGAAGTCAAGATTGACGAATGAGTGAATAGGCGACATCGGTTCGCTCCGCGGTTATCAGGCGTAGCCCTTCGCTGCTCTTATGTGTCATAGAAGCGATGGTCGCAGCCGCCTTTTTCTGTGATCACGCCATAAACCTGTAACATAGCAGCAGGCGATGGCTTGGTGGCGGTGGCGGCAGGGCAGGTGATAGCGCAACAAAGCTTGCATTGAAGCAGAAAGCCCAGCTATGTTATAAAAGCGATTGAAACAAATAAATAGATACGGTAAAAAAATTGTGTGATGTCCTTTAGCTCGACATCCGCCTTTCACGAGCTTTTGGATCAACGATACTTGATCGCCTTTTGGTGTTGACGCCAGTTTTGGCTTCCAGAATTGTGTTTTTCTAGTCAGCCTCTGCTACCGTCTTAATTTTTATAGCACATGCCCAGTGTTTTGATATCTGGAACAATATTTGATATCTTGGTTGCGATCTTTAGGAGTGAATCGTCAAATTACACTGCATGTCGTCATAGCTATAGGTGCCGCACGTCACTGATTGCTTACGTCGTGCTTACGCAAAAAATTGCTGGCAATTTGTGCAGTCGTGAAGAGGGCCCCAGGCGTTGTGCGATGTGGCTGCACTAAAGTTACATGAGACGCACGCTGCGTTGAATTATTCGACCAGCTAGCCATGGCTATCTTGGCCAACTGTTACTGGTTTTATTTATTGTGCCATGATGCACTGCAATGCCGTCCATGCGAACGTACGTGACGAAGTAACAGTATCTGCATTATTTAACTTATCTGAGGATAAAATTATCCGCACACTGATAAGCTTTTACAAGTGCGCCATTAATCGGGTTCTGCCTGCGTACAGGGCGAATCCACTTGCCGATGCCAAAGGTGTGCGGGCGTCGCTACGCTTTGTGGGAGAAGTGCGGTGAGAAGGCGTCTTTATTCGGTAGACAACAGCTTTCCTCGTGGCAGCGTGAGTATGCAGAGAACTGAAACCTTCAAATGGGGTCTTCGTTTTACACTGTATATCAAGTCTGGTATCGCAGGCACTGCATAGAAGTGTTCCACCCTGGCCGTTCGAAAACTTTTGCTCCTTTTGGTTTATTAATAATTTGGCTAGCTTTAAGAGACATGTAATCTGCGTATTGCACCTATTCAGTCAGCTGTGTGTGTTCTTTTCATGTTTCAAAGTCCATGACCTCTGGGTGTCGTCGATACGACGCTCACTGCTGCGTGCCAAGGTGCCCATACAGCGGCCAAATATACCGTTGCCAGGGGCCCGGTCTCGAGATGCCTTTCTTTCACGGGCCCATGGGACAACACGTGTGTTTGTGCACTGTATTACGTTCACTTCTCTCTCGCTGTTCGTCCTGATTTTACAAAAGACAAAGCGGTTCAGGCTATGTCAGCCGCATTATCATTTTTTATACCAAACAATAGCTCAATTGCATTAATAATGTGCCTTACCAGTGTTGCGGAATTATAAAACTATGCATATTTTTAGTGTTGCGTATAGAAACCGTGCGATCGCTGAATAGGATAAGGAAACTTTGTATGTTGTAAATAGCTGGCTTGTACTGCAGCCAATTCTTGAGTACTAGTTCCAGTTAAATTTACATTGTTCGCATTTCTGTTCGCAGGTCATCTGTAATTGCAAACAGTTTGTGCACTGTTTCCCTGATCACCTATGCAGATATACAGCATGGGTGGCCTACACAAGACAAGGCGCCATCAAGTGAGGTCTTTTTTATCGAAATGAACCTAATCCGGACCCGCCGCGGTGGCTCAGTGGCTAAGGCGTTACGCTGCTGAGCACGAGGTCGCGGGTTCGATTCCCGGCCGCAGCGGCCGCTTTTCTGATGGAGGCGAAAAGAAAAATGCCCGTGTGTACGAGATTTCGGCGCACGTTAAAGATCCCCAGGTGGTCAAAATTAATCCGGAGCCCTCCACTACGGCGCGCCTCATCGCCTGCGTTGCGTCGGCGCGTTAAACCCTACAATCAATCAATGAACCTAATCCGCAAAACAAAGCTAAGTCAGATAAAACTGCGCTGCCAATAAAATCTCGGCAACTTTCCCATAGAAAAAATGTGGCAGGAAAATAGTTCCGGCGATGCCCTGCAAACGAGTACGCACATCTTACTTCGTATAGAAAATGAGCCACACTCTGCTTTGGGACGTATCAAAATGATCCAAAATCATTTGCCCAATGGGATTTCGTTTTTGGTGTGACTGTTCGGGATGTTTTGTTGGTGCTTTAAATTCATCAGTTTTTTTTGCTCCTGGGAACTGGCTTATCATGGATTTAGAGAACAATGAGGAGATCGGAGAATAATCTGCCGCCACATGTCTGCGATAACGTGAATCGTAGTGAACAAAGTGAAACTGAGAGATGTGGTACTATCGTTTTATCTCGTCTCCCTTGTCCTCACGGAGTAAATCTTGTTATTATTTTTGTTATTGCTTCTATATTTTCCCTTTACGCACCTAACCAATTAGCTGCTGCTTAGAAGCCAGGGCAAATGTTCGTACAAGCCACTTCATAAATGTACGAGCCACATATCTGTGGGTACGAGCCACTTCATTGTGGTGAAGAAGATTATATGAGCAGGCTTCTTGTGAAGCGTTTTGGAAAGTTATGGCAAGGCAATGAAGAACTTGATTAGGGTCTTCAGTCGTGCCCAAAAAAGCATCCTACGGGACCATTCGAAAAGAGCTGCTAATGCTGCCAAGAGGACTCAGCGGCTCGTTATGTAAAGTTTTACTGTTCTTGAAGCTCTGTTGCATGCTTATTGCTTTTTTGCTTAAAACTCTATCGTACCCTTCGTAAAAGTCAATTGCAATAACTTTTTCATAAGAATGCTGCAACGACCTGCTCCTTTCAACTGAGTACGAGCCAAATCCGAACTTATGATAATATTGCTCAAATTCTCCGCATAATTCCTTATTACTTGTCGCTATAGGTTTCCCTAGTTCACATGTAAAGCATGTCATTTAAGAGTTTTGACAGCATTGCATTGAGGTCCGGTTTCAAACTTTCGTTTTGTTTTGTTTCGCTCGAATTCTCTTGAGGTGGATGTGGCTCATTTAAAAAAACGCCTGAAATAGCTATCAAGCCCAGGATTCATGTGGTGGCGCTTTAGAATGCGTGCGAGGGAGAGGAGAGGTGACGTGAAGAAGAGGGGCATGGCACAAAAACATGGGGGGGGGGAGCCGGGCCCCCCAGGCCCCCCCTCAGGGTACGTCCCTGATTCACCATAATGGGCTGTACAGGCGTTATCCGCTTACTGCAACGACCCCATGCAATTCAAATTTCACGCATTCGCAGTGCTCGCGTGTCCCCTGGCGGAACCTGCGCCAGCGGGAGTTCTGGATTACACTGGCTTGGCTTGCCTTGCCTTGGCTTGGCTTAGATTAGATTTAGATTGGATTTAGATTGGATTTGGATTGGATTTAGATTTTATTTGGTTTGGTTTGGATGATAAGCACAGTAAGCAAGATAATCAGGTAATCCTAGAAAAGCAGGAAAGCTAAGAATAACCTCCTGAAGCTTAGCGCACGCGACGCATATCCTGGCATAGCCGCATGGTTTTCAAATCCTCTCGGTTACGCCGCGGCGAAGGGACCGTGACAGGCTACACCGTAACGCCGTCACTTTTCCGCCTCTTTTTTTTCTCGCGCCGCCAAACATTGGAACGACCTTTCCTTTTCCATTGTTTCAACAACCTGCCCATCATCCTTCATAGCAAATGTTACAAATCACCTGTGTTCCGAAAATAATGGGTTCAAATGTTTTCTTATCCTGTGTAACCACAATTATGTAATACCCCCCAGTGGTGTCTTAAGGAAATAAAAATAAAATAAAATGAGATATGCCTGGTTCCAGCGAGCGAGCTAGGACGACAAGGCGAGCGCCTAAAGCGCTCTGCTCTGCACTTAAAATAATCGAGGCTATCGAAGCGGGGGTGGGGGGGAAGAGGCAGACGACGAAGAGCTTTAAGAGTGTCTGGAGCTTAAAGCAAGCAGAAGCGGAAGCAGAAACACAGCCTCTTGCACATGACATAGAGATGAAACGGCTCGAAGCTGAAATATTGAAAGCCCGAAGGGGTACTGGTGTTGGCGAGGCCACAAGTGAAGGCGGAGTATAGCTGTCGCTGAAAACGAAAGACATCACGCAAACGTTTGACCTGGGAGAAGAAATTGATATATTTTTGGTAAATTTTGAACGTTCATGCAAGAAGCTGGATTTCCCTAAAGACATTTGGGTGCAACCCCTACTGACTTTGTTACCGTGTGAAGCCTCCGATATGGTAGCCCGCTTGACTACACAAGAGGCAAAAGGTTACGACAAAGTAAAGGCGTGACTTTTAAAGAAGTACAGGTTGATAGCGGAGGCCTGCAGGCAGCGGTTTTGGGAAGGTGGAAGAGGGATAAATGAGTCATACTCAGACTTTGTGTATAAACTTGTGGCAAATTTCGAAGAGTGGCTATAAAAGGAGGGCGTGTTTGTCGACCACGATAAAGTGGTGCAACGCCTAAGTTTGCAGCAGTTCTACCGCCGGCTCCCCGCAAGCATGCGTGGCTGGCTAATGGCCAAATCAGATGTCACAATGGCAACACGAGCCGCCCAGATCGCTGACGAGTTCTTGTCTCGTCATGCTTCTGAAATGAGGGAGGGTCCGAAGCGGGAGTTTAAAATCAAATGGCAAAACGACAGCGTCTCCTCAGAGGCCGAGGCTCGCTGGCGAAAAACACTTGAAGCACCTTGGCGGTGAGAAAGCGGAGACTGCAGAGGACCTGGAAAAGCACCAAAAAGAGGTTCTCGAGAAAAGGCCACAACTGACTTGCTTTAATTGTCACCAGCCGGGTCACCTGGCAGCCGGGTGTGGGATTCCCAGGGTAGCTTTTCTGCCGGCTGGTGAAGGCAATGTGAATAGGCAGCTGCTGGAACCGTACATTCAGGACATGACGGTGAATGGTAAATGCTGCCGAGTACACCGTGATTCTGCGCAACGATGGATGTAGTACATAGTACATCCATCTTACGTAACACCAAAGAAGTTTTCAGGTGAGTGTGCATGAATCAGGCCGGTGGTTGAGGAAAACAGCATGGGTGTTTTATCGAGGGTCCATTCGGCACACTTCACACGGAGGCGGCTGTGTCGCCCAGATTGTCGCCCTATATATAAGTATTTCTTTTCCGAACGTTCCGATGAAATATTGCCTAAACACGGCTTGCATTTTGGAGTAGTCGTTAAAGATCTGACATGCTCAAAAGCTCGGGATTTGGCGGCGAGAGCACCCAGTTCAGAAGAGGTGGCACCCCACAGTCAGTGCGTTGGACAGAGCACCACACTCCAAGCGTAGATGCGCCATCGCATGCCACGAGAATTCAGGTGGCATCGCTACATTCTAATCTAGAGGAAAACCTAGGAGCCGAGGAAGAGTTATGCGACTCCTTAGGCGAGATGTTTGTCCCACTCAATTTCGAGAGTTTGCAGAAGTTGTTAGGAGTAAAAATTGCTGCACTCATATCTGAAAAGAAATGAATGCAACACTTCAGAACATTACGTTCGACAGAAGCGAGGGAGTTGCAAAGGAAAATGCTCTTTTTTGGAACGGAAATGGTATACAGTACCGTAAGAACAGGGACAAGAAGAGAGTATGTTTTGATCAGTTGGATGTGCCAGAGGCTTATCGTACGAACCTCTCCCACTTGATTCATGGCTACGTGATTGGTCAAAGGCACCTACGGCCTTCAGAAATCGAGGTAGCTGCGATTCGCGATTTTCCTCAGCCCGTACTAAGACTTACATCCGCTCCTTTTTGGCATAGCAGCTTACTACCAGGGATTACCACAGGTTACCAGACAATCACGTTGCCACAAAATGTGACCACCGATTGAACCGACCTGAAATAACTTCAAAACCACCTACAGAAAATTAGTAACCAAAGCACTCGACGAAAAAGCCGGGATTTTGTTGCGTACGTGCACTCCACAAAAAAGAAAAGTGGGGAAGTCACTTCAAAGTACCAAGCTCAGAAGTGACTCGTGTAGACACACCAAGCTATTTATTTATTCCGTACAGCAATTCCTGCGCTCATATTAACGGAACGAACGAAGGAAAGATTGTCTCCATCATCAGAGTGGTTTCTTGGGCGAGTTGGTCATTCATCGTGTAAGTTAGCCCGAAATGAACAAGGACGAACGAAGTGAACGGGACACGGCGCTCTGGACGGTCGCCTTTGCTTAGGACTTCCAAACAAGTAAAACCATCGCCAAGGCATAAGATATAAACTCCCCTCTTCTACCTCCAGCACCCCAATACGGATGAATACAGGTATGCACCCCATTCACAACTAAGGTCACCAAGAAACCCTCAACCGAGCGCTGAACAAGATGCTTCGAATAAACCCACAAGGCATCCGAAATTTAGGCGCAGCCAGCTACATCCCTATACATACATACATACATACATACATACATACATACATACATACATACATACATACATACATACGTACATACGTACATACATACATACATACATACATACATACATACATACATACATACATACATACACACACATGCATACATACATACATACACATACATATACGCTGCCTTAAGCCGCCCAGAATATCTGCGGAGCTCTCGTCAGCCAAGATTCCTCAACCTTAGAAGAAATATCCATAAGCCTCGCAGTCAGCATTGCTGAGGATGTTTTCTTCATTCCCACCAACAATCACGCCACCAGTCGGCAGTTGGCCAACACCAGCGTCGTACCCTCAGCCATCCGCAACATACCATCCACCCTACATTTAAATTTTCTGGACTCCGAAAGCTGTGTGTCTTCACAAGAAGAGCATTGCGTTCCTCAAACATAGTGAGATATTCTCGAACACAGCTACATCAAATGCCGCGCTGTAGCACCATCCAACGAGAAGTTGACAATCGAAGAAGCCACCACCAACCCTCCTCCACGCTCTCCGCATGGCATACTACTACGCCACCCTTACTTTTTGCCGCTGACCTTGTAAACTCTAACACGTAAGCTGGTAGCACTCCCGAATTCCCTATAGCATCTACATTATTCTCTCCAATAGTGTTTATCACTTACAGCTGAGTCCTTCAAAAGCATTGAGGGACTCTGGTTACATCCAGAAGAGAAACGTTTGCTTCGGTAGCGTCTTCATGGCAATTTTGGGTAGCGTGTGAATGAGATAGGTGTGCCTAAAGTTCCAGCTAGAGATTAGACATGTCGTCTTTCAAGGGGTGTTGATCCATTTTCATGTCAAACCAGTGGTTTAAAAGAAGTTGTACCTTGAAGGCGTGGAAACTATCCTTGAGAGTGCACTGTATTGTGGATGCTGTGGGAGCGAGCGTACTGCTTGTTGTAACAATAAAAAGGGTAAACATATTTCTCTAACGTTTTTGTGAGTACCTTAGCTAACAGCGTGTACACCTCAGTACAAGAGGAGGGTTCTGACACTCATTTCGACAGCTTCTATTCTGTGCCAAATGCTCAAGCCTTATCGATAAATAATCGTGGGGGAAATTAATTTCAATTGTTCCTGTGTTCAATATCACAAATTTACTTCGTCTTGCACTGCGAAGCTGCCAAAACACGACCATCATCATCATCATCATCGTCGTCGTCTTTATTTCTGCGTGCCCACCAACAGCCAATGGCCTTAAGCGGTGGTGCACAGGATGAAACAAAATTTCACGCAAAATCAAACTTCAATATGTAGCCTGAAACGAGAAAAAATAAATAGAAGAAGAAAGAAAAAAATACGATCAGTGCACTTCAGTCAAACCAAGCTTAAACAAGTGCAAATGGTTGTTAAAAATATCAAGGTGACGCCTTTTTATTGTACAGTCTAAGCAATGTTTGCATTGGAGAACAAGTAGAACGAGTATTCCAAATTAATGGAATTCACGAAAATACTTACGGGGAACTCTAATCTCAATTGATGACGTAAGGTCTTCAGAATGAATGATGCTGTGTAAAGACTTTAACAAAAAGAAACGCAAATCCGCGTCAAGCCTCTTTTTATACAATGTAGCCAACTGCAATTTCTCCAGCATATTTTTATACTGATAATAAACTCGGCTAACGAAATGCATGTCGTATACAATTCTAATAAAACGTCTTTGTACACTTTCAAGCTTAACGCTACTTGTAATGCCCAACCTTTTCGAAACTACAGACACAAAATGAAGTTTTAGGATCACCATAGTTAGGAATAATCGAACAAAACACAAAGGATTAGAAAATGATCTCGTAATTCGCGACATAATTCTCAAGAGGCTGTAGGCCTTGTTCACAAAAGAATCAACATGCGAACGAAAATACAGTTCTGAATCTACAGCAATGCCGAGATCACGACTTTTTTTACCCGTTTGAGCACTGTTCCAATTAGTGTGTAATCATGTAGCACAGCAAGACTTTTTCTAGTGAAAGTCAATACACAGGTTTTGGTGACATTAATCAACAGCTTATTTTTGAGCACACCAATTAACTATATTTAAGATGTCAGACTTGAGTACGACGCAACTTTCGCAATAGGCCTCTGCGAAGTTATAGGTCGGTATTTCGTGACGTCACATAAATCACCAGATTTATGTACAAGAACAATTACGCCGTTTGTCAGTAACTCAGGAAACATTCCGTTCGAAAGAGGAACGTTGAAGATATGAGTAAAATGGGCACAAATATCGTGCTGCATCCTTTAACTGTGAAGCTAGGAATGCCATCGAAAGCGAGCGAGAACTTTGGTTTCAGTGCTGATATCTCCGTTTCGATATCACATTCTGAAAAAGAAAACGTGTACAACACATGACCGCCGTCGTTTGAAGGGAAAAAGGTACAATGCAAGTTCGAAGGAAAGGTGTTTGCCAACAGGACAGAATGAAAATAATCCGCAAAGAAGTCAGCCACATCCTTAGGTTTGTCCATCACCGTTCCATCCTGGTCTAACGTGATGCTCGTTCGAGGTGTTGAAATATCTTTCACATAACTTCAAAATAGTTTTGGCTCACGATTTAAATTATATTCAACTGAATGTAAATGTACTTTCTTATAACGTTTGTAGGCTACTTTTACTAGGGCGCGGGCTTCACGGAATTTTTGACGCCAATATTCGCTTCGCCTGACCTTATACTTTCGGTGCTATCGCAATTTTTTTGCGTAGCAAGTGTTTCAGTTTACGTGAAAACTATGGAGGATAACTACTTCTAAATCAGTTATGTTCAGGATTAAATACCCGCACTGCTTCATGTACAACGCTTGTGAGGGCATGGAAAGCTTCGTTTGCATCACTGATATTAGGAACACCTGACCAATCATGATCACGTAAATACAGAAAAAGGCCTAAACAATCACCTTTAGAAAACATGAATTTTTCGGACTCAAGATAGTTCCTCTGTCGACGATCCATTACAAAGGTGAAAGAGAAGTAAACATGCCATGCATCGGGCGGGACGAGTTGGTCTGCACTCGTCAAACATTCGCTGAAAGGAAAGTTTGACAATACAAGATCAAGTATGTTACCCGCTGGACCATGTCAAATGGAGCTCGGCTGGGTGAGTGGGACTGCAAGCCGCGAAACCTTTTCGACATCGATTGGAAAGGCTATATGTGAATGTACTACGGCGTAAATTTTCACCTGGGTGCGGCGTGCGTGCAAAGCTGGGGCGGAAACTGGCGGCTGCTGAGAGAAAAATCCCAGGCCTACTGCCGACGCGGTACCTACTACCTATTTCCTCCACTCCTACAGCATTTCTCATGTAACTCAAGTGCTCGTCACAGAACTTCTTAGCATTTCTTGGGAGCCGAAGTGCTACTCACAAACCAATTGGGTGGTATGGCATCTTGGAGCATTCCCGACGTAGGTGCGAAAATGACTATGGTCCCCCGCATCGTTGCAATCTCGAAGCAAAATCGCGTAATAAATTACGGGTCAGCATGACCTGCAGTTTAACAACCCACACTTCCTAGGGCTGCACTTCACACAAACTCTTTTTTAGCACCAGCGGTGCAGCTCACCACTCGAACTATGAGCTTCGGCGTAAACCCATTGCCTTCAGTGGCCATTGAGGCGTGCCGCCTTTATAATTACGACGGTCATTCTCCACAGCTTTTGGCGGCTTTGATCGGTAATTTGCAGGCTTCCTGAATGAAATATTCCAAAAAATATATGCACCCTTGTTCTGTTGGAAAAAGCCTTTGTTTACACATAATAACTTATATTAACTTATGTGTTGTGAATGAGAATACATAGATGTTTATTGGAAACATTCTGACTGCGGTCGGTTTGAGGCTTTGTGCAAGTAATATTTTTTACTGTTTTGGTAGTACATTTTGCAGTTTTGTCATTGATGGGTTGCTGGTTAACTCAGTCTGTCCACTGAAGCCTGTTGACTGTAAGGGGGAGTCATTTGGGTGGTATTGCATGAACATGTGCCCTTACGCAGTGCGCTCAGTGGTGTTTCTTGGGACATCCAATAAGGGAGGTGTTCGCAAATAGTCATTAATACTGCATTCTCCCACGGGTAATTATTGGTTGTCCAGTGTTCGCATGGAAACAGCATCGGTAGTGTGTTCTGATACGGGTGGGGATCACTTCGCCGAACGTAGCTTTGTTTTACGTGCAGCAAATTCAGACCTAGTGTAAGTCTTCCAGGAATGACTTGTTGAATGAGATCCGTAAAGTAATTTCTCAACCATCTGTTCCCATGCACTAGTGGGCGTTTTTATGGCAGGATGTACGCTAAAGACATATGGCAGCGTTCTTCTGCTTCGTCTAATCTGCGGTGTATTCGTGTACACTGCGTATTTCTGCTGTTAAATTGGCGGGCACAGAAAATTTACAATGTTGATACTCCATAGTGGTAGCGAACGTACTTCCAATTAGTACGGCCTGCGGAGCTGGTAACTCTTGACAGATGAATAACCAGAAAACACTACGAAACACACCGCTATCTTTGGGCCTGGACAGCCGGTGTCAAGCACCGCCTGGCCATTTGTGTTCTGTGTTAGCGTTGCCCATGGACCAGTTCGCCTATGCGTGTATATTGCAATACCATGCCGTTAGTTAGCGGTAAGGTATTGAAAACGTGAAAACGTTCGTTTGGTGACATTCGTTTTTGCAGCTAGAGAATAATTGGTGAATCGAAATTGAGCCTTCGTTTTCTTACAGTCGTAGGCCTAGGCCTTCACCTTGAATGGGCATGTGAAAAAGGGGGTGAGTATTTTGTTGCTGGAAGCAGAGGGCATTGTCGTACAGGACGTTAGCTGTTAATATTAGCGGTTATTGCCCCTGACCAATCTACCCGAGGGATTATGTTATGCCTATACACTTTTAATCGTTCGATACCCATTGTTCAGCCTAATGACGTTTGGCGCAACGTGCAAGTTGTGATACCTCGAGTTGTGTGTACAAAAAGTTGTCGAGGATTGCTAAGTCCACCGCGCATACACTAGATCCTGCCTTATGTTAAGTGGACACTGCGAAGCCGAGGTAGGGATCGGAATGCGCGCTGGCTCCCCTTGCAGATGACTACGTTCGGTTGAAACCAGACCCTAGTTTAGTCATTTTTATTTCAATTCTATGCACCACCCGCCATCTACTGGATGTTTTGCGGCCACACACACCAGGGCTGAAATCCTGACGCGGATTTTTCCGTTAATTTCGCCATTTAGCCGAATCGAAAGCTCTATTGTCGTAGTCTATTATTAAGATGCGGTTGTATCACTCGACGTGATGTGGTTGAAAACATGCAGGTTTTTCGCAGTGAGGGATATGCTGAGCCAATACCCGCGCCTTAGCTAAAACAAGCTCTGGCCATGAACATCTACTAAATGCGGGAGATGACTCGCATGGATTACTGCGACCTTCAGTTAAGAAATTCACAATTTGAATACTCTGCAAAAGAACAGTCAGCAGTTTCAATATTTATACATTTAGATCGTGCTATTAGCCACTTGCTTATCGGCGTCACGTCAGCAATACGTTTGTGCCTCGAACACCGAAAACACTTCATTGTAAAGCGTAAGTGTGCTACGGTTTAGCAAGCAAAGATTGATTTATTGAAGGTCTGCCTTCTTTACAAAAAGTTACTGTTGTAGTCTACTGTGGAGCGCCTGCGTGTTCAATTCTCAAAATGAAGATACTGCCCGCACGTATCTAAATACTTTGAAAATTACTTTGGTATTTCAAGGATAGGCGTGGACTATTCTGTATGTCAAACAGAGATAAGCATCTTGACCTTATTAGGAAGTCGAAGGCAGGAGAATTGTTGAAAATTGTACTTAAAATACAGCGAGGAGCTCGGACGCAAGCAAAGCACAGACGCGTGCACTTTGAGCTACGTTATTTCCTCCCTGATATCATTTGACACCCTCTATTCACTCTCGTACTATTCATCTCGACTGAAAAAAACTCCTACAATGCCTATCCCGCTTTCACAAGGAACACCATATTCATAGTCACTAAGGGCAGTGTGGCGTTTCTTAAACTCCCATAGGTTAGAGATTAAGGCGGTCGGCTGGACAAGACGTTGTCCAGCCCACTGCACGACACCGTTTTTTCTAGCGGGCAAATAGAGAAATAAGAACCTACTAACCATCCTTCGAATTATATTTGTCTGCCGGAAATAGCTGCTCTTTCAGTCATTTGGCTAGATTCCTTGGAGAGGCAAAAACAAGTAAAGATTTTTTTTGGTAAGGTTACATTAACCACATGCGTTTAAAAGAAATACGCGAGCCATGTTCCCGCCTTGCGACGCACCTGTTTATCCGCATAGTGCAACTTATTTTTCTTGTATATCTACGTGCATTTTGGAAGTGGCATTAGATAAATAGACCCCACAAAATGTCGTATTCGCACTCGATGGTGCTAATTAATTCAATGTTCTCCCTCTCTGCAAATGAAACGGGCGTGTCAGGCTCCCACCAATAACAGGTACTCTTCTTTACGACAATTGGTGATTCGTGCGCTTAAGCTTCCTGCATTCCTCTATTTACCGTTTGTATCAATATTAATAATGTACGTTTTGGACATATTACGAGTGCAAGGGGTGACCAACACTATCCTGGTAAAATACGGCCCATAATAAACTTTATTCTGCCAATGCTTACGGAAAACGATAAAACCCTATTCGGATTCAACGCTTACTTTTGCGGATTCATAGAAAGCATCGCACGCACCGCCAAGTGTAACTGACAAAATCTTCACTTGTATAATACGTTGTAACGGTACCACCGGATGCTGATTGCTTATCCTTGCACACATAAATATATTTTCCTTATCTTGACGTTGCTGGAAATTTGTGCCGAACAGTCTTACGAGGCACTTTCGTGCCAAATTATCAAACGTCTCTGGCCCGGTTACCCGGATTCATCTTACTGGATTATACGAGGTGTTGAAACTTAAGCTTAATGAATGTCCTAAAGTTAGGCATTCGGAGACAGGCAAAGCCTTCCTGCGCAGATAAGGTACGTCGCCAGGGGGACACAAGAGGAGATGGTAATGATCGCTATCAGCAGCTCGAATAACTAAAACTGAATAATTAGGGTTTTTTTCACTGCGGTCGGTGGATATTTATGTATTAGAAAGTTATAAGAAGTCATTAGATGCAGTTGGAAGACCTCTTTAGCACTTCTGTGCTCCAAGATATCCTACCCTAAAATTTAATTATCGTTCGCATGATAACGCATAAAAGACACGGTCGCAGCAAATATCCTTTCTGATGTGATGCGGCTGCTGCGCTGTCATATCTTGATTTTGCTAGCCCTGAGGGGACGGTAGAGAGGGGGTGAGAGAGAGAGTTATCATCTTTGCCAATTTCACGACTGCGTTGTCAGTCTAAATGCCACAGGCTACAATCGCCTTACACCAGAGCAAGCTTTGCGTTGATCCTAACTATTTTGATAGCGAATCATGTCAAGATAATCTTGGGAGTCGCATATGGGATACCCAGGAACACAGACCCGAAAGCGCAAAATTCCATATGATACTGTGTGAAAACACGACTGCCTCTATCTTTTCAATACAGACTTACCCAATTACTGCCGCCAAAAAAAGAATATTATTCTGTTTAGTTCATTTGGCTGCTGACACAAATATTATCATCCCACCTTGTGCCCGCTTGGCCACATAACGTAATGGTTCACATGGTCCTCACTCGCTTCCCAGCTCGTAATTATAATAAAACCATAAAGCGTAATTTTGAACACCCGGTCTACCCTAGTGACTGTTTTATTTCACGAGAAAAAAATCATTATGGCTTCACCAATCTATCATTGCCATACCCACTTCCTTGCGGTTTGTTTTTCAATAGTTCTTGGACCAATCACTTGCTGTTGATAATGCTCTGACGAACATAAATGGCAACATTTAAACTTCTCATTTCTTCTTTCTTATATCGTTTCGCCATGCCGCGCCTTACAGCTTCTGGCCAGTGCAACGGGCGAAAAGTTCCAGTCAAATTGCCCAGTGTCCAACTGAAACCCATTTCTTATCCCTACGAACTATGGCCAGCGTTGCACTGAATATACTGGGTCTAGTTTTGTCATCCACCTCGGGCAACCAGTGTGCTCCCTTTGATAGGAGCTAAGATGAAACCCGCAATATAAAAAACATCAAGCCTGCACTCGCAATATGTTCTTCAACGAGCGTCGCAGACTCAAATACGGCGTTATTCAATATAATGGCGCACCTCTCACCTCAAAATACCGGGGCCGCAATTCGTAAAGCCAATATATTCGTAAAGCCGCAATTCGTAAAGCCATATATGTATGTATTATGCATAGATGTAAGAAGGGACCAATTAAACCTGGAAGGTGGTAGAAAACACAAGAAAACTTCGAACAAGGTAGCTACCACGATTGTCGCCAACGTTTAGGATAATGTATATTGTATATATATATATATATATATATATATATATATATATATATATATATATATATATATATATATATATATATATATATATATATATATATATATATATATATATATATAGGGATCAGTTGAACTTTTGAAGATGGTAGAGAACACAAGAAAAGAAAACTTTGAACAAGGTAACAGCACGATTGTTGCCAACGTTTCAGCAAAGAGCCCTGGCGAAAGCAAGTCTCTTTGCTGAAACGTTGGCAACAGTCGTGCTTTTACCTTCTTCAAAGTGTTCTTTTCTTATATATATATATATATATATATATATATATATAGTATAAGTAAAGAGGGATACACAGCACGAACAATACCAAAGCATGTTTACTTACGTAGCGGCAACGGGACATGCCTTCATCAGAGTACAGTTACGTGATTTTGCTGTCACAAACATTTGGAACATATTTCTTATATACATTTGCAGAAAACTGTAAGCTCGAGAGAGGTTTAGAAAACGGAGCGTATGCATGCAGTCGGGCAAAGCTTACGCTACAACAACAACAACAAAAAAAGAGAAAAAGGAGAGAGGGAGAGAGAGGAAGGGGTCGTATCTACAACGCAGCGGTCAAGGTTGTTCTACGACGGGGCAACATACCTGGCATAGGCTGCAAGTGCGAAGACTGGACAATCCTGCTGTCAAATGGAAGGGAAAAAGTATAGAATAAGGTATTCAGTGAGTGGCGAGACTGGTTCGGAGGGACCCATACAGGCATGAACGTGGAATGTGTTTTGGGTGTGCCCCCCGCAAATGGACAGAATAGACACAGTGCACAAAAGAGCATTGCACAAGAGCTAGCAAGTGAGCAGGAAATAGGTAGGGTCCATAGATAACAAAGGGTTAAACGTTGTTAAGTTGTGGGGGGAACGCGGCGTCCTTCCCAAGGACAACTCGCATTGTTGAGTCGCATTAGGCTAATAAAGCTGCTGTATTGGAGAGTTTGTGCGAGTTGTGATAGGAAACTCAAGGTGGCGGGTTAATGAAGACTGTGATAAAAATTATGAAGTCGCCGTTTTTAATCGAGGGATAAGCACGTTATTTTTTCGTAACATTCATTTATACCAAGCGTCGATGACCCAAACTTATAAATGAGATAAGATTCCGGAACCTCGCGGTCATGGTGGGTTTTGAAAGCGGATTCTAAAAGTGTTGCTTCCGATGTTCAAATGCATGAATAGGACCGTTCACATGTCTTGACACTGGCAAATAAGGGCAACTTGTTCCATGAGAGCGGGATTATTGAATCGTATTAAGAAGGGCGTTTCAGTTTGGCCGATATATTGCTCCCTACAAACAGTGCATTCTAGAAGGTATACGACATTAGGAGAGTCACAGTTGAAGTCACCCTTTATATTTACGTAGTAGTCGGAAGCCGTGCTGGTTGCACGCTAGGTAGTGGTCATGTGTTGACATACTTTAAATCGAGATTTATTACAGGGCATGCAAGGAGTTGTTTCTGGTCGACTGATACGAGAGTTAGTGAAAAAGTCGCCTAAATTCTTCTTACGCCGGTAGACAACACGTGGTGGTTTGGGGATTATGCTTTTAAGTCGTTCAGTTGGAATTAGGATATTGTGATGTTTTCTTGAAGTGGAGGCTGAGTTGGTTAGAACTAAGATGGTTTGCGGGTTAACGTTCGGGGCTTTTTCTTACAGATTTCGTTACGGTCTAATTGGTTGGCTCCCACAATAGCGTCGTCGATAACTTGTTCCGGGTATTTTTTATTCAGGAGGCCGGTATTGAGTTCTCGAACGTTTAAGTCAAAGTCTGCTTGATTCGTGTGGGCTTGGCTGTAAGGTATTGCTGCCTTACAGTGTCTGACATGGCTACTTTGGAAGTGCAAATACTGCCGCGTGTCTGTCGGTTTTCTGTACAGTTTAGATTGAAGCCGACTTTGGGAAGTAGTAATGGTGACGTCCAGAAAGTTTTCACTGTGTTCCGAATAGGAATGAGCTATCAAAATAGTAGGATTGGCTAGGTTAAATGCTTCAATAAAGGTGAGGAGCTCGGCGTCACCGTGCTGCCAGAGCATGAGTATGTTTTCAATATAACTTCTATATTGCAGTGGCTTTCAGTTTTGAGTGTCAAGAAAGTTTGATTCAAGGTGAGCCATAAAGATATTGGCGTAGTTTGGGTCCAATTCGAGTTCCCATTGACGTTCCGCTGACTTGCATGTAATGAACCCTGTCAAACTCAAAATTGTTATGTTCAAGAATAAGCGTGAGGGAACTTTGGAGAGTAGAAGAATCGATCAATTTGTCGAACGAAGACTGCTCATGCGCAAGCGATACAGCGGTGATGCCATCTTCATGGGGGATGTTAATATACAGTGACGCAACATCGAGGGTGACTAGGAGGGAGTTATCAGGAATTTCAATTTTTGAGATCTCTGAGAGAAAATAATTGGTATCCTTAACCAAGGACGGAAAGCTGGGTGGAATGTCGGAAATTAGATTATCCACTTAGCGCGAGAGGTTTTCGGTAACTGTGCCAATGCCAGAAACAATGGGGCTCCCTGGATTGTTAACCTTGTGAATTTTAGGCAGAAGATAGAATTTACCGGCTACTGGGCGCAGCCGGATCAGGGAACGAGCAGTGGTTTCATTTATTGTTTTGTTTTTAACAAGCTCAGCTAGTTTATCTTTGACGATTTGCTCATAGTCTTGAGTGGGATCATCGGTAGTGCTTTGTAGAACGTCGATGCCGATAGTTGCTTATTGGCCTAGTTAACATAGTCGGTTTTGTCAAGGATTACGATGGCGCCTCCCTTATCGGCAGGTTTAATAATTATGTCGGGACAGCTTGCGAGTTTAGTTCACAAGAGGCTTTCTTTTCGTTGGTAGTGATGTTATGGAGGAAAGAAATTCGTGTTTGTTGTGCTTTTCGCACATCGCGTTGCACAGTTTTATGTACATGTCGAGGTAACTATCACGCTGTGTGGCAGGGTTCCAGTGCTTATAGCTAGGTAGGGGGGTGCGGGCTTCTTCCGTCGCAGGGTGATCGTCGAAGTATTCTCGTAGCCTTATGTTTCTGGCGAAGTTGTCTAAGTCCTTAAAAAGTTGAAATTCATCAAAACCAACAGTAGCCGTGCAAAAGTTTTGGCCCTTTGACAACACGTTCTTGTGAACTAGGGAGAGGGTTATACTTGAAAGGTTCACTACATTCCCGGCAAGATTTTCTTTTGTGACGGCAGATGAGGGAAAATTTTTAGTACTGGTATTTACCTGAACTTTGTTGGTGTGCAGTAGTGGAAGCAATAATTACAGTCGTAGGGACATTATCGGTTGTATTGTCAGAGTGGGAGAAGTTACGTGTGCTGGAGCTTGTTAGATTGTTACGCGCGTGGCCAGTGTCAAAGATCTCATCTCGGTAAAATTTGCGGGATTTTGTTCGGGATATGGCGGATGCCTTCTTGGATTAGTAGTTGCGCAAAGGTTCAACTCTCTTTTGCTTAGTTCCTGACTGAGTAGTCCCTTATTCTAGCGGAGAGAATGCGCCGTAGTTTCGTAGTGACTGAGGAATATTTTAGTTAATTGTAAAGATGCTTTATCGAGTACCTGTTTCCAGTTTTTCATGTTGGATGGGGCACGTTCGGCAGTAGCTGGTTTTATTCTGAATCTGAGACCCCTGGGAGCCACCGCGGAGGTCAATTACTGTGCAAGAGCGGAAACCGGCAATTCGGAAGGTATGAGCTTTTCAGTGATTTTTTTTTTAAACCTGTCTTGAAACGGGGAAGGAGGCCGCGTTACCTGTTTTTTTTTTTTTTTGTTGTAGTCAGCGGTTGCTATGCTGATTCTTTCGAAGGTTCTATGGGCATAAGGCTCGGGGGGCAGATTTTGGACCCCGGAAGGTGCGGCGGACTCGCCGCTGTCCGTTTCCGTGGCCTCGGCGGTCGTTGAAGATTCGGAGCTTGTACGTGGCATGCTGTAGGTGCGACGCTGCTCGTGGAGGTTCGTAGTATATCTCCGGGGACTCCGCACTGGATAGAATTGGAGGCAGTGGTGAAAAGCCTCTGTCATTTGAAAAGATAGCCGGGGTTGCAACTGGGTTGGCAGTGCATGCGAAGTCGCGCCACCCCACAGGATTGCAGCGCTGTTGCATGAAGCAGAGTGCACGAATGTGCCCAGCCAGCAAGGCCACACCCTCGACGCTGGGGTGTAAGCCATCAGCAGTGAGGACTCGGCACGCAGGGACGCTCTCAAAGCCATGATCGATGAATCAGACAAGGCGTGAGTGGGGGCAAACGTCTCGGAGAAGTGCGTTGAAGCAGCGTGCCTTTTCGTTACAGCAGCGAGCGAAGCTAGAGATGCGGTATTCGCGGCGGTGGTTAGCGGAGCGGGGAAGAATGAGACTGGGGTTGATTGTGGAAATGGTTGGCCGAGCTTCAAGAATGAGGTCAGTCAGTGAGCGATAGTCAGAGAAAGCATGATCAGCGGAAGTAGAGCTGAGATCATTACCACCATCATGTAGAAAAACTGTAGTGGTCGAGGCAGGGATAAAGTCAGAGTGCGTGCGTCAGCAATGCATGCGCAGGCAGGGATATAAATACAGGGGTTACAGGGCAGAGGGGATCAAAGTGATGATATAAATACTTGGTCCCGGAGTCCCTGATCAATACTGTTGTGCTTACGGTCTGTGGAATTTTCCGGTAATGCTCTTTGCTGGGGTGCTGTCAGCGCTCATGGTAGAAACAAATCGAGAGAAAGATAAAACTTACATCCTCCATGAAGATGGCATCACCGCTGCATCGCTTGTGTATGAGCAGTAATCTTGCGACAAACCTATCGATTCTTCTACTTTCCAAACTTTCCTTAGGCCTATTCTTGAACTTAACACTTTTGAGTTTGATGGAGTTCATTACGTGGAGGTCAGCCGAACGTCAATGAGAACTCGAATCGGACCCACTGCGCCAATATATTTATGGCTCACATAGAATGAAACTTTCTTGACACTGAAAACGTAAAGCCACTATACTATAAAAGGTATATTGCGACATATTCATGATCTGGAATCACGGTGACGCGGAGCTCCTCACCTTCATTGAGGCATTTACCCTAGCCCATCCTACAATTTCGCTTGCTCATTCCTATTCGGAACATAGTGTCAACTTTCTGGACGTCACCGTTACTGCTTCCGTAGGTCGGCTTGAAACTAAACTGTATAAAAAATTCCCCGCATTTCCCCGAGGGGAAGAATGTGAAAGTGCGAATGCAGGAGTTGAATTTGCGCGGTTCGGTAATGTTCGCGAAAGAGAGATCACACACACACACACAACTACAAAGAAAGAAAGATGCATTTATTCACAGACACCTATTTGTGTTGTCATTGTACTTGATTGCTAGAGCGGATCTCAGCTTTGAAATTTCGTGTCAGTACTCCTTTAAGCGGGTGCATTAGCCCTTCTCACGCCCGATTCTTGGCCAATCGCCCTAAGTGGGTATGTGCTAAAGAAATTAGGAACTCTTCTTGGCCAATCGCCCTAAGTGGGTATGTGGTGCGGACGGACGGACGGCGGTGGACGCGTGATTTAGATTACTTAGCCAATCGCCCTAAGTGGGTATGTGCTAAAGAAATTAGGAACTCTTCTTGGCCAATCGCCCTAAGTGGGTATGTGGTGCGGACGGACGGACGGCGGTGGACGCGTGATTCAGGGTCGCTTAAGAAGTGCATTCGCACTTAAAAACCGAAACACACGCGGCGATATTTGCACTTCCAAAGTAGGCATGCCAGACACTCTAAGGCAGCAATACCACACAGCCAAGCCCGCCGTTTGAGGAGAATGTGCACGAAGCAAGCCGACTTTGACTCAAACTGTCGAGAACTCAAGACCGCCGTTCTGAATAAAAAATACCCGGAACAAGTTATCGACGACGCTATTGTGTGAGCCAACTAATTCGACCATAACAAAATCTGTCAAAAAAAAGCCCCGAACGTTAACCAGCCAACAAACTTAGTTCTAACCCACTCAGCCTCCGCTCCAAGAGTGTAACAGTACTTAGAAAACATCACAATATCCTAATTCAAAGTGAACGCTTAAAACGCCTATTCCCCGAACCACAACGCGTTGTCTACCGGCGTAATAAGTATTTAGGCGACTTTATTACTAACTCTCGTATCAGCCGACCGGAAACTACTGGTTGCATGCCCTGTAATAAACCCCGATGTAAAATATGCCCACATGACCACTATACAGCATGCCACCAGCACAGCTGCAGACTACTACGTAAATATAAAGGGTAACTTCAACTGTGACTCCCCTAATGTCGTATACCTTCTAGAATGCACTGTTTGTAGGGAGCAATATATCGGCCAAACTGAAATGCCCTTCCGAATACGGTTCAATAATCACCGCTCCCATGGAACAAGTTGCCCTTATTTGCCCTTGTCAAGACATGTGAACGGTCCCGAACATGCATTTGAACATCTTAAAGCAAAATTTTTACAATCCGCTTTCAGAACCCACCATGACGGCGAGGTTCAGGAATCTTATCTCATTGATAGGTTTAGAACAATGACGCTTAGTATAAATGAAAGTTACGGAAAACTAATGTGCTTATCCCTCGATTAAAAACGGCGATTTCATAATTTTTGTCACAGTCTTCATTAACCCTAACCTTGCGTTTACTATCACAACTCGCACAAACTCTCCAAATACAGCAGCTTTATTAGCCTAATGCGACTCAACAATGCGAGTTGTCCTTGGGAAGGAGGCCGCGTTTCCCCCACCACTTAGAAACGTTTAACCCTTTGTTATCTATGGACCCTACCTATTTCCGGTTCACTTGCTAGCTCTTGTGCAATGCTCTTTTGTGTACTGTGCCTATTCTGTTCATCCGCGGGGGGCACACCCAAAACACATTCTTCGTTCATGCCTGTATGGGTCCATCCGAACCAGTCTCCCCACTCTCTGAATACCTTATTCTATACTTTTTCCCTTCCATTTGAAAGCAGGATTGTCCAGTCTTCCGCACTTGCAGCCTATGCCAGGTATGTTGCCCCGTCGTAGAACAACCTTGACCGCTGCCTTGTAAATACGACCCCTTCCTCTCGGTCTCCCACTCTTCTTTATCTTTTTTGTTGTTGTTGTAACACAGACTTATCCCGACTTCAGACACACTCTCCGTTTTCAAATCTCTCCCTATCCTTCTCACAGTTTTCTGCAAATCTATATAAGAAATGAGTTCCAAATGTTTGTGAGCGGAAAATCATGTAACTGTACTCTGAACTAAGCAAGTCCCGTTGCCGCTACGTAATTAAACAGTGTTTGTTATTGTTCTTACTGTGTATCCAACTCTTTACTTATACCATTTCTGCGCGCTTTGTGAGTTTTACCTTTCCATAGATTTATATATATATATATATATATATATATATATATATATATATATATATATATATAGATACATACATACAGGTGTCTCTGGTGAAATGTTTATTTTATTTCTCGACATCTTATTATGTACCGTAAGGCAAACAATATGCTTCAAACCAATTCCGCGCTAGGATGTCACCGTTGTTCCATGTGCAGTAAAATCGCGTTATTTTCTTCGCTGAACTCTCATGCTAACTTTCTTATTTACCGCATTTTGCCTCCCTTTTGTTAACCATAATGCACTATCTTGAGGACCTTTACTAAGCTACCGAAGATATGGCCTTTAACGTGTTTACGCTGCAGTTTTTTTTTCTGGCGTTGACTAAACCTATATTGTGTTATTGATAGAGGTTTCGCCTCTAGTGCCACATCTTTATAATTGCTCTAGAATTGAATACGGTTACAAAGTTTGAAACCCCCGTTTTTCCCTCGCAGAACGCCTTCTAAACTGTTCCTTATTCATTATAAAATCGAAAAAGTTGTAAAAGTATGCCCAATGTTTCCTCTTATCCAGTGCTCTGGGAACACTGCTCATTTAACACAGCCATGTTCAATTTAAAACTTCCGGATTCGTCGTAGAGCAGAGAGCCGGAATGTAGCCAAAACATGTTAGTATTATCAAATGTCGTCCCCAGCCGAGCTATAGAGTTTCAACACGATATAAAATACAAGTGTTCCTGTACCGCTCCTGGATAACGCGGTTACTGATATTGATTTTCTCTGGCCTGATGCCCTGGCAGCCCTGGAGCAAGCAATATTGCCTTCTGTAACGGAATGGTCCGGTGGCCACTAATGGCACATTTCAGTTCCCTCGAAAACTTCACTGTTATGGGTGGCATTCACGTCTCAAACAAGGCTTCTGCAACAATCAGTGGGTGTTGAGGTCGTGGATTGCTTGGCGAGAATCCCAAATCGTGAAAGCGTGCCTGCTGAGGTTTCACACTTCTTTAAAAGAGAGATACCTATAGAGCTGTTATGTTTCTCTTGATTAGAGACAATTTGATCTTTATCATAGCTTTACGAGAGTACGTTCTTGAAATATCCGATACCTTCTACACAAAGTTTTTGGTCATGACATATCGGTAGGCAGCTGTGTAAGACATTCACGATGCGTGCGGACATGCATTACCTTGCGGATATACATGACATGTGAAAGGCAACGCCATCGTTCTAGGCTTTCTGCATTGTGGATGTAGGGTGATATGACACACGAAGCAAACATTCCATCCGCAACCGCAATCTCGTTTAAAGGCAACGTTTGCAGGATTTAGAGCAAGGTCACCGTAGTTTTGCATTAATATAAACATGTGAGAAAAATAAATGGCAAGTATCGGGACACTTTGTGGAAACTGGAGAAGAAGTTGTTTATGAATACCGCACTGTAAGTAGAAGCGTTATAAAGAGCGGTTATTTACGCTGGTTTTGCACTTCAGCATCGGCGTGTAAAAACCAAAAAGACTCACTATGTTTGAGCCTGTGTTCATTCTACAACACTAACGCTGGCCCTCTAAAAAGCAGTAAAACCGCTGGAGGCTATATTGCAGCAGAGCGACCGTCTTCAAACCCGCAAAACAAAAGGCAACAAGCAGACTCGAGGTGCCTTTTGTCTCACATGCGGAACAGGCAGGCTACATACAACATCTTGCGCGTTCCTCTAAGCTCAGCATCAGTGGAAGTACAAGCAGCGAAAGACGGAAAAAGTAGCAGAGAAGAGTGGCATGAGAATGCAAAAATTTTGTTGGCTGATCTCTAGTGGGTACAGAATAGCGTCCAGTTCAGTAAATGGGATTATACAAAACACTTTGGTAGATGGTTCCGTACAGTTCTGCGACACATTCCTCAAAGAAGACGAAACACAAGAACCGCCGGCGAACGGACGACCCCTCAGGCAAAAGTTCACTCCGAACAGAAGACTGCAAAACGTACCCGCAAACACATAGACCCACCGGACGGGCCCAGTATACGCAACAAGAAAAAAAAAACAGAAACGGTCCCTTGCGCGTCTGGACGGCAAAAAATGGCGCGATCGCCAAGCAAGCGGGGAGTAAGAAGTCACAGATAGTAAGGCCTTCATACGGCAAAAAATAATAAACACGTACACAGAAATACTTCTGGGACGCGAAATAATGCCGGAACGCGCCATAGACACTGACACAGTCGTCTACACTGTAATAGCTTTACCCACCCCAAAAGCATGGCCCCGCTGCCGGGCGGTAGCCTGGTCCCACAAGGTAAAGGCTTGAACAAGGCCGAGCGAAAATGGGAGTCAGATCTGGGCCAACTACGAAAATAACCCCCTTTCCCGCTCCGCGCCCTCATATCAGGGCCACCAAAACCAAAAAAAACAAGAAAAAACAAGAAGAAAAACAAGAACCCTGAGTAGTATGCGAAACACCCATGGAGTTGACTGAAGTTCCCCTTACTTTTCAGTTCGTCGTTTCCGTTCACGTTCATCTTCACTTGCCTTCGTTGTATCATTATTTTCTTGACGTCGTTTGAATGAGTGAAGGAGATAAGGCGCGTTCGTAGCACATGCTCCTGTGTCGGTTTGTAGCGCAGTGGGAAGAGTGCCACGTACCTCCCGTTGCGGCCAGAGAGTCGTGGGATCGAAGCCGGGTGCCGACTAACTATTTCTTTTTATAGTGGACTGCGCTGACGCCAGCCCAAAAGCTGACGGGGCTGAAGAGACGCGCATGCGCAGTAGAGTGCGGATGACGGACGAGAAGGGAGGGAGGGACACAGCCCTGAGCATGAGATGCTCTGCATCTAAAAGTAAAACAAAAACACCTCCCAGACCATCCGAGAATGAACAAGAAGTGGAGCCGTGTCCCAGCAACAGCCCGACGTTCTCTCTCGAAACGAGTTTTTTGAGAGGGAAGTTCTTATATGCGAATCATCTCATTGTCGGGGCTGTGTCCCTCCCTCCCTCGTTGTCGTTGTCCGCCGTCCCCACTCTACTGCGAATGCGCGTCTCTTCAGCCCCGTCAGCGTTTGGGTTGACGTCAGCGCAGTCCACTACAAAAGAAATAGTTAGGCGGCGCCCGATTTTGATCCCACGACTATCTGGCCGCAACGGGAGGTACGTAGCGCTCTTCCCACTCCTCTACAAACCGAGACGGGAGCATGTGCTACGAACACGCCTTATCTCCTTCACTCATTCAAACTACGTCAAGAAGCTACCGATACAATGAAGGCACCCGAAGCTGAACGTCAACGGAAACGACGAACTGAAAACTAATGGGAACTTCAGTCGACCCCATTGCTGCTTCGCATACTACTCAGGGTTCCCCTAGGGGAAGTTGGTGTAATTTTTTGTTTTTGTTTTCTTCCTCGCAGCCCTGACAAAACGAAATCTTTTTAAACTTCTCTACTCAGCATGTTCCTTGCTAGACAACGAAGTGAACATTTCTTAATACAACGATACGAATAGTAATAAGAACTGCTCTACGCATTTACACAACACACGAACATGAACAAAACACAGCAAAGGATTCACAATGTAAACATCCGTTCTTTCACTTACAGAGCGGGCGGCAAGCAGGGTCAACTGGCTCACCAGGAAATCCCTCAGAGGAGGTTGTTGACACACTGTTTGCGTGCGCGAGACCATCGTCACTTATGACCAGCACTAGGCCAGGTGAATTCACAAATGTGATGTCGGCAGAATTGGGACGGTAGCCGAAAACGGTCAGAAGTGCCGAAGGCGCTCCAGCCAGGCTACGGGTAGACCTGGCGCCTACTTTCGACGTGGACAAGGTGCACGACTTGAGCACTATCCTCCCGCAGTATGACTAAGTTTATTATAGGCCAGAGTGTCTCCCAATAGTGCACCTCATTCTACACCAAGCGTCCCAGAAAGTTCCCCCGATCGTCTCCAATGACACAATAAAAATTCATAGTTTATCAGATCGCTGGTCATAACGTTCTTCAGCTTAGCCTAAATGGTCCGCTCATTACTGAGGAGTCGGCTCCCGTGTCTATGAGGGCGACTACATCAAAGCCGTCGATGGACAACTGGACGTCGTACGCCGCTTCCTCAAGTATTAGGTGCATCGGGGCGTCGTATCTCGGCTTGTGCGTGTTAGCGGCGGAGCATTATGCGTTGTCGTTATCGTCGTATTCTTAGCTTCAGGCCTGGTCATATCGGGTACGCGTCGCGCCGTGTAGTCGCCGTGTTTGGGAGTCACGTCTGGGTTATATCGTGTCGTCGGGCTGAGGACAAGTCGTGAATCATGATCTTCGGCGAGTCGTTGAGTCATTGAAGGGTTTTCATTTTTCCGCCGTTGTGCAACTTCACCTCCAGAAGTTGCTGCCCTGCGTGGGCTGGGGGACCTTCCACGTGCGAAGTCAGCATTGCTACGGGGGTTGGGCCGCGGCTCCTTTCGGATAGATACTCGCCGATCTCACGTGGTCGTTGGCCATTGAGAGGGCAAGGTGTGTCGAGGGAGAAACCACGCAGGCGAGTCTTTTGTATGGGCAGCGACGGTAGATATGGTCAGCCTCTCTGCAGTGGTTGCACAGCGGACGATTGTCGAGCATTCGCCACACGTCGGTCTTCCGTGGGGTGGGAGGTTGCACTGCAGGTGGTCGAGCCGGCGACACAGGACGGTGATACAGAACCTCGTGACGATAGGGCGCCGGTGGGTTAGGGAGACGCACAGCAGCCGCGTAGGTCATGGCTGGTGGTTCGCGAGGTGCTGCTGGAGTTGTTGAAGTTCCAAGCGCTTGCTGCACTTCTTCTCTACTGACGTCGGTAAAGGAGGCGACTTCTGGTTGCGGCGGCGTTAGGAGCAGTTTCCGCAACTCCTCCCTCAATATTGCGGGGATGGTCTCGCGTAGGCTATCTGCGGGAATGCGCATGCTGTCGACTTAATCACATATTGGCCGTGCCAACAAAGTTTCGGTCATAATGCTTAGCCCGCATTTCGAGGGATTTCTCAATTGTGCTGGCTTCGGTCACGAATTCGGCAACGGTTTTGGGTGGATTGCGGACAAGTCCAGCACACAGTTCTTCCTTCACACCGCGCATTAAGAAACGCAACTTCTTTTCTTCGGTCATGCCAGGGTCAGCACGCCTGAAAAGCCTCTTCATCTCTTTGGCAAAGAGAACAACGCTTTCGTAAGAGTGCTGTGTCCGCGTTTGCAGCAAGGCCTCAGCCCGCTGTGTTCTCACAACCATGGTGAACGTCGTTAAAAAGGGCGTTCTGAAATCGTTCTAAGTCTTTAGGGAGCTCTCGTGATTTTCGAACCAGATACGTGCTGAGTCCTCAAGGTACAAGAAGACACTTGCCTCAGTGTTTCCGCGTCGTCAAATCGGTTGAACAGCCTAACCGATTCGACTTGCTCCAACCAGTCTTCAGGATCTTCCGAAGGTGAACCGTGGAATGATGGTGACTCCCTTGGTTGCTGAAGAACGAGGAGAGAATTGGAAGCGCTGGTCATGGTGGTGGTCGCGACGTCTTCTTTTTAAGTGCGAATGCACTTCTTAAGCGAGCCTGAATCGTCCGCCGCCGTAGTACGCATAGCAACAGCTGCGGGTGCGCGCGCTCCTCGTCGTCCTCCTCGTCTTCCCTAGCAACGGGGGGAGATGGGCGCGCGCTACTCTCCTCCTCCTCTCTCCGCTCAGTGACTGCGGGTGTTGGGCGCCTCCTCTCCACTTCGGGCGAGAGAGCTCTCGCTCGCGTAGCGGGCGCTCCGCATTCCGACGAGTGAGGGCGCTCTTGTAGCCCTCGCCGTAACGGCGGTGCTACTCTCCTCCTCCTCTCTCCGCTCAGTGACTGCGGGTGTTGGGCGCCTCCTCTCCACTCCCAGATCACGATATCCACCGTAATCGCGCAATCAACAACCGTGCATTCGCACTTACACACTTTCCCCCTCGGGGAAGTGCGAGGGAATTTTTTTCACTTGATCCGGAAGACGTCCAAACTCTGACTCAAGACCTTGCTGTCGGCGGCTGACACGAGTTGGGCTTGCTTGTCCGCTTGACGATGGCTAAGCGTTAATGTACCCCGCACCTGCACCAGATGTCACGACGCCAGAGACGACGCAGTTGTATTCAAGGAAAACAAGTTTATTGGAGCGAACTTGTGCTCCCTTAACAACTCATAGAATACACAGGCGGCGAAACAAGAATGAACTAAGTGACGTGTGCAGGCGAGCATCGACGGTCCGAATACCCCGGCGTCTGCTCTGCAGCCTTTGTATATTTCGGCGCTCGTTCTTGAACCGTCGATTCGCATACAGAACATTGTAGATCCAAGAAGAATATTCTATCCTAATCACGTTATTTCGGAACACTCTCCCTATCAGAAGAGATAACACATGTGACACAGAAAGAAAGAATGCAACACGCGCTTCACTTGGCCGAGAGATAACACAGACCGGCGCAGCCGGGCAATTAGAGCAAAACATAAATAAACAAGCCCAATGCATGGTTTGCGGCAATATGTCGATGTGAGTTTTCAGTTTCTCGCTTTATTTTAACGACACGTTCCAACGTTCGAACTGTAACTTGAACGCGTTACTTTCGCAATAAAGGAACTTGTAACGGGAAATCGTATCAAAATTCGGAAGGAACGAGGAACGAGCTTTTGTTCCCGTTTTAGAGGAACGTGTACAATACAACTGACAAGACACTGTGGGACGGCCAGCTGCACTAGAAAGTAATCACTTGATTTTTTTCGCGCAGAGCCTGCTGGGCTTATTAACCTGCATTGTTAGGGTGAATGGGTAAGCGAACTGCATTGTGTCATAGCTGCTAAGCCCACAAGGTGAAGCCAGCGGTCGTTTGCAAGATATAGGTGCTCGGAGTGGCGATGTTAACTTCGATGGGGCGGTCTAAAGTGAAGTGAGGGAGGAGTAGTCCAGCCACGGCACCGGCAACAGCGTCGGAGCAGTCGCGTAGGGGTGAGGGCCGGTGCCTGCTTCGCCATTGCCAGGCAGGAAGGTGCATTTTACGAAATGTCCAACGAAGTGATTTCAAGGCCAGGCAGCAGCAGGCGAACGACGGTTACAAGGAACACCTGCATTGTTGGGATGAATAGGTAAGCGAACTACATTGTGTCACAGCTGCCAAGCCCGCCTGTAACTCCGTATCACTTATGCAATATCTGCTCAAAGCAGCCTTCAACAGCTATTAAGCAGCGCCGATTGGACAGGAAGTTACGTAGTCGGTCACGTTAAGAAGCAGCTCAAAGCTACTCTGAGCTGCCAGCGATCCGTCGCGGCAGGCGAATTGCGGAAGAGGAGAGGATTTGTCGTCTGCTGGTGTCGGTGCATGTAGGATCTTAACAACATGGAGTTGGAACTCTGATAATTATTGTCTGGTGACAGACTATGACAACGAATAGTTTTTAAAGCGGTTTTCAAAGTAACTACAAATTTCTCAGTTGCGTCGCGAATCGTTGTCTTCGAAAACAAACGCACCTTTTCGGCGTGTTACGGGACACACGTTTCTTTCGTATTCCGTACGTGGCTAACCAAGTTCTCTGAGGTGTGTACTGGTGGGTCAAAATGAACTGTTTATCTCGCGTAACCGGTGGCCTACCTACTATATTGGAGATACCCGGTTTCTATGGGGACTGCAAAGAAGCGGTGGCGCATCCTTAAATGGAATTTACCATCCGGGTTAACCGCCAATGCGAAATCCCGTCGCATTTCCTTGAGCCAGCGGTGAGGCAAACATTTATTACGTTGTCCAAATGTCGTCATTTGTACACACGTACTGGCAGATGCGAAAACGCGGTGCTCTTTGTTAAACACCGCTGTTCCGTCTTTGCCAAGGGACGCGGACACAGATCGGCGTCTTCACGTCGTTTGTAATGACGAACTACGATGGAACAGCAGATAATCCCGCCATTCTGGCACTGAGCAGACGATCAACTGACACCACAATAGACGAGGGCGCCAACGAAACCTCACGTGTCCTTTCGCATGTGTTGTCTGCTCGCGCGTCGCCTGCTCGCTTTTTTCTGTCGTCAGCTAGTTGCTCCTCCAAAGCAGCGAGAGCAGTATCCGCAGCCTCGAGCTGCTCCCGTGTGCAAATGAAATACGATTGAGCAGCTCTGGAAGTGGTGCGCGGAGACAACGGGGAACTTCTCCTGCAAATAATATACGGAGCAGCTTGGAGCGGCTCAGATCTGCTTTGAGCGGACAGTAAGAGGCACCAACATATATATCGTCTGCAACATCATCGAGATGCTGATGTAACCTGTGATGTCAAACCATTTCTATTGTCTGTAACTTAGATATTCTATGAACTACGAGACACGTCAAAATATTTGCTCCTTATTTAGCACAGTGAGCCAGAAAGTTCACTTCATAAGTACATAAGTACGATGCCTTTATTTTTTTCTGCGGATCTCAACGAACTGCATAAAACCTCGCGAAAAGAACGCGCCTTTTATTCGCTAGCGCATTTTTGTTGCAAGCGGTATGTGTTGACTCTGGAATTTACAATCTGTGAGCAAAAGCAATGTGTTCCCAGCATACATTATTATTTCAATGTGAGTCCACTTCGTCTTAAAAGCAAATGTTCTGTTTATGACGCATATCTTGTTTAAAAAAACTATAGTTTAAGCACAAGATACCGCCCTGAAACGTTCTGGGGCCAAACTCGATATTCCAGGTATTTCAAAGTGGCCCCTTGGAGAAAAAAGGAAAAGGTCGGTGTTGATGGTTCTGAACGCGGCGGCAAATAAGTACCTTGATCTTAAGAACCGAAAATCTATGAAATAGTTGAGGGTCACATTTTTTAAAATGAAAGCGCAGAAACAACGCGGAAAGAAAAAAATGGCACAGCTTGCACTAGGGCGGCAACGCTAAAGAAACCGGTACGCTGACGACCCCTCTCCCTTCGTGTGATACCCAGCTGTGGCACCTAACATAGATTTCCGAACTTGCTACTAAAAATTTTCCTTCGCTGACCGTCCCGGATTGTTCCGCCAGCAGGCTTCCACATCTCTCTCAAATTGTACCGCGTTAAAACTAGCTACAACTGACGGTCATATTCAACACATGAACTCGCGCTACGAACCCCAAGGAAATGCTGTCCACCCGGAATGCGATGACAGCTCCATCGTACAGATGCCGCTTTCATATGGTTGAAACGGGCGTCTACAGTTGAAGGAATTATTTATATAGTTAAAAATTTCGTAGCAAATAAATCTGAAATCATAGTTACAACTTGTGGACATGGTTCATCAAAAAAGAAAACATTCTAGATACTTCACACAAAGCATAAAGTAGTACATGCAGTGTTGTTTACTTAAAATAGAAATTGGCGCAATTTGTACGATAGAAAACAGAAAAAAAGCATTTGAAAAATTAGTTTAGCCACAAAACGGAACACTCTCTTGCTCACTTGCCTTCTGCTCGCGGCTGGAGCGCTAGCGCACCATAAAAACAGTAGTGCCAGCAGTGCCAACGTGGGTATATGGAATTGAATTCATGGACCGATTCCCGGCCGCGGCGGCCGCTTTTCTGATGGAGGCGAAAAGCCAAAACGCCCGTGTGTACGAGATTTTGGCGCACGTTAAAGATCCCCAGGTGGTCAAAATTAATCCGGAGCCCTCCACTACGGCGCGCCTCATCGCCTGCGTTGCGTCGGCGCGTTAAACCCTACAATCAATCAATCAATCAATCAACGACACGTCCATCGCGTTTATTATGGAAGGAAGGACACCGAAGAAGAAAATCACCTCAGGTGGGTCGGTAGAAAGGAAAGGCAGTTACGTGGTAGGGGTTGCAGAAAACTGTCGCCCTTCGAAGAAATTTGCAGCCTTCAAAGGACTTTAGCCTTCAAATTACTTCAAAGTGGAAATTCAAAATCACAGCCAAAGTACAAATAGCATATCAAGCGCCCAAAAACAAACGCTTCCCGTGGTCGGAATCAAACCCGGATACATCGCGTAATTGAGGTGATGTCTATATCATGGGGTCAGTGTTACACTGTCAAAGCAGTTTAAAAT